>NC_060176.1:62797669-63137169 GCF_021184085.1 Oncorhynchus gorbuscha | reverse complement strand
ATTTCATTGTACTGTGTACACCACATGTATTCTTTGCATATGACAAATAAAGATTGATTTGATTCGATTTGAGAATCATGATTGGATTTGAGGCTTACCTGAAAGCCTTTTTCCTTTGAACTCAACCAATGAAATGAGTTATTTGTCCCTGAATCCTTCAGCCATGCTTTTACTGGCACCTGAAGTTCGAATGTATTTCATATGTTATTACATACATTTAGCATATGTTATTACCATATTATATAAGATCTAAAGTTCAGTGGGTCCCAGAGCCAGAAGTGTGTGTGCAAGTACCTGAGGCTGGAGCGGAGACAGACAGGTCTTTGGTGCTGCAGTGAAGTCACAGTACACCAGAAGGGCATCAGCTGGGCTGCCCTGGTTAGGATCAATGTAATACATCCCTGGAACAAGTAACAACCTTTACATCAGAAACTGAGCAGGGTTCCATCTCTCTGCTGCTGTACAACCGCTCCCACACAAATCCAATAAGCATATTGTACATTTAAGATGCTTTAAAATATCTGATACCAATATTGTGGTATTAGAATATAACAGAGAAGTCTTCACATTGTGGAAAAAGCGCATACCATTAGTGAAGTTGGGCTGGGAGATCCAGAGCTCCAAGCAGGTGGTAGCCGGGTGTTCTTTAGTGCCGTCTGGTGGATCTATGAGCAAGTGCAGTTCTTGGTGCAATAAATCCAGCAGAGTCTGGATCAGGAGGTAGTTGGGCTTGTCTGACAGGTACATGAGGTCCTGATCAGGCAGGGGGTGAAACAAGGCGTTGTAATATAAATAGTTATGGCTAAATTTGCAGGATGGCCTAGTGGTTAGGGCGTTGGACTAGTAACCGGAAGGTTGCAAGTTCAAATCCCCAAGCTGACAAGGTACAAATCTGTCGTTCTGCCTCTGAACAGGCAGTTAACCCACTGTTCCTCGGCTGTCATTGAAAATAAGAATTTGTTCCTAACGGACTTGCTTAGTTAAATAAAGGTTTTTAATTTTTTTTTTAAATGGCTTTAGTTTCAAAATGGAAGTATTTGGATGTGCTTGGATAGATTACCAACGACTTGCCTTGAGTTGTGCCAGAGAGAGATTCAGAGAGGTTCCAGGGGGGCCAGGAGGTCCAGGGAGGCCCTGACATAAATAAGGAAAAACAAACACAATATCTAAATTAATCTCATTGCCCTGGGTTGCCAGATTGGGTCAGGAATTATTTTGATTTCATTAAACAGATGTAAAGTGTCTGCTACTGTAATGTTTTGTGATGTGAGTAGGGTCATACTCACAGGCAGGCCTCTCACTCCAACAGGACCTGTTGTTCCAGCAAATCCTTTTAGACCCTGACAATTAGGCAAATTTAGTCAGTGCCCTCAGTCAATCCCCCAATAATTCATTGACAAGACACAAAGGTATGAAATAAAAAACAGAACAAATGTGTGTATTTGTATTTAGAGAACTGTTATACACATACCTTTTTCCAAACAAACCCTATAGAAAGAGAAAATTAATCACATTAGCATTTACTTTTTTTCCTGTATAAGTATGTTTACGAAATTTTCAGAAACACAAGGGTAATAACAGTACCATATTTCTGAAAAAGGACAACTTACAGGCAGTCCAGGTAGACCTGGAGTCCCCCATTCCCCATGAGGACCAATGTCTCCCTACAAAGACAGAACACATAAATCACTGTCAATACAACTCAACAGCAATGCCACGAGTAATGATGAATACTTAACAGAACACTGAGTCGGAACACACTAGACGGACAGATACTAGAAGGTGCATCTTACTTGTTCTCCTTTTAGACCAGCCCTCCCTGTCTGACCCAAAAGGCCTTGTGTCCCCTGAAACAGACACTCAACTGACTCAATAGATCATGGAACTGGGTCCATTATTACATACAGGAAATGTATAGGGATATGAACATGGGAATGATGGAGGCAAAATACATCCATAGTGAATCTACATTAAGATTTTTAGTACATCTGACTCAAGTGTAATATGCTTCTTGGGATAATATAATAATAATAATATAATAATATATAATAATATAATAATATATGCCATTTAGCAGACGCTTTTATCCAAAGCATGTGTGCATACATTCTACATATGGGTGGTCCCGGGGATCGAACCCACTACCCTGGCGTTACAAGCGCCATGCTCTACCAACTGAGCTACAGACGGACCACCTATAATAAATTAGGTACTTTTTAAATTAGTTCAAAAGTACCTTCAACCCCTGACCTCCAGGAGGACCTGTTAATCCCATCTTCCCCTTCTCTCCCTGTAAGTTTAGGGGAAATATATTAGTGTCACATAAAATGAGCTCAAAGTGCTGTACTTCTTCAATCATATCATAATCCTGTTGAGGCTTCAGTCAAGGTCTTACCTCTATACCTGGTCCACCCATTAGACCCTTCTCTCCGTGTAAGCCAGGTGTCCCCTTTGAGAGAAACAAGGGATGTTATTTGCTGAGTTTTGGGGACCCAGTGATTGAGTTATACAGCTAATCCTCCTGGCATTGAAAAGTGCACACAGCCTTTCCAAAACAGATCAAATAACTTACGTAAGGCCCTTGTCTTCCTGGAGGCCCGGTTGAACCAAAATCTCCCCTCTTTCCCTGTAGGCCAAAGAAAGGTCAAATCCTAATTAAAATGTGATGCCCCATCGACCTTACACAAACTCTCACCACTGCAACATATTATCAAGGTGAAGAAACATTATACTGTATGTTATGGCGAATGCAAAATCGGGCCAGAGTTTCTCACGGTCAATAGTGATTACTGACCTTTTCTCCTCTCTCTCCACCTAAGCCTTTGCTTCCAGTTTTTCCTCTATTCCCCTTACATGGAAACAAAAACAGCTTTTAGAATCAAATGAAGAATCAAGATCCATATTAGTTGGAACGATACATTTTTAACATGGGAAAAAGAGACTGAATAAGCAATGGTGCAATTCTCACCCTCCTTCCAATGTGTCCGGTCTTTCCTGGATACCCATTTCGACCATCATACCCCTGACAAAAAGAAAGACCTACAATCACATACTACACTAAGTGGACATTATGATATGGCCTTTGATACAGGTAGGATGTCAGAATGGGACAGAGTGCTAAATACTATATATGTAGATGTAAAGACGGGTGAAAGGTGAAGCTTAAACGGACCTTTTGACCTTTCTGGCCTAGTCTCCCCTCAGGGCCTGTTTGACCTTTTGGTCCCTGAAGAGCAAAATGGTAATATTGACTTATCCTAAAACGTCATCAGTAGACGTTTATTTCTGGTGAAGATATTGGAATATGTGTGTTTCATTTATATATAAGGTCTAAAACGTTATTGTAGCACTTACCAAAGGTCCTGGTGGGCCAACAGTTCCCTGAGGCCCCACCTCACCAGGCAAACCCTAAGAGTAGGGATGAGTAAAAAAAACATCAACCAAAATGTTTACTAACTTATGTCATGTTGCCAAAGACATATCAACACCACAGTTCATATGTGTCTGTGTTCCTACCTTCAATCCAGGAGACGCTTGGGGCCCCCTGTCGCCTGGAAGACCCTCTGGCCCCTGGACCCGACAGAGACATTCAGACCGTCATCTTAATGAACAATTTAGATGTTCTCTAGAAAGAAAGATATCAATCAGCCTCACCTGCTCTCCTGGTTCTCCTTTATCTCCAGGCTCGTCTTTGGGCCCCTTAAGTCCGGGGAAACCCTTTGGACCAATCTCTCCCTGTCTCCCCATGCCTCCCCGCACTCCCTACAATAAACCAACAAAATTGAATTATGACAGAAATTGACCATGCAAGTGCAATCAATGATGCTGTGCATATGGTTTGAATTACAATCTTATCAATATAAATTGGCAGATGATTTGGATACTAGGTACCTTTGGTCCATGTTTCCCCATGTCACCATTCACTCCACTGATGCCTGACATCCCCTGTCATTAGAAGACAACAGCTCAATAAAACCAATCAAGCCTACAGTTACATTACTTTCTATAATTCATACATGAAAATGAACAACAATTTTGCTGGCAATACATACCTTAAGGCCTGAGTTTCCAGGGTTCCCAGCCATACCATAAGGGCCTTTGTCCCCCTAGAGAAATTACAACTCCATGTTACTGTACAGCTATATGGCATCATTGTCCCTATCGTGATTAGAGAATTTCAACATCATACTGTACCTTCTGCCCTTGTGGTCCATCAGCCCCAGCTAATCCAAAAGGTCCTGGAACACCCTGGAACAATAACAGGTTGTGAGGCAGAGTATTCAACAAAGCCATTAGAGACATTGCCATTACTGAGTAATAACAGATGTTCTAACTATCAATACACTCCAGTCTACTTCAAACCTACTTCCAGTCCAGACAAGCCTGATGGTCCAGCTTCCCCCATCAACCCCACCTGGCCCTGATGAACAGAAACAGAACACTGTTGAAGCGCCAAATCTACATGTCACACACACATCACCTCTATTAAACCATCAAACATTAGTATAGAATACACCTTATCAGTCACTCACTCGTAGTCCTACGTAGCCCTTCTCTCCCTTCACTCCTCTTTTCCCATTGTCCCCAAGAGCTCCTGAGGGCCCCTCCAACCAAGAAAATCCACGAGGTCCTATGTCCCCCTGGAGAGGAAAAACAAAAATATGGAAAGTATCAGATTGGGATTTGTATGGCAGAGGAGCAAGAAAACATTTTTCAAAGACTTCTGAAAATCTTAACAGGCATTGTATTATACATATAGAACCACACATAAAGCATATATTAAGTAGGCCTTCTTCATCCTGTTAATTCCATTACCTTTTGTCCTTTAGGACCAGGATATCCTCTATTGCCGAAACCTCCCATCTCTCCCTGCAACAGACAATCACAGAAAACCATGATAACCACATCCCAAGCTGATAATGATGGCCGCCTGTGTCTGTAGATGAGCTTGGTAGAAAGGGTAATACAACTGACCTCTTTGCCCCTTGGCCCAGTCTCACCCTGCATCCCCTGGGAGCCCTGTGCACCTGGCTCTCCCTGTAGTCCATTCGGCCCTGCCTTTCCAAAGGGACCTGGAGCTCCCTGTCTCACAGCAACATAGATGGGGTCAGAAAGGTGGGGATAGAGTAGTGAGCGATCTAATTAACACATTTGAACTGAACTACTGAAAAGGGGAGGAAATCCTATTGTGATGATGTCACTGACCGGTTCCCCCTTCCTGCCAGATGGCCCCTCCTCACCAACTGTTCCTGGGGGACCCTGGGAGGCAGGAGAATACAGTACAGGGTCATCAATGTCAGCCATGATAGCACTATTGCAAAGGTATTGTATGATATACCACACTTTACCCCATGAAAACAAGAAATAGCAAAAAACACAACATCAGTCCTAATGGAGGTGGAAGAACAGACACACACCTGCTGTCCATCCAGTCCAGATGGCCCACTGTCCCCAACAGGCCCTGCTGCTCCCTAAACAGACACAACAGTACAGTACAGTACATCACTCAATGCATTACTGGCTGTCATGATTCATGCTTTATTCCTTTCAATCTATCATTGGAAAATAGAAAAAGACAAGAGCTAGGGCTGGCATTGAACTCACCTGCACTCCATTTTCTCCAACCTGCCCCGTTACTCCATCTATCCCAGGAGTGCCCTGGATACAGTAGATAAAATAGATTAGCAGACTCAAGAGTGACAATACATGTATTGATAATACATGTTAATATCTGTAATGTTCACTAGAATATTTAATCAACAGAATATATAATAATACAAAAAATAATATAATATACTAATATAATACCAATATACAGATAGGCCTCTGATTACATGTTTTTATTGGAATTAAACAATGAGAAAGATGAAAAGTACCCACTCACTGGAAACCCGGTGGGTCCGGCTAGCACCTGAGGCCCCAGAGGCCCCTGGCTTCCTGGGGGGCCTGGCTTTCCTGTCTTGCCCTCTGGCCCTGGTAGGCCTGGAGGACCCTAAAACCAGGTACATAGCGGTTAAAGCTTTGGGCCAGTAAACAAAATGTCATTGATTCAAATACCAGTGCCCTTGAGCAAGGCACTTAACCTTAATTTGCTCCAGGGCTGCCCCTGTAAAAAACACATTGCATTGCACCTATCCGATGTATGTAACAATAAAAACATGTTTTTTTTATTATCTTCTGATTCAACCAGAAGACAAATATGGACCATAGTACATTCACATCGGCCAACCATGGACCTCATAAATTAATCTGTCTCAAGAAAACAAAATGACCAAATCATCAAAGTGCCATCTAACCAAACAAGAGGACAAGGACATGATTTAAAAGTGCTACTCACTGGTGACCCCTGTATGCCATTGAGTCCATCGTCTCCTTGACGACCCTGAGGTGGATAAACCAGAAAAACATCATGGCAGAGTCAGGCTGTAACTCCAGGGGGAAACCTCATCCAGTGTGTCTAAAGCTAGTCTGTATTAGTCAAATGGTCTTAAAGAGTGAGCTTCCTTACCTGAGGTCCAGCCGGCCCTCTCTCTCCAAGAGATCCCTTTAACCCCTATAGGACAGATCAAAAACATCAACGTGGTAATAAAAGGTATCAATGTGTAATATTTCCACCAATATTAGTTTACACTATTCTTTCCATAATGGGAGTGTCAGTACAGTGTACTCACTGGTGGTCCACTCTTCCCAGGGATACCAGCGGGACCTCTCACACCAGGTTCCCCCTAAGGTTAGACAGACAGACAGGTGGCATTCAATGAAATCAACAACTATACTAACACTAACATGTGGTAGAACTGTATGGGGCATTTTCTTACCCTCTCTCCAAAATGACCAGGTCTCCCAGTTAAACCCACTGCTCCTGGGTAGCCCTGTACAAGGAATGGGTTTCCACAGTTACGGTTACAGTTGGTTGTTCCACACAAAGTTGGTTGTTGGCAGTAGTAGGTACCACTGCACTAAGATGATAATAATTGGTTTAAACATCTATCTTTTACACTTTTCTTAGAAAAAAGAACAGATTACAGTAACACCTACAGAGCATGAACTCTCACAGCGGGATTATAAAAATACTTTTCTAAACACATTAAGATAAATTAAATGTAGACTGGTTATGGCCACTAGCCCACTATAACACCTTGTTGGGGTTGGACAGGCAACACTTACATACATGCCCACTGGCCCCTGGCGACCCTCCACGCCATCTTTCCCTGTGAAGCCCTAGAGAACAGAGAGACTCATTAACAAGAAATGTCGGTAATATTTCGATTTGAGACAGAGGCTCTTGGCCTACAGTACTCACCCTATCACCAGGTGGCCCAGGACTGGCGTCTTGTCCAGACTTTCCTGGAGGACCCTGTTGAAATCATGAAATAGATATAAACATAAAGGGTAGGAATGGGTAGGTTGAGCAGGGTGACAGAATGTGCAGATCCAGCAATGATAGGTGAGCGACATTTATTGTTGGACATACCTGAGAACCTGGTGGACCTGCTCGTCCTGGTGCTCCCCCCAGACCTGAAAATCCCTGGATTTATGACAGAGAGGTTAAACACACATTGACTCGTGAATATACGACCATGTACTGTAGCAACAAATGTATACCCTAATTCAATGTGCCCTAGCAGCATCACGTATCAAGACTTTACAAAGCAGTGTTGAGGACCTCAGATCATCCCTGGCTGTGCCATGCTGAATTTGTCTTACAAAGACACTGACTGACTGAGCCTACAAACCCCTGGGGATGATCAGGGCCTTGTAAACCTCTTTACTGGTACACTATCTAGTCTTATCTGTCTGACATGTAGGTGCCCATATAAACAGGAGAGCTGGGACAGCAATAGCCACCACAGGCCCACAGGCAAGCTGTTATATCTGTGTCTAAGGAGGATCATCTGAAAAACAACCAATCACACCTCTCTTTATTGCTATGGTTTATGAGAGTTCAGCAATGATTGAGCCATTTGTGTTTCTTTTCTTTTTACTGTTGACTTTTACTTGATTAGAGCTGATTGGTTAAAGGGGTTTGACTCACTCTGTGTCCTTTAGTTCCACGAATACCAGCAGAACCAAGGTCACCCTACAATCACACACAACAACACAAACATTACACATATTGTTTTTATCATGCCATACATTTATTTTCTGTACAGATGTAGGATCTTAATTTTAGTCAGTTTTCTACAGCAGGAAAATAATCCTGCAGCAAAGGAAAATTTTAATTATTATGTGTATTATAATTAATGGACATTTTTGTAGGGGCAAATCAAGTATCTATCTATCTATCTATCTATCTATCTATCTATCTATCTATCTATCTATCTATCTATCTATCTATCTATCTATCTATCTATCTATCTATCTATCTATCTATCTATCTATCTATCTATCTATCTATCTATCTATCTATCTATCTATCTATCTATCTATCTATCTATCTATCTATCTATCTATCTATCTATCTATCTATCTATCTATCTACCTGTACACAGAACTTATCCTGAAACCTACTTATCAACTTATCCTGAAACCTACTTATCAATAATGATTGAAACCGCTGGGTTAGTACCTGTTCAAGGAACTGCATTGACAATGCACAGTAGACAATAAGGAGTCAGTAGAAAATTCTAATAAGTGATATTTAAAAAATTAAAAGTTATAAAATGGGAACCTGTGTACCAGGCTTTCCTTCTGCACCCTCAGTCCCAATGAGGCCTCTAAAACCCTGCAACATAACACACAGACATAGACACAAACACGTCTGGCATACATACCGCACACAACAAGGACAGCTGATTATTACTATCACACAACAAGGACAGCTGATTGTTACTATAGCTACATTATCCATCAAGGATTGTCTGTCAAGTAATACTCATATGAGAATGAATACTGTTTTCTTACCAGGATTCCAGGTATACCAAAAAGACCAGGCTGTCCAGTACGACCCTGGAAATAGAAGATATCAGAGGGAGAATGTGATTATTCCCCCAGTCCCAGCAACATCTTCCAGCAGAGGGTATAGTAATGTATCTAGAAAGATGATCTATTACAGCAGTGTTTCCAAACTCCAGTCCTCTAGTACCCCACATTTCTGTTGTAGCCCCGAACAAGCATACCTCATTCAACTTGTCAACTAATCATTGAGCCCTCAATCAGTAGAATCAGGTGACTTTATCAGGGGCTACAACTAAATTGATTACTATTGGGAGTACTCAGGACTAATCAGGACTGTAATCAGGACTGGAGTTGGGAAACACTGTATTTGAGGGGACAGTTACCCTGGGTCCTTTAGGTCCTGATTTCCCATTATGGCCTGGAGTTCCCCTGTGGCCCTTAGGTGGAAACAAAGAGAGACATTCAAAATTAAGATTTTGAGTCTGTATTATGGCATGTGATACAAGAATATGACATGACATAACTCTGTCAGTATTATATTGTATTGTATTGAAACTCAGGTTATCTTTGGGAAGCTGGCCATTCAATATTGGCTCATTGAATGCAGCTGCATGTAGACTAGAACAAAGGAGAGGTCTAACAGAAGAGCTCTAGTTGTTCCCTCAGGACATGAAGTTCCCTCAGGAAAAATAAAGTAATTCTACGTCTAAGTCTAGTTTGTTGTAATCACTCCACCAGACAGTGATAAACTCTGCTGACCTTTGACCCCTCCTTTCCAACCACTCCCTGGAGGCCGACCTCTCCGTCTTCACCCTGCATGGGAGAGAGAAAGGGATCAGAGCCCTCTCATCAAAGATTCAAATGAGCCGTGCCATTTCATAAACACAAACTACAGGTATCCAACATAATCCTTCATACATTTGACATGAATCATGTATCAGTATATAACAGCAGAAGAGGTACAGTAGGAAGATGAGGAGTGTTATTAATGTGTGTTACAGTAATAAAGGCTGTGAATAGCAGGTGTCATCCTGATGTTTACCGGAATGCCTTGGGGGCCAGCTTGACCTCTGACACCAGGAAGGCCTGAGAGGCCACTCTGACCCCTCTCACCCTGACGGCCTAGGATCCCTGATGCACCAACAGAACCCTGAGGAAAAAAATACTAATGGTATCAAAACACCATATAATATGAAGGTTTTCACAACCATTTTTATTTTAACGAGATCTTCATGAATATGGCCTTTGTGATAGTCATGATTCTTGTACTACTGCATCCAAACCCATAATCAAGTCTCTACCCTGTCTCCTTTGCGTCCAGCATCTCCTTTGTCTCCATCTAGTCCTCTGAAGCCCTATAGGAAAAGTCAGATCTTCTCAGATAGGATTCATAGAATAGAGCCTCACTCCTCTCTAAAGATGTCACTCCTGTTTAATAAACAAGAGAATAATTATATACATCTTACTGTGCCACCTGGAGCCCCCTTCAGACCTGGAATTCCAGCAGTCCCCTAAAAGACAGACAGATACTTCGTCAGAGAGGAGAGGAGGTAGAGAGACAGTGACATGGATTTGTTTAACTCATAAAGTCACACAGATGCTTTAGATTCTCTACACTACAGTGTATCCCAGGGTATCTAGCGAGATCGGATGTCAGGCCCGTTTGGTGGGATTAAGTGGGTACCCTTTTACTATATACTATGTTTAGAGTAAATATAGGTATGCCCTCATCCCAATAAGGAAACCCCTGTAAAACAGATTGCCATATCCAAAATATGTTTTCCATTTCTGTTGTTTTAGAGCTTGAACTAAAACCAGGAGCTAAAACATGTGAGTGAAATACCAGCTGGCAGAGTTGTAAAATGAGTGAGAAGTCAACTCATATGTTTCTGTATAAAAGCCAGAGTCAGCTCTGAGATGCAAGACACATGGAGATTTGTGATTTTAAAGAACTTTATTGCTGCAGTGAGGCCATAAGTCAAACAACAAAGCTGGCGAATAAACCTTTTTTGTTCTGATGACCCAGTTTTAAAACAGCTTTTAGAATCAGTTTTCACAATAGTCTATGTTGGCATGTTGATTATGCCATGCAGAATGCTGTTTATGTTTTATCCCAAAATGTGTTTGCAGCCACATGTCTATCCAAATGAAAATGTAGAGTAATGTGCAGCTCATCCACAAAGAACTCACCACGGGCCCTTCAAGGCCTGGTAAACCCTTCATGCCCATTGGCCCGACTTCACCCTTTAGAGAATCAGAAATAGACAAACATAATCAAATAGACTAAACCAACTCCTACCAGGTGCCATCAGCAAGTGTCTAGGGGATAGAGGCAGGGGTTGATTTATGACTGGGCCTATGTGGGTCTTGACAAGAGATGAATTTTATTAAACAGAAGATGAACGTGACTAAACTTACCATGTCACCTTTTTGACCTGGAAGACCATACATCCCTGGATGTCCCTGACAACAAAATAAATGAGAACATTCAATACTGTTTCAGCAAAATAAAATGTTGACGTATGATGAGGCTATATGCAAGTAGACCAGTTGTATGCATACACATTGTGTATGTCAGAGCCTGTTTTATTAATAGGTCATAAAGTACATCTAAGTCATCATACAGTTTGTTTGCAATAATGAACAATATGATTATACGGCCTGTCCCAGGATCTGAATCACATGGTTATGAGGCCATCTGGATATGGCTAATATTTCACTAGACTGAGACTAGCCAGGAGATGGATATTTAAAAAGTAGGTTTTCACGTCTACGCCACTGTCTTACTAGGCTTCAGGGAGAGCCCCATTGTCTGCTCTGCTTGCCAGGAGCCAGCTTTTGGTGTGCAAGAGCAGTCATTAGGACTAGAACATTTCCAAAAACTAAACAGGTAGCCCCAAACTCAACTCAACATTTACTGAGAGAATACCAGGAAAACAAGTCATCTCCTAGATCTACTGTAGCTGGCAAGAACATTGAGATTTCCACCAGTGCTATTATTGTATGAACTGATAATGAGTATCTATAATCATATAATTTCACCAATTTTGCTGCTACAGTATATCAAAACGCATAAGGATCAAGTGAATATTATAACCACAGAGCCTGTGTATTTGCTGTGCAAATTAGCTGGCATGTCTTACTTGCAGTGGCGGACTGGCCATCTGGAATTTCGGGCAAATGACAGATGGGCTGGTCCATTTTTAGTAGACCTGGGATTTGCCAGGGACCTCATAATATGATAATATCACGATACTTAGGTGCCGATACAATATGTATTGCGAAAAATATGTTGGCTCACTATTTATACTGAACAAAAATATAAACGTAACATGCAACCTATTTTTTTTTTACTGAGTCATAGTTCATATATATATATATATCAGTCAATTTAAATAAATAAATGTGTCCCTAATCTATGGATTTTACATGACTGGGAATACAAATGTGCATCTGTTGGTCCCAGTTACCTTTAAAAAAAGGTAGGGGCATGGATCAGAAAAGCAGTCAGTATCTGGTGTGACCACCATTTGCCACATGCAGCGTGACAGTTCTCCCTCACATAGAGTTGATCAGGCTGTTGATTGTGGCCTGTGGAATGTTGTCCCACACCTCTTCAATGGCTGTGCAAAGTTGCTGGATATTGTTGGGAACTGGAACAAGCTGTCATACACATATGCTTCCAGGAATTGTGTACAGACCCTTGTGACATGGGGCCGTGCATTATCATGCTGAAACATGAGATGACGGCGGATAAATGGCACAACAATGGGCCTCAGAATCTTGTCACGGTATCTCTGTGCACTCAAACTGCAATTGATAAAGTGCAATTGTGAGGCCTCCCGGGTGGCGCAGTGCTAGCTGTGCTGAGACTCTGGGTTCGAGCCCAGGCTCTGTCGCAGCCGGCCACGACCGGGAGGTCCATGGGGCGACGCACAATTGGCCTAACATCGTCCGGGTTAGGGAGGGTTTGGCGAGTAGGGATATCCTTGTCTCATCGCGCACTAGCGACTCCTATGGCGGGCTGGGCGCAGTGCACGCTGACCAGGTCGCCAGGTGCACGGTGTTTCCTCTGACACGTTGCTGCGGCTGGCTTCCGGGTTGGATGCGCGCTGTGTTAAGAAGCAGTGCGGCTTGGTTGGGATGTATTTTGGAGGATGCATGGCTTTCAACCTTCGTCTCTCCCGAGCCCGTTGTAGCGATGAGACAAGATAGTAACTACTAACAATTGGTAACCACGAAATTGGGGAGAAAAAGAGGGTAAAATTCAGAAAAAAAGTGCAATCGTGTTCATTGTCCATAGCTTATGCCCATACCATAACCCCACAGCCACCATGGGGCACTCTTTCCACAATGTTGACATCAGCAAACCGCTCTCCCACACGATGCCATACATGTGGTCTGCAGTTGTGTGGCTGGTTGGACGTACTGCCAAATTCTCTAAAACTACGTTGGAGGCGGATTATGGTAGAGAAATTAACATTAAATTCTCTGGCAGCAACAGCTCTGGTGGACATTCCTGCAGTAAGCATGCCATTGCATGCTCCCTCAAAACTTGAGACATCTGTAGCATTGTGTTGTGATATAATATTCCACACCTGTCAGGTGGATGGAATATCTTGACAAAGGAGAAATGCTCACTAACTGGGATGTAAACACGTGTGCACAAACTTTGAAATAAATAAGCTTTTTGTGTGTGTGGAAAATGTCTGGGATCTTTTATTTCAGCTCATGAAACATGGGACCAACACTTTACATGTTGAGTTTATATTTGTGTTCAGTGCGAAAAGACAATGGAGAACAAGCTTTTGAAAAACTGGAATTTTGGAGTAGGTACAGCCGACTGGCGCTAGCTAACACTACCTAAAGAAGCAAATATATATACTTTTTAATTGTTTTTTTGTAAATTTATACTTGGAGTCAAATATCAATATAATATTGTCAACAAATAATATTGTGATATTTTAATTTTTCCATCTCAAAAAAAGGCCTTCCCTGCTTACTTGGATTCCTCGAAGTGCAGGAGAACCTCTCTGTCCTGACAATCCTATGGGACCCTATGAGAAAAACAATACACAGAAGAATGAGTTCAGTTTGAAAAATATCTGAAAGAAAAAAGGAAGTCTCGATGACAGGAATATAACAAAGACACATACTGAAGGCCCTTTACGGCCAACTGGTCCATCTGGCCCTGCTTCTCCCTGTGAGGAACACAGCAGAAGGACAAACCCTTACACAGGATGACTGTTACTGTGCATGGCTGTTTTTCATTAATTGTCAAATAAAATGAAATACCATGCAGTCTATGTCGATCAAAGTTGTTGTGAGCACTGCGCTCA
The DNA here is from genome assembly GCF_021184085.1 of Oncorhynchus gorbuscha. Classification (NCBI taxonomy): domain Eukaryota; kingdom Metazoa; phylum Chordata; class Actinopteri; order Salmoniformes; family Salmonidae; genus Oncorhynchus; species Oncorhynchus gorbuscha. The sequence goes on along the minus strand of NC_060176.1, from coordinate 63,122,932 downwards.
GGTGCGTCGACCAAAATGCAATAGAATTCCAAAATTGTGTAGCTGGTCCGCACTCTCCTGTTGCCAGACATTTTATGGAAGTGGGCCATAGAACTGACAGTGTATTGGTATAGAAAAGGTTTGGGCTACACATAGAGGTGGCAATATTGAAAGAACTTTCCTGCAGAGAGAGTCTTTTTGGATTTTCACATTATGCACACTATACCCAGGTGGACTTAATGTGGAGTTGGATTTGGTGCCTTTTTTGTGACTAGGCTGCTTGTTGCAGGGGTGTTCTGAACCTAACTTCTAATGTGAATTCCTATTTTCCTGTAACTTTTTATAGACATTGTTTTTCCAATGCATTAACGAAAGTTACTTGTTTCAATATTAGATTATGTATTGCATATTGAGATGCCTTATTGAGGGGCGGCAGGTAGTCTAGTGGTTAGAGCGTTGGACTATTAATTGAGAGGTTGCAAGTTCAAATTCCTGAGCTGACAAGGTAAAAATCTGTTGTTCTGCCCTTGAATAAGGCTGTCATTGAAAATAAGAATTTGAGTTTAATAGACTTGACTGGTAAAATAAAACATGTGTGTCTGTCCCAGGAGAGCACACATGAATGCACCTGTTGGTGATTACCTTTAATGAGCTCACACTAAAGAATCTCACCTTAGGAGGATGACACTGTTGAAGGCTTAGGCCAAAATGTTTGTCGATCGACCCACTCCTGAATGAAATAGAAACCTTGAATCTCTATTTTGAGTGCAGACCAGCTACACAATTCTGGTCTGTGCCAATCAATCATCAATCCACTGCCCACTGTGCATTGGTAAATACAGTATACTGACCCTTGAGCCGTTCACCCCCTGTGATCCAATCATACCAGTAACACCTGGAGCCCCCTGTTTGGGCACATACAGTACATATGTGAATATGCAAACACAAAAAAACAACGTCCATTGTTTTCCTGTGCAAGTGGTACGTCTGCACTGATTTGTCAAGTGTGTTGTGACTGCGGCAGTAAAGTAGGTAGATGTGATAGTAACCGTAAGAGCTTGCATGATACTCCTACACTCACCATTGGCCCAAATGGACCTTGGGCGCCATCATACCCAGAATCACCCTGAAAAACAGAAGAGATAGGGACACCTGCACCAGTTGTTTTTTGTTCAGAGCAACAACAAACATGTGTGCCATTGAGGGTACTGAAGGACTGGAGTTGGAAACCACTGATCTAGAACCCCCCACCATCAAATAGTGTGGCTGCATGGATTGTAACACAGTTGTGTTCCATTAGGATTATTGATTGTTATTCAAAGTCTTACCTGAGGCCCAAGTGACCCTGAAAACCCTTGGACTCCTCTTTTACCAACCGGCCCCTGAAATTAAAACAGTTATTGTATGATGCACAAGCTTAATAAACCACATCTGTATTACCCACAGTACAGTCAAAATATCAGCACTTATCAGCATTTGAGAGCTGAATTAGGGCCAGAGGATAAAAGTGTTCTACTCACAAGTGGGCCAACAGAACCTGGTTCCCCTGGCTCTCCTTTAGAACCCTGGAGAACATAGCAAGAAATATGTCTACTCTTGGGGAAAACTACATTAATAAGCATAGGCAACAGATGATCATGATCGTGAAAAGTGAATTCATATATTTAATATAATATATACAAATATTCTCAGTGTGCCTTTGATAATGAAAGTGCAAAAAAATACAAGCATGTTCCAAACAGGCTTGGATGAGTTGAAAAGAAACCAGGTCTGGTGTTGAGCAAAGCAGCCATTGATGTTTCCATCCACTAGAGAGCAGTGCAATAACACTTTGTGGACATGTGCAGAACAACATCAGCCTACTTCCACTTTGAGAATAAAAAAGGTTTAAAGAGTAGAAATTTTGAAAAGTTTTAAAAAGTTACCTTCTCTCCAGTCTTCCCTCTGTCTCCACATGGACCTGTCTTGCCAGTGAAACCCTGTAGTTCAGTGAGGAGAGAAAGACAGGAGACGTGCCAGTGATGTTACTATAAACCAGGGCTCTCCAGCCCTTTTCCTGGAGAGCTACCGTCCTGTAGGTTTTCTCTGCAACCCTGATCTAGAACACCTAGTCCTAATATTTATCTGGTTGATAAACTGAACATGTTTAGTTGCAACTCGGTTTGGAGTGAAAACCTACAAGAGGCCAGCTCTCCAGGAACAGGGTTGGAGACCCCTGCTATAAACCAACATGTATAACCATGGGGTTTGTGGTGTCCCCTAGTGCCACCAGCTGGTGACTGGTGGCATGTTTGGGATCCAGGCAGCTTCACACTCAAATGTGGAATCGGTCATCATCATAAAAGGGGAATAGATCACAGTAACTAACAGACTCTAGATGATGACTGCTTATTACTAGAGCCTGTCTGATGGTTTTCCAGGTTCTGTGGTCAGGAAAAGCTCCTGGACCTACAGTCATGCTGGTTGTTTCCACTGACTGGGTATAGTGTATGAACTGTGAGATCTGACCATAGACACAGTTTGGAGAAGAGTGCTTGTTTGACAGCCACTTCCCTGCACTAATCTGGCATTTTGCCATACAGACATGTTGTGTACCTTACACTGGTATTCTCACCTCATCTCCTCTCTCCCCTGGAGGAGCATTCTCTCCCTTATAGCCTGTAGGACCCTGAAATAGAAACCACCGCCATGCCATTACAGTCATAGAAGTCCATACTTTCTTCCTTGTTTCATTCTAATCAAATCTTGTATTGTATGAGTTGATTTTACTCAGTTAAAATGTTTAGATTGACTGTAAATAATGTATCATGTGAATGTCTTTGGTGTTACCTGAAGCCCAGGCAATCCCGGTGGCCCTGGCTGTCCATCCAGGCCATGCTGACCATCTCTGCCCCAGGTCCCTCCTCGACCTGACACACCCTTCGGCCCAGGGTAACCCTGGCACAGACATAACACCAGGCATGATTCATACATTTAGCTGCTTAGAACAAAACCTCAGAGAAGACTAGGAGATCTCAGATGGTAGACAATACTGAGCCTTGAATGTGCATTAACCACTAGGTGAACATTTGTATAACAAGTTGCTAGTTGTATTGTTAAGATTACCATGTCTCCCCTGTGTCCTGGCATTCGTCTGTGTCCAGGATCTCCAGGAATGCCCTGCAGAAAAAAATAAAAACATGTTTTATTGTCACATACACCGGATAGGTACAGTGAAACATCGACAGATTTTTCTCGCTGGCTCAGGTAATCGAATCAGCAACCTATCAGTTATTAGCCCAACGTCGCCTACACTTACATGAATGTCTTTGCATTGATAAATTCATGTAAGGGCATATGACCATAGTTTATTTGTGATTAGTGTACAGTAAATGGATATATCACTCACTGGTAGGCCAGGTTTGCCCATTTCCCCTATCGGTCCAGGAGGTCCCTGTTCTGTCTGAGGATTTAATAGGAAGACGTCCATCAGTAACACACTCAGGCACACACAGCATCTTTGACCCACTGTAGTGCAGTTGGCACACATCACTGAGTTGTGATACTTACAGGCCAGCCTGCACGCAGCAAATGGAAGAAGGATGATCGCTGGAAAAAACAAGCAGAGGTCATTGGCATAATATAGGACGGAGAGTAGTTACATCATGGGAACGAAACCTGTCTTACGACAATAGCACAACTTCCCCATGTCTAGCTAACAACAGCGTGTTAAAACTACATTGTAATGCACACTCTGCTGTCCTGTATATAATGGCAGGAACGGTAATGTATTTCTTTTTTTCGGTGAACAGATGTGTTAAGCTCCAAGGTAGATTTGGGCTCATACAGGCTCTACTGCAACCCGATTACATTATATGGAATAAGTGCCAGCTACTTCACCCAGATACTGCTGAGAGGGAAACACGCAACTGTTTGCTCAAGGTCAAATCTCAACCATAATTTCTTGTAACACTTAAGGTTGTTACATTGAGATGCAGCCAAATGAAATAAGGGCAAAGTGTTGAGAGCCCCATGCAGTCTCTCTGCCTGCTCAGATGGTAGATAAGGGATGTGGCATTGGCACAGAGCATGCTGTCACTGTACGCTGTGGGCTGGGGAAGTTGGAGGCAACTGACTCCCACAGAATTACACATAGGGCCGCTGGTTATATGAAACCGCCTTAGCTGCCACCGCTTGGGTAGTGTTTGTCTTGGCCCAGAGCTCCGGTTCAGGTTCTGCTCCCCAGGGCAGAAGGCTTGCCTTGCATGCCCAGTTAAGGTGAAGCTCAGAAAGGATGAGAGGCCTGGACCTCCCCTAAACCTGGGTCTCCACAGACTGGCCTAGCTAAACTGAGGGTGAGTGGGGGGGTTAATAGGCTGTCAGAGCCCCCAGTGTGCTCCCAGCTGCCAGCAACACTGTAGACCATTCACACAGCTCAGGGCCTTTAATCACTGGAGAGAGGGGAAATCCAGAGCAGATGGGCTGACCGTTGCATCCTACTGGTCGTTTCAGTTACAATACTCCCTCCTCTGACACAGCCTCATTACCGTAGTTAGCTACATCAGAGTGTTCCTGATGGAGCTGGAGACCTGCTTCAGTCTCGTTCAGCTGTGGCCATCCAAACAGGCTTTAAGGCTGTAGCTAGAAAACACTTGGGGAAAGGACTAAACAAGCCAGCCCTGAAATGGAAGCAGGTTTTACCCCCAAAGGATCACAGAGGGCCTTGAGTCTATAAAAACCTGCCTAGGTTTACATTTTCATTACATATGGAAAAATATGCCCTTGCCTAATCTAATCACACATCAAGATGTTTATGTGGGAGATAAACACGACTCGAGAAAGTAAAGTTTGAATACAACGTATCCATTTGAATATGAGATAAAGGTGGCTCTTGTGTATAAAATCCATACTAGTCTTGTGTATGTGTGTATGATTATAAGATACAACTTTTATGCTGTGTCACAGATTCATTGATCCTTAAAATGTACTTCCAGTAACTTATCTGCCACGTTGATGCACTTACAAAATTGCAGCAATCAACTTAATTCAAGAAACAAAGCATTGAATTATTTGATGTAAATAATGTAATCAAACTGAACCTTTGCGACTAAATATTGTATAGAAGATGTCAAATCTGGAGTGATAAATGTTGTAGGGAAAAGACACAGAGCAAACATAACATCACTCACAAAAGCATTTCACTGTCAAATCCACACTATTCAAACACTGAAAACCACATGTTTATCAAAATAAAAATGATTTGGTTTATTTGTGTGATCACGCTCTCTGTAGCTGATGTGAGCAAGACCTTTAAACAGGTCAACATTCACAAAGCCACAGGGTCAGATGGATTACCAGGACGTGTACTCAAAGCATGCGCTGACCAACTGGCAAGTGTATTCACTGACACTTTCAACCTCTCCCTGGCCGAGTCTGTCATTTTAAACAGACCACCATAGTCCCTATGCCCAAGAAAGCGAAGGTAACCTGCCTAAATGATTACCGCCCGTGGTACTCACGTCTGTAGCCATGAAATGCTTTGAAAGGCTGGTCATGACTCACATCAACACCATCATCCCAGAAACCCTAGACCCACTCCAATTCGCATACTGCCCCAACAGATCCACAGATCACGCAATCTCAATTGCACTCCACGCTGCCCTTTCCCACCTGGACAAAAGGAACACCTATGTGAAAATGCTGTTCATTGACAACAGCTCTGTGTTCAACAGCATAGTGCTCTCCAAGCTCATCACTAAACTAAGGACCCTGGGACTAAACACCTCCCTCTGCAACTGGATCCTGGTCTTCCTGATGGGCCGCCCCCAGGTGGTAAGTGTAGGTAACAACACATCTGCCACGCTGATCCTCAACACGGGGCCCCTCAGGGGTGAATGCTTAGTCCCCTCCTGTACTTCCTGTTCACCCACAACTGCGTGGCCAAGCACGACTCCAACACCATCATTAAATCTGCTGACGACACAAAAATGGTAGGCCTGATCACCGATAATGATGAGACAGCCTACAAGGAGGAGGTCAGAGACCTGGCAGTGTAGTGCCAGGACAACAACCTCTCTCTCAATGTGAGCAAGACAAAAGAGGACCGAACAGGCCCCCGTTAACATTGATGGGACTGAAGTGGAGTGGGTCGAGAGTTTCAAGTTCCTTGGTGTCCACATCACCAACAAACTATACTGGTCCAAACACACCAAGATAGTTGTGAAGAGGCATGACAACCACCCCCCCCCCTCTAGGAGACTGAAAAGATTTGGCTGGGGCCTCAGATCCTCAAAAAGTTCTACAGCTGCACCATCGAGAGCGTCTTGGCCAGTTGCATCACTGCCTGGTATGGCAACTGCTCGGCATCTGACCGTAAGGCAGTGCAAACGGCCCAAGACATCACTGAGGCCAAGCTTCCTGACATCCAGGGCCAACAGTGGGGCAAAAAAGTATTTAGTCAGCCACCAATTGTGCAAGTTCTCCCACTTAAAAAGATGAGAGAGGCCTGTAATTTTCATCATAGGTACACTTCAACTATGACAGACAAAATGGAAAAAAAATCCAGAAAATCACATTGTAGGATTTATTATGAATTTATTTGCAAATTATGGTGGAAAATAAGTATTTAGTCAATAACAAAAGTTTATCTCAATACTTTGTTATATACCCTTTGTTGGCAATGACAGAGGTCAAACATTTTCTGTAATTCTTCACAAGGTTTTCACACACTGTTGCTGGTATTTTGGCCCATTCCTCCATGCAGATCTCCTCTAGAGCAGTGATGTTTGGGGGCTGTTGCTGGGCAATACGGACTTTCAACTCCCTCCAAAGATTTTCTATGGGGTTAAGATCTGGAGACTGGCTAGGCCACTCCAGGACCTTGAAATGCTTCTTACGAAGCCACTCCTCCATTGCCCGGGCGGTGTGTTTGGGATCATTGTCATGCTGAAAGACCCAGCCACGTTTCATCTACAATGCCCTTGCTGATGGAAGGAGGTTTTCTCTCAAAATCTCATGATACATGGCCCCATTCATTCTTTCCTTTACACGGATCAGTCGTCCTGGTCCCTTTGCAGAAAAACAGCCCCAAAGCATGATGTTTCCACCCCCATGCATCACAGTAGGTATGGTGTTCTTTGGATGCAACTCAGCATTCTTTGTCCTCCAAACACGATGAGTTGAGTTTTTACCAAAAAGTTATATTTTGGTTTCATCTGACCATATGACATTCTCCCAATCTTCTTCTGGATCATCCAAATGCTCTCTAGCAAACTTCAGACGGGCCTGGACATGTACTGGCTTAAGCAGGGCGATACGTCTGGCACTGTAGGATTTGAGTCCCGTGTGGTTCTGGGATTTTTGCTCACCGTTCTTGTGATCATTTTGACCCCACAGGGTGAGATCTTGCGTGGAGACCCAGATCGAGGGAGATTATCAGTGGTCTTGTATGTCTTCCATTTCCTAATAATTGCTCCCACAGTTGATTTCTTCAAACCAAGCTGCTTACCTATTGCAGATTCAGTCTTCCCAGCCTGGTGCAGGTCTACAATTTTGTTTCCGGTGTCCTTTGACAGCTCTTTGTTCTTGGCCATAGTGGAGTTTGGAGTGTGACTGTTTGAGGTTGTGGACAGGTGTCTTTTATACTGATAACAAGTTCAAACAGGTGCCATTAATACAGGTAACGAGTGGAGGACAGAGGAGCCTCTTAAAGAAGAAGTTACAGGTTTGTGAGAGCCAGAAATCTTGCTTGTTTGTAGGTGACCAAATACTTATTTTCCACCATAATTTGCAAATAAATTAATAAAAAATCCTACAATGTGATTTTCTGGATTTTTCCCCCTCGTTTTGTCTGTCATAGTTGAAGTGTACCTATGATGACAATTACAGGCCTCTGGGAGAACTTGCACAATTGGTGGCTGACTAAATACTTTTTTGCCCCACTGTATATAATAGGCGGTGTCAGAGGAAGGCCCGAAAAAATGTCAAAGACTCAATTCACCCCAGTTATAGACCGTTCTCTCTGCTACCGCACGGCAAGCGGTACCGGAGCAGCAAGTCTATGTCCAAAAGGGCTCCAGCTTCTACCCCCAAGCCCAAGCTCCCCCTCCTTTGTTTTTACACTGCTGCTACTCGCTGATTATTAACTATGCATAGTCACTTTACAAATGACCTCGACCAACCTGTACCCCTGCACATTGACTCAGTACTGGTACCCCCTGTTATTGTTATGTACATTTCTTATGTTACTTTTTGATTGATTTTATTTTTATTTTTACTTTAGTTTATTTAGTAAATATTTTATTAACTCTATTTCTTGAACTGCATTGTTGGTTAAGGGCTTGTAAAGTAAGCATTTCACGGTAAGGTCTACACCTGTTGTATCCGGCGCATGTGACAAATACAATTAGATTGGATTTGATTTGAACCAAGGCAGTGGGCGGTGGTGGCTGCTGCTCTACAGTATAGCCTCCAAAAGCATAGCCAGGTGAACTGGGAGATCAAGTTATTCTTTGACAACACAGCACATACACAAAAACTGCATTGTTACAATAAGTTTTATAATACTCCCAGGCAGCCTGTGATATGGGTGGACACTGGACAGATAGAACGAATCTCACCCTGAAGTCAGTCCAATCCTCCTGGGAGTTCCTCCACAGGTAGAGGGTGGGTAGGCCTGGAGGACCTGGGAGGCCTGTCTCACCTCTCCTGCCCTCCTGCCCTCTGACACCCTGAGATCCCTAGGAAAGCAGAGATAAGAGAGCAGTCTATGACAGTGAGTGATGGTCAACCAGTGGTGGAAAAAGTACCCAATTGTAATACTTGAGCAAAAGTAAAGATACCTTTAATAGATTATTACTCAAGTAAAAGTCACACAGTGAAATACTACTGGAGAAAAAGTCTAATAGTGTTTGGTTTTAAATGTACTTAATTATCAAAAGTCAATGTAATTGCTCAAATTTACTTAAGAATTGAAAGGAAACGTATAAATCATTTCAAATTCCTTATGTTAAACAAACCCGACGGCATAATTTTCTTTTATATATTTTTTTATGGATAGCCAGGGGCACACGCCAACACTCAGACATAATTTACAAACAAAGCATTTGTGTTTAGTGAGTCCGCCAGATCAGAGGCAGTAGAGATGACCAGGGTGTTCTCTTGATAAGTGCGTGAATTGGACCATTTTCCTGTCCTGCTAGCCATGCAAAATGTAATGAGTACTTTTGGGTGTCAGGTAAAATGTATGGAGTAAAAAGTACATTATTTTCCTTAGGTAACTAGTGAAGTAAAAGTCAAAGTTTTCAAATATATAAATAATAAAGTAATGTACAGACACCCAAAAAAACGGCTTAAAGTAGAACTTTAAAGTATTTTTTACTTTAGTACTTTACACCACTGTGATCAACAAAGTACAAGTCCCAACAGGTACAGATGTAGCATCTTAATTTGATCACCCTGTTGCAGAACTATTTGAGGTTCAAAAATGCTTCTGAAGTTTGTCATTTCCACTTTGAAACTTCAGACGATTTTCCCTTATGAAAAATGTATCAACCCCTACAAAAATCTTAATTAATTATAATCCACATAATAATTCAAATTTCCTGTTGCTGTAGGATTATTTTACTGCTGTAGAAAAAGGGCTGAAATTAAGATCCTTAATCTGTATAGAACCAACACACACACTGAAAAAACGAATTCACATACTGTACTTACCATAAAAATGACATCCATAAGTCATTTGGGGTATACTCATCATTCAGCAGCATTACTGAAACATTTTCAAAACAATTATTTCACCAGTGATCCATTCCCTTACCATGTCTCCCTTGAACCCAATATAGCCTTCTTTGCCAGCACATCCCTGTAAACATGACAATGTGGTGAACATAGGGACAGATATTTACAGGAAGTTATAATAATACTGGAACAACAGGCAAAGATCACAGTTTGGCAATAGAACTTAAAGATGATGCAACAGAGTGGCAAAGTGTACATTTTGGTCTGCAGTAGCATATTACTGCCACATCTTTTTGAGATGTTTATTTTCTCTCCTGTAATTTTGTAGAATGCATATGAATCAGTCTGTGTCCATGTCATATGGGTAGATTTAACCACAACGTTTGTACAGTATTTCCGTAACCTGTACTTATAAGCAATAAAAAATCAAAAGATTAAAGGGAGGTTTTTTTGCATTACGTGAGCTGCAGTGGGGAACATTTGAATTCAAATTAAAGACAGTTATTAAACCACTGATGTTTTAATTTTCCAGACAAAGATATCATTGTTTTACAAGAAAACCATAGCTGAATAAACCCGTGAAGACATACAGTACTTCTCACGAGAAACAAATGGATGACTATTCTCTATTCTAAGACACCCACTGATATGTCAGTTTATTCTGCTTCCTGTCTCTGTAAAATCATGTGTTCAGAAAATCACTTTGGTTTTATGAAATCACTGACTTTGATTCTATGTGGCGTGAAAGTCCTGGTGATATTTAAAGGATCTGAGTTTTGAAAACAATTATCTCTATGAGCATTTCTAACTCTAAAAACTGTCCCTAAGAGATTCTTACTTGTTCTCCTGGAGGTCCAACTGGCCCTGGAGGGCCACTCAGGAGCCTGTAAATCTTGTTGTCAGATCCGACTATGACATCACCCTCACTGGGTGCCACTGTCAGCAAGCCTGTGTGATCAGAACCAGCCTGTCCGAACTCCTCACTGTTCCCCTGGCCCTTCTGTGTGAGAGAGCCACTACTAATCCTTCCCTGCTCCACTGCTGACCCCGCAGGAGGCAACAGGTTCTCCTCCAAGAGCACACTGGGGTCAGGGTGACCAGATTGGGATGGGCTCTTCTGGTCAGAGCCTTTCCTTTGGAAACTGGGGGAGGGGCCGGTGGAGTCCAGGTCGATGATGTCATGTTGTGGTCTGTCTTCTGCATCTGTGGTGATGTTCTCATCCAAGGCAGTTACTTTATAGGGGGAATTGCTGCCACGGGTACCTGTATCCGTGTGATGTAGGGTGAAGATAGAGGGGTCTGCCTCATCAACTCCCACAAACCCATTCCCTTGTTGTTGTAGGGTGGTTGCGTGCTGGGAGATAGGAGACTTGCCTTCTGGGAGGGAGGGATCCTACAAAGAGAGAAAGAGAAAACTATGGTTAATGGTTGCAGCCACATACAGTAACCAGATCCCTCTGATACAGAGTGTCTAGAATGATCACTCACCCACAACAGACACATCTCTATCAAACAGTTCCATCAAATTAACTACAACAAATGACTGAAACAGCCTTAAATAGGTAGACATTTCAACAATTACATGTTCCTTTTTTCACCTCAACATAAAAGGTGCATACAGATGTAGGATCTTAATTTGATCATTATTTTGTTGCTGAGATTTTTCCAGCAGAAAACGCAAACTTATACTGTATTTGAGTTTTAAAAAGGCTTTAAAGTTTGTAATGACCATTATTTATAATCCACATAATAATTCACATTTCCTGTTGCTGCAGGATTATTTTTCTGCTGTAGTAAAGTGACTCAAATTAAGATCCTACATCTGTAATATAAAAACAGTACTCATCGTTTTTTATTATAAACAATGCGGTGCATCACTTACATAAGTATAAAAATGGGTTATTAAGTCTGGGCCTAATGACTACGAACTTCAAAGAGAAGCTGGGATTACATTAGAGAGATAACTGCACCCAGGTGAGTTGCAGAGCTTCAGTCCACCTCACACTGGCCTCTCCTACAGCAGACAATGAGCCTTTATATGTAATAAGCTAGCATTGCCCCTCTCTCTCTCTCTCTCTCTCTCTCTCTCTCTCTCTCTCTCTCTCTCTCTCTCTCTCTCTCTCTCTCTCTCTCTCTCTCTCTCTCTCTCTCTCTCTCTCTCTCTCTCTCTCTCTCTCTCTCAGCGACATCTCTCTTAGATGAGCAGATACTTGATCTCCCTGGGCCTGAAACTATTTGTCCAACTAATCTCCTCAACCTCCCTATAGCTCTGCCTTTCATCCCCAGGCTGAGCCCTAGAATGGAAGCACTGTATTGGAGGAGGAGGCAGAGCACTAAGAGAACGAGACTGCTAGTGAGAGCCTTGCACACATCAGGCACAATCTTACTTTAGGAGGTTTGATGCCGTATGGAAACACTAAGGGAAAATACACTGTTAACATCTGACAGGGAGACACCATACTTGTCCCACTGCCAGTGGCTGCAGCAGTGAGTGAGTAGGGTCTGGGTCTGGGGGTCTACGTCTGGGGGTCTTGTGTCTGGGTTTCTGTGTCTGGGCTGGAGCTCTGCTCTACAGTGTGAACTGGAGGTGAGCATGTGGCCAGGGAATACAGTATTCTGTAGTCCAGACTCTTTGATCTCTGAAGTGGGCAATAATGGATCCCTGGTATTCATCTCAGCATAATACAGTTCATACTTTACACACATTGATTATAAAGTCAGAAATCAGGCATGTATCTCTAAACACATCCTGCCAGATAGACACACAAAGAATTAGAAATCCATCAAATACAATTAACTTTTCCAATAGTGCAAACAAACACAAAACGTTGCTGACAGATAATTTGTGTAATAGCTAAACATATTTATCATATAAATGAAATAAACTATAAACTATCTAGCTATTTGTATGCTTCCTGAACAATGGTTGACTGATGAGATGAGTGCATCATTCCTGTATCATGTAGCAGTGAGGTTTGAATGGGGACCGGTGCATTCTGCAGTCAGGAAATGGTTTCATTAGGGGGATGACGTGTAGCTGACAAGGTCATCGCTACGGGTCAGACTGGAAGATGTAAACAAAGACCATGTCACCCAGAGACCTTAGTATGAAAGAGCACCATGTGAAAGACTCCTGAAGGAAGGTCCAGTTCACTGGTCCCCAGGCAGGGGGGAATATGTATCTAGCGGGTTGACCTAACAGTACATTATGATGGAGGACCATAAATCAAAGGCTTAGACACAGGCATGAGGATGATCTTCACCGGCCATATGTCTAAAAATGCAGCTGGGCAAATACACTCCATCATCCCCAGCTTTATATAGTCATCAGAGATGTTACGAGGACGTGTCCTGTAGTAGAATTATTAGAGCGGGAATATTTACAGATGAGTAAAAAGCGGGTGAACACATGATGTAATACTGTTGTTGTCACATTCTATTTTTAGGATAGATAACTACAGATTACAGAATTTCTGATGTTCTACAAGGCCATAAGACAACTTTTGTTTATTAAGGATGTACCCACATGTGCTGGCAATGAAGAACCTTGCTTCATATGGATCTGTTTAGAGGAGTCTCTGTCTTCTGGCTAAAGTATAATACCCCATGATGAACTAAATAACAGCAAAGAAAATCTTTATATGGCAAAAACAAGCATGTAAATGTCTATCATAGACGTAGAGTAAACAAACCATGGGCTAATAACCAGGATGAACATACATACACTGTGCTACAGTACATCAACACAATCACAACAGTGGGATTCCTAAGCAGTTCTGTATTTATCACCTGGGGACAATCGTGTTACTATAGTGAGCACAGCAGCAAATGTATGTCTACAACCTGATCATCACAACTACGAACTAGTTAGTGAATTCTGCCTACAGTATCTAAATGGTCTGGTGGTTCCCTACCGTGTAAGATGCTCTCCATTGACCCTCCAAACACAATCCAAAGAGGAAAGAATCCAGCATTAAGCAGCCCAGTATCCAGGTAAAACACTGCATGGCTACAGTACATTACAATAGGAGAGCACCACTCCTACTACACCCCTCCTAGTCCACAGGAGTCCTTCCTGGCAAAGTATGCAGTGCTCTTTCCCAGTGCCTTCCCCGTGAGCAGGAACACATAGACACACCCTGGGCTGAGCTCCCACTCTCAGTCTCCCACCCACAGCTCGGCTTGGCTGCCTGGGATGGGGTGTGGTGGGGTGTGGCGACAGGGTAGGCTGGCTCGGTGTGGTGGGGTGGTGTGGGATGGAGTGTGGTGGTGTGGGGTGGCTGGGATGAGATGGGATGGGGGCTGGGTGGGTGAGGTGTGGTGGGATGAGATGGGGTGGGGTGGGGTGGTGTGGGGTGGGAATAGGTGTGGTGGTGGTGTGGTGGTGTGGGTTAGCTGGGTGGGGTAGGATGTGATGGGATGGGGTGTGGTGTGGTGGAATGGGGTAGCTAGGTGGGTGGGATGGGATATTGTGGTGTGTGGTGCTGGGCGGGCGGACAGGGTAGGATGGGGTGTGGTGGGATGGGATGGGGTGGTGTGGGGTGGCTGTGTGGGTGGGTGGGTGGGTGGGTGGATGGTTGATTGGGGTGGTGTGGGGTGGGGTGTGGTGGGATGGCTGGGTAGGTGGGTGGGGTAGGATGGGATGGGGTTTGGTGGGATGGGGTGGGGTGGCTGGTTGGGTGGGTGGGTGGGTGGGTGGGGTGTGGTGGTTGGGTGACTGGATGGGATGAGGTGTAGTGGTGTGGGGTGTTGTGTTGTTGTGGGTGGCTGGGTGGGGTAGGGTAGGATGGGGTGTGGTGGGATGAGGTGTGGTGGTGTGGGGTGCTGTGGTGTTGTGGGGTGGCAGAGTGGGGTAGGGTGGGATGGGGTGTGCTGGGATGGTGTGAGGTGGTTGGGTGGCTGGGTGGGGTAGGATGGGGTGGGTGTGGTGGGATGGGTGGTGTGGTGTGGGGTAACATGGGGTGGGGTGGGGTGGGTGTGTTAGGGTAGGGTGGGTGGGTGTGGTGGGGTGTGGTGGGATAGGGTGTGCCAGGCTAAGCCAGGGGACAAGAGGATGGATACCCATCACTTCATCACTCTATCTCGGCTGCTGAGGCCCAGGTGGATCTTAGGACTTCCACCACTAGACTTCCTGTACTTAGTGATATGAATGTATGCACTAATGTTGTATGATTAAATATACCAAGCTGTGAATGAGATAACTTGGTGGTAAAATAGAAAGGAGCACACACAGCTATGATCAGCTAATGATCTGACAGAGGCTAATTTGATTGAAGAAAACGATTAAGCTGGAGACCTACAGCATTCAGAATCAAAGCAGCAGTGACCACAAGGAGGGATTATGGGTATTAATGAGAAACCATGGCAATAGCATAAACCAAGGGAAACCACTACAGAATACGCTTTACATAAGAGTGGGAAAAATCTCTTGAGGTTTCCCCCATTTTCACTAGACTGGATACATAAGAGGAAAATCCCTTAGCAAATGAACTTGCATCAGTACCATCACCAATCTACACAGGCTTGCTAACTGCTCCCAGAGCCTCTGACTATGGAATAAGCTGCTGTCTACACTTACCACATCGAGGCCAGGCCGCAGTATATGGCATGTGGTTTCCATTAAAACATAAGGTGAGAGAACACATTTTTCTCATGTACATTTTAGCAAGGGTGTGAATAGAGATGGGAGACAATAGGCTAGTAATAAAGCAACCCTTTTTTCAGCGCCTCCCTCTCTTCTTATATAATTTTTTATTTGGCTAACTAAATTATAGCCCAGTGAATATGATTACACGTTTCAGTGGTCTGAGGTCAAAGTCGCAGATGATAGACTAGAACTGCCAATGTGGACGAGAGATGAGAACACAGAGCTGTGTGATACAGTACCAGCTCAGAACAGAACTCCCACAAGCCTGGGCCATAATTACTCTGTGAGGTACAGTTGCTTGGCAACCATGAGTCATGACTGCTTCTTTCTTGTTCCTCCCTTTTGCCATTTCAATGATGTGACTTACAGTATAAGCTACCATAGGTGGATGCATGCAGTACAGTGACAGACCTGTGGATGAATGTCCCAATCTCATATGCTGGTAGATGGCAGAACAGTCAAGAAATGTTATTTGGAACCTGCTACTTGGGATACAATGTAATAAAACACCACATAAGGTTGTGAGTCATGAGGTTGTGGTTTGCGTGAAATAGTTTGCAAGTTGTAAATGGTATTGCTCTTGGGCTGATGTCTGATCTAGATTTTGCCTTGACTTGTGCTAAATGGCCCTTGCAAACTCACCTATTATTCTATTGCCCTTTGTAAAGTAATCATCTGATGGTGGTTCATTAGCACCACCTGTGCATTAGTGACAGTATGGACATCAGTCCCCTCACTTTCACTTTCAGCACAGAGGTTGTAAGGTAATGGATAATGGAAATAGACCTTATCTGATCCTAAGTTTCAGTACTTGTGAATTATGATCCAGAGGCTCTTCGGCACCTTCTGTGGCCCATATCGCTCATCTTAAAAGGAGAGAGTGAGTACACATCCTGTGGGTGTATTATGGGGGTCAGACAAGAAAAATGTTGAATCATTTGACCTCTCACCAAGTGAAGTGGAGTCCACAAGGCCGACTGCAAGTCTTAACACTTTGAGATGAAGATACAACTCAGTACTTCCCCCCATTTAGTGGTTGACTGATGATCTAAGACAGGTATGGACTGGTGAAACTATCATTGTTATACCAAAGGTATGTTACTTTGGGCATTTGAGGACTTTCAGTTCAGTTCAATAAAAAAGTGAAAACCCTTAATGCACTTCTCAAACATCCTATGTACGTAAAACAGATTAACAAAGACCATTTAAACAGAGCATCATCAAGTCTAGAACTGCCACGGACAACCAGATTTCAATCAAGTAAAGAAATGTCAACTTGAACATAACAATAATGAGGAAAATGTCTTGTCCAATGTTTAAATAACAAGTATACACTGAAGTGTATACTAATGCTGAAGTATGCACTTGGTCTTTTTAAGCCTATAGTAAAGAGCCTGCGCGGTGGGTAATGACGTTTGAGGACAGCTGGTAAAAGTACTCTGGATGTATTTGTGAGCTGCAGTCTAGTGTGTGAGACCCAGGGCCAGGGCAGCCCCTTATCCCTCCCTGATGGGGCATTTGTCAAAGCCAGGCTTGTTCCCAGCACTCTAGTGAATCACAGCCTTCCCCATTAGGAAAATAAAACTAGGGGTTTATGGGGACAAATGAGAAATCAGTGGAATTTCTTCACCTCACCTCCATCAATGATACACTTCCCAGATTGTTCAGGCAATATCTCTAACCAACCACTACATCTGTCACTTATTTGCCTTAAATTGTGTCATAAGAATTACTACAACTGTTACTACTGGAACACTGTACAAAGCACATGTAAGGGACCCATTATCCCCTAATGCACTATAATTCAAAAGAGATGAAAGACTTTAAAACCAGGCAATTCAGTGGCTTTTGTCTAAATTGGGCTGACTCACATGGCTTTACATCAACTACTGTACATGACAATGGAATTATCTCCCTATCAAAGGTACTCACCATGACAGCATCCCCTTTATCTGTGGAACTCTCTCTGGAACTCCCTGTACTGTTTGTCAAGTCATCTAGCAGGTCACCAGAGGACAACTCGGCATCCTAAAATATTAAGAAATTTAAAATGAAAGGGCAGTAGATGTAAAAGAATAGATCTAAATGGCATACTGTATAATAATTTGTCTCTTTTTTAATCGCAGTATAAATTACAAACATATTGTCTTATTTGATTTATTATTATTATTATTATATTTCATGAAAAATATCTTGATATTTCAGAGAGGACTGCAAAGTTCTGTAGTTAGTTAGTACCTGGTGTGTGTGGGGTGTTCTTGGGGAGCGTGGAGCTTTGGGGGCCGTTCCATCACACATAGGGAGGTGGAGGTTACATTGGTGTCTGGCTGCGTCGGGGTCACCCATCACAAAGGTCATCTGTCTCAGAGCACCCTGAGACAGACAGACAGGTAGAAACCTGAAACACTGTTGCTGAAAGGTGAGGAGATCCCTCAGACACACAGTAAGGAAGGCTTCACCTTCCACTTTCCACTTTTCACCCAGCCTAATTACTTACAACAGTCACAGTATAAAGTACTGGATTATCTCACTGATCTATGTGAGATTTCTTTAGGACAGGTCAATTGGACAGGCAGCTAAGTGTAAATACCCATGGATATCCAACCCTGACTGTGAAGTTCTCATGCCATCCCTTCCAACGAGCCCATCCAGCTCTTCGGTCCCCAACCTTTAGTCTTTGCAGTACAGTAGGCTGACATCATCCAGATAATTTGACAGTACAGTGATAGTAATATAGGAACTGACTAGAGCCAATAAGATATGGCAACAAGACCCTGCCTGTGTCCGTCCGTGATGAATTGGCTCCGAGAGTAACGTCTCTGGATTCAATTAAAGTGAAGAGAAGCTGATTTCAGGAGAATCAGTAAACTCTCTCTGGGAGGATTAATGAGCAGGCAGAGAATAACCAGATTCCCTAAAACAATTTCTGTTTACATTTTGTCACAAAACTTAAGATGACAAACTTTATTGTATGATTGAAATCGAAAAATACATTTTGGATTAATGATATATAGTATTACAACTGCAGAAAACCAACAGCAAATTAAGTGAAATCATTCTCAGCGAGTAAGTCAAGCTGACAACTGCCTAGTAATTGGTGACGGGACATTAACTTCTCTCTACTGCCATCAAGTGGCAGGCACCTTCTCTCTGAACATATCTAGTGCTTGAAATCATGAGGAATAGAAAAATATTCAGATTACTATTTATTATGTGAAATTTGAGTACCCTTACCTCAAATGGAGTCTCAAAGCCCTCTATGATGCCCCCCAGCATCAGCAGACCATCAGTGGTAATGTCCTGTCCAGGGTAGGTCCAGTTCACCCTCTCCACCAGCTCACAGTCCACATAGAGGGCCAGCCAGCTGGAGGACACACCTACAGAGACCTGGTGCCACTGGCCATCAGGCAGCATACCTACTGGGAACCTAGAGAGACAGGACGGAATGGGAGATACATTTACTTCACTTGTATTGCTTGACTTATTGTTTTTAGCTGCAAGTGGAGCAAAGCACCTCAGCTTCATTTACTATACTGTACAAAAAGTCAGAAAGACAGAATTCATCTAAACTAGGAGGTGAAACTAACAACGTACTCGTAATGTCTGTGGTGAGTGGAGACGAAGGTGACCGTGTGTGGGTTGAGACGGAGCTGCAGCTGGATGTGGCTGTAGGGACTGAGCACGGTGACCAGGCTACTCTCCTCCTGCTGAACACTACGCAGCTCCATCAGCACACTGAACTCATCTACAAACCTGGGAGGGAGCACAATATATGTGAGGTAGCACAATATAAATAACTTAAACAAAATGTTAATTTACGTCAGTATAATATAATATAGTATGTTAATAGGAAAAATACCTGGGTCCAAATGCCTGGTGTGTGGGCATTGCCAGTGTGGCGTACAGGCCAATGTGAAGAGTCGGACAATTCTGGGTCCCCACAGATAAGGATACATTAGTGGTGTTGACGGCCAGCTGGGACAGGTGCTCCAACACGTTCACCTTCTCTGTAGGAAGAACAGGACAAGACAGCAGCCATTCACTACATCTCTTTCACTACTGAGTACCCTGGCCGACATGACAGATTGAACAGCGTTTCCATCCGGGTCTCATTCTCCCCTAAAGACTGCACTTCTCCACATGTAGTCACAGTAGAGCCAGTCTAATCATTTAGCAGAGCAGGAGCACAAAGAGCAGTATTTTCTCTGAGTGCACACAGTGGGTGAGAAATGACGCCCTAATATTGCTCATTTATTTTTGAGTGAGGACTGGGGTAGCAGCCCAGGTCAGCAACAGCCTTGAATGAAGGATGATGAACAAACAGACACTTCATCACCGCTGCAGAGAGAGGACCTCCGGCCGTCAAGACGTTAACAGTAATGGAGCCTCAAAATAGTGCTGGAGTCATGCACTGTGTCACTTTAATTTGAAATAAGAATAGACTGCGTGTGAGTGTGTGGTGAAAACACTCATGTTAACTGCAGATCACATGAATCTTTCAGTCCCCTGTCTCTGCAAACAATACCCCATAACGACAAAGCACTTTTTTTTGGAAAGTTTGCAAATTAATTAAAAATAATTATTCTGAAGAAAAATACACAAGTATTCAGACCCTTTGCTATGCAACTCGAAATAGAGCTCTGGTGCATCCTATTTCCATTGATCATCCTTGAGATGTTTCTACAATTTGATTGGAGTCCACCTGTGGTAAACTCAATTGATTGGACATGATTTGGAAAGGCACACACCTATCTATATAAGGTCCCACAGTTGACAGTGCATGTTAGAGCAAAAACCAAGCCATGAGTTCGAAGGAATTGTCCGTAGAGCCCCACGGGACAGGATTGTGTTGAGGCACATATCTGGGGAAGGGTACCAAAAAGGGGAAGTGTACCATCATTCTTAAATGGAAGAAGTTTGGAACCACCAAGACTCCTCCTAGAGCTGGCTGCCTGGCTAAACTGAGCAATCAGTGGAGAAGGGCCTTGGTCAGGGAGGTGACCAAGAACCCGATGGTCACTCTGACATTGCTCTAGAGTTCCTCTGTGGAGATGCAAGCATTACATCTGGAGGAAACCTGGCACCACCCCTACGGTGAAGCATGGTGGTGGCAACATCACACTGTGGGGGTGTTTTTCAGCAGCAGGGAGACTAGTAAGGATCGAGGCAAAGATGAATGGAGCAAAGTACAGAGAGATTCTTAATGAAAACCTGCTCCAGAGTGCTCAGGACCTCAGACTGTGGTGAAGGTTCACCTTTCCCCAAATACAGGTATCATACCCAAGAAGACCCAAGGCTGTAATTGCTGCCAAAAGTGCTTCAACAAAGTACTGCGTTAATTATCTGAATACTTATATGTAATATTTCTGTTTTTTATATTTTTATATATAGTTCTTATTTGTCATTATGGGGTATTGTGTGTAGATTGATGAGGGGGATTTATTTATTTTTTAAATCAATTTTAGAACAAGGCTATAACCTAACAAAATGTCAAGAAGGTCAAGGAGTCTGAATACTTTCCGAAGGCACCGTATATGTGTCCTGAGAGGGTTAAAACATCACAGGCCTCAGGGTTCTCCTTCTTCAATGCCAAGAGTTCCAGAAATATCTGATTTTACCCTTTCATCTTGGCGGATGGGTCCTTCTTGAATTACGGTAACATTTGGACATGGCATTTTTAGATACTACTGCACTGTTACATACTGCTGCTCTGTTGGAGCTAGGAACACAAGCATTTCACTACACCTGCAATAACATCTGATAAAAATGTGTATATGATCAATACAATTAGATTCCATTTTTTGGGGGTAAAATGCTTATTTTTTCTAGATGTTTTATTTATTAAATGTTTTTGGTTACATCTTCCCATTCTAAATCAACTAATATGGCAGCTTAATGACTTTAAATAATTTTTACCATAATATTGTGCTACCAGTAGGAGTAGCACCACCAATTATGGTAACACCAATGAGACATTTTAGGTTATTGAGGATTTTTTTAAATGGACACCACAGATAATCAAATCTAAGGTCATAAACCCTTCCAAAATAATTTATAAAAAGTATATGATTAATCATTTTTCTCACAATGTTATTTCCATTCATTTAAATTGAGTAACACCAAGTGACACCTTGGATTTAGACACAGCAAATTATCAATGGAATCCTCAAATTTATGACATACTAAAAGGGTGTGATTAGCTAATCCTTTTCATTAATAATAGACCCCTCCCCCGATAACTGTTTGCACACTGAAGGGAATGCTCAATATAACACCAATGACATAAAACTGAGGGACAGACATTATATTAGTAATAAAAAAGTATTTTAATAGCCTTCTTTATTTTTATTGATCTATACAATATATTAAAAAAGTTTTGTTCAAAATAATAGATATCTCTAAATCCACAAAACATGTCACTACAACTCTACACATCACTACTGGAACAAGTCCATTTGCTTACCCTAACTAATGTCATGTTTTGTCATTGATTGTCATGTCTTGTCCCTGTGCTTCCCCTTCTATTCGTTTCCCCCTGCTGGTCTTATTAGGTTCTTTCCCTCTTTCTATCCCTCTCTCCCCCCCCCTCTCTCTCTCTCTCTCTCTCTCTCTCTCTCTCTCTCTCTCTCTATCGTTCCGTTCCTGCTCCCAGCTGTTCCTCATTCTCCTAACTACCTCATTTACTCTTTCACACCTGTTCCCTATTTTTCCCTCTGATCAAGTCCCTATTTCTCTCTCTGTTTTCGCTTCTGTCCTTGTCGGATCATTGTTTGCTGTTCTGTTTCCTCGTTCCGTCCTGTCGTGTTTTTGCCTTCTTCAGATGCTGCGTGTGAGCAGGTGTCTAGATCAGCTACGGCCTGCGCCTTCCCGAAGCGACCCGCAGTCTGTGGTGGCATCTCCAGTTGTCCCCCTCTACTGACTAGAGGGTTTCAGTTTTCCTGTTTTGACTTGGAATAAACTCTGTTTCTGTAAAGTCGCTTTTGGGTCCTCATTCACCTGCATAACAGAATGATCCGACCAAGAATGGACCCAGCGACTACGGATTCTCGCAACTCAGCCGTCAAGATCCAGGGAGCGATGCTCGGCAGACACGAGCAGGAATTGTTTGCTGCTCGTCATGCCGTTGAGACCCTGGCCGCTCAGGTCTCCGACCTCTCAGGACAGTTTCAGAGTCTCCGTCTCGAGCCACCAGCTACTTCCTGGTCTTCCGAGTCTCCGGAACCTAGGGTTAATAACCCACCATGTTACTCTGGGCAGCCCACTGAGTGCCGCTCCTTTCTCACCCAGTGTGATATTGTGTTCTCTCTCCAGCCCAACACATACTCAAGAGAGAGAGAGCTCGGATCGCCTACGTCATATCACTCCTTACGGGACGGGCTCGGGAGTGGGGCACAGCTATCTGGGAGGCAAGGGCTGAGTGTACTAACGAGTATCAGAACTTTAAAGAGGAGATGATACGGGTTTTTGATCGTTCAGTTTTTGGGAGGGAGGCTTCCAGGGCCCTGGCTTCCCTATGTCAAGGTGATCGATCCATAACGGATTACTCTATAGAGTTTCGCACTCTTGCTGCCTCCAGTGACTGGAACGAGCCGGCGTTGCTCGCTCGTTTTCTGGAGGGACTCCACGCTGAGGTTAAGGATGAGATTCTCTCCCGGGAGGTTCCTTCCAGCGTGGATTCTTTGATTGCACTCGCCATCCGCATAGAACGACGGGTAGATCTTCGTCACCGAGCTCGTGGAAGAGAGCTCGCGTTAACGGTGTTCCCCCTCTCCGCATCTCAACCATCTCCTCCCACTGGCTCAGAGATTGAGCCCATGCAGCTGGGAGGTATTCACATCTCGACTAAGGAGAGGGAACGGAGAATCACCAACCGCCTTTGCTTCTATTGCGGTTCTGCTGGACATTTTGTCATTTCATGTCCAGTTAAAGGCCAGAGCTCATCAGTAAGCGGAGGGCTACTGGTGAGCGCTACTACTCAGGTCTCTCCATCAAGATCCTGTACTACCTTGTCGGTCCAGCGTAGATGGTCGGTCCATCTACGCTGGACCGGTTCGGCAGCTACCTGCAGTGCCTTGATAGACTCTGGGGCTGAGGGTTGTTTTATGGACGAAGCATGGGCTCGGAAACATGACATTCCTCTCAGACAGTTAGGGGGATCCCACGCCCATGTTCGCCTTAGATGGTAGTCTTCTCCCCAGTATCATATGTGAGACACTACCTTTAACCCTCACAGTATCTGGTAACCACAGTGAGACCATTTCCTTTTTGATTTTTCGTTCACCTTTTACACCTGTTGTTTTGGGTCATCCCTGGCTAGTATGTCATAATCCTTCTATTAATTGGTCTAGTAATTCTATCCTATCCTGGAACGTTTCTTGTCATGTGAAGTGTTTAATGTCTGCTATCCCTCCTGTTTCTTCTGTCCCCTCTTCTCAGGAGGAACCTGGTGATTTGACAGGAGTGCCGGGGGAATATCATGATCTGCGCACGGTCTTCAGTCGGTCCAGAGCCAACTCCCTTCCTCCTCACCGGTCGTATGATTGTTGTATTGATCTCCTTCCGGGGACCACTCCCCCTCGGGGTAGACTATACTCTCTGTCGGCTCCCGAACGTAAGGCTCTCGAAGATTATCTGTCTGTTTCTCTCGACGCCGGTACCGTTGTGCCTTCTTCCTCTCCCGCCGGAGCGGGGTTTTTTTTTGTTAAGAAGAAGGACGGTACCCTGCGCCCCTGCGTGGATTATCGAGGGCTGAATGACATAACGGTTAAGAATCGTTATCCGCTTCCCCTTATGTCGTCAGCCTTCGAGATTCTGCAGGGAGCAAGGTTCTTTACTAAGTTGGACCTTCGTAACGCTTACCATCTCGTGCGCATCAGAGAGGGGGACGAGTGGAAAACGGCGTTTAACACTCCGTTAGGGCATTTTGAATACCGGGTTCTGCCGTTCGGTCTCGCTAATGCTCCAGCTGTCTTTCAGGAATTAGTTAATGATGTACTGAGAGACATGCTGAACATCTTTGTTTTCGTTTACCTTGACGATATCCTGATTTTTTTCACCGTCACTCGAGATTCATGTTCAGCACGTTCGACGTGTACTCCAGCGCCTTTTAGAGAATTGTCTCTATGTGAAGGCTGAGAAGTGCGCCTTTCATGTCTCCTCTGTCACATTTCTCGGTTTTGCGAATTTCTATCGGCGTTTCATTCGTAATTTCGGTCAAGTGGCAGCCCCTCTCACAGCCCTTACTTCTGTCAAGTCGTGCTTTAAGTGGTCCGGTTCCGCCCAGGGAGCTTTTGATCTCCTCAAGAGCGTTTTACATCCGCTCCTATCCTTGTTACTCCTGACGTCACTAAACAATTCATTGTCGAGGTTGACGCTTCAGAGGTGGGCGTGGGAGCCATTCTGTCCCAGCGCTTCCATTCTGACGATAAGGTCCATCCTTGCGCGTATTTTTCTCATCGCCTGTCGCCATCGGAACGCAACTATGATGTGGGTAACCGCGAACTGCTCGCCATCCGCTTAGCCCTAGGCGAATGGCGACAGTGGTTGGAGGGGGCAACCGTTCCTTTTGTCGTTTGGACTGACCATAAGAACCTTGAGTACATCCGTTCTGCCAAACGACTCAATGCTCGTCAAGCTCGTTGGGCGTTGTTTTTCGCTCATTTCGAGTTCGTGATTTCTTATCGCCCGGGAAATAAGAACACCAAGCCTGATGCCTTATCTCGTCTCTTCAATTCTTCTGTAGCTTCTACCGACCCCGAGGGGATTCTCCCTGAAGGGCGTGTTGTCGGGTTGACTGTCTGGGGAATTGAGAGACAGGTAAAGCAAGCACTCACTCACACTGCGTCGCCGCGCGCTTGTCCTAGTAACCTTCTTTTCGTTCCTGTCTCTACTCGTCTGGCTGTTCTTCAGTGGGCTCACTCTGCCAAGTTAGCTGGCCACCCCGGCGTTCGGGGTACGCTTGCTTCTATTCGCCAGCGGTTTTGGTGGCCTACTCAGGAGCGTGACACGCGCCGTTTCGTGGCTGCTTGTTCGGACTGCGCGCAGACTAAGTCAGGTAACTCCCCTCCTGCCGGTCGTCTTAGACCACTTCCCATTCCTTCTCGACCATGGTCTCACATCGCCTTAGACTTTATTACCGGTCTGCCTTCGTCTGCGGGGAAGACTGTGATTCTTACGGTTGTCGATAGGTTCTCTAAGGCGGCTCATTTTATTCCCTTCGCTAAGCTTCCTTCCGCTAAGGAGACGGCACAAATCATCATTGAGAATGTGTTCAGAATTCATGGCCTCCCGTTAGACGCCGTTTCGGACAGAGGTCCGCAATTCACGTCACAGTTTTGGAGGGAGTTCTGTCGTTTGATTGGTGCTTCCGTCAGTCTCTCTTCCGGTTTTCATCCCCAGTCTAACGGTCAAGCAGAACGGGCCAATCAGACGATTGGTCGCATATTACGCAGCCTTTCTTTTAGAAACCCTGCGTCTGGGGCAGAACAGCTCCCCTGGGCAGAATACGCTCACAACTCGCTTCCTTCGTCTGCTACCGGGCTATCTCCTTTTCAGAGTAGTCTTGGGTACCAGCCTCCTCTGTTCTCGTCCCAGCTCGCCGAGTCCAGCGTTCCCTCCGCTCAGGCTTTTGTCCAACGTTGTGAGCGCACCTGGAGGAGGGTCAGGTCTGCACTTTGCCGTTACAGGGCGCAGACTGTGAGAGCCGCCAATAAACGTAGGATTAAGAGTCCTAGGTATTGTCGCGGTCAGAGAGTGTGGCTTTCCACTCGTAATCTTCCCCTTACGACAGCTTCTCGCAAGTTGACTCCGCGGTTCATTGGTCCGTTCCGTGTTTCTCAGGTCGTCAATCCTGTCGCAGTGCGACTGCTTCTTCTTCGTCGCGTCCACCCAGTCTTCCATGTCTCCTGTGTCAAGCCTTTTCTTCGCGCCCCGTTCGTCCCCCCGTCCTTGTCGAGGGCGCACCTATTTACAGGGTACGGAAGATCATGGACATGCGTTCTCGGGGATGTGGCCACCAGTACTTAGTGGATTGGGAGGGTTACTGTCCTGAGTAGAGGAGTTGGGTTCCATCTCGGGACATGCTGGACCGTTCGTTGATTGATGATTTCCTCCGTTGCCGCCAGGGTTCCTCCTCGAGTGCGCCAGGAGGCGCTCGGTGAGTGGGGGGGTACTGTCATGTTTTGTCATTGATTGTCATGTCTTGTCCCTGTGCTTCCCCTTCTATTCGTTTCCCCCTGCTGGTCTTATTAGGTTCTTTCCCTCTTTCTATCCCTCTCTCTCCCCCTCCCTCTCTCTCTCTCTCTCTCTCTCTCTCTATCGTTCCGTTCCTGCTCCCAGCTGTTCCTCATTCTCCTAACTACCTCATTTACTCTTTCACACCTGTTCCCTATTTTTCCCTCTGATTAAGTCCCTATTTCTCTCTCTGTTTTCGCTTCTGTCCTTGTCGGATCATTGTTTGCTGTTCTGTTTCCTCGTTCCGTCCTGTCGTGTTTTTGCCTTCTTCAGATGCTGCGTGTGAGCAGGTGTCTAGATCAGCTACGGCCTGCGCCTTCCCGAAGCGACCCGCAGTCTGTGGTGGCATCTCCAGTTGTCCCCCTCTACTGACTAGAGGGTTTCAGTTTTCCTGTTTTGACTTGGAATAAACTCTGTTTCTGTAAAGTCGCTTTTGGGTCCTCATTCACTTGCATAACAACTAAGTACATTAATCAATGCATAAACATAAAGTTTTGCAGTATAAAGGACTTGCATTGTTTTATCACTGAAAAACAGTTAAACATGAACAAAAACACGTAGGATGTGTAACTATTTGTATTTTAAAGTGTTTTTCATGGTTGCAAAGGGATGCAAATATACCACAGCAATTCAAGAACGACCCGGATATACATACGGAAAGCCATGGATTTTTGTCTGAGTTTCAAGTGTTATTAGTCGTATGTACGTGATACACATGGTATACACCGTCCAACGAAATGCTTACTTACAAGTTCCTTATCTTGAGTGTGTGTGTCACAGGAGGCTGCTGAGGGGAAGACGGCTCATAATAACGACCGGAATGGAGCAAATGGAATGGCATCAAACACCTGGAAACCATGTGTCTGATGTATTTGATACCATTCACTTATTCCACTCCAGTCATTTCAATGAGCTTGTTCTCCCCAATTAGAGTGCCACCAACCTCCAGTGGCGTGTGTGTGACTATGTGTGTGTGCGTGCATATGAGTGTTCCTGCGTGCATGTGTGTGTGTGGTGAAAACACTCCCATGTTAACTGCAGATCACATTAATCTTTCAGTCCCCTGTCTCTCACACTACCAGCCCGCAGCGCAGCAGTCTCCCTCCAGACCTGGAGGACTCCAGTCACACATGACTACTCTCTGATAACGTGATGAAAAGCCTGCTGTGAGCCACATTCAGCATTCCACAACTCACCAGGGCATATAGTCTACTGTACAGCTACAGCACGGTACTGAACAGAGCAAGGTGTTGAAAACAAGGTGCTTATGGTTGGACATTCCAGCATGCCTGTATTAAGCCTAATCCATTGATTACTGTATTGTTATGTTCCATTATGTGGAGTATGTATTTTTGTAATACAACATTATCAAACGGTACACATCTTCTTATGCACGTATCAAGGTAAATCCCAAATCAGAGATTACAAGAAAAGGCCATTTACCTGAGAAACCCCTACATGTCTCTCCCGCTAGAAAAGGTTAAAATGAAAACTACCTGATAGAGATCATGCTCTAATTGGTTGGCTAGTTGGGCTTTGTAACAACATGTCTAGAAGTCCATATTCTCTGTTGAACCCAATTCTCAGAGAAAACGGGTAACATGGTGGGTCCATGCTGTTACCTAGACAGCTCAGTATGACATGTAGAGGCTAACAAAAGGGAACACAGCCATATCTGTGGTGCAGGAAAAGGGAATTTCAAAGCCGACTGAATGATCTGCATACAGGTGGGAACGGAAAACTCTGACAAGCATCTTGAGTCCATGTGCTGAGAGAGGAACCGGGAAAGGAGGAGATGGTGAAGAGGTGGAGAGACATGAGGAGAGGAGGAGAGACAGGAGGAGAGGAACAAAGTGGAGAGGAGATTATAGGTCCCTGCCAGTGCCAACACTACAGTGTATCTGTACACCACAGGGAACTGCGAAGAATACCTGACAAACTAACAACTAAGACCACAGTAGAGTGGAGTGTGCTTTTGTACAAAGTGAAACATCTAGACTGGGAAACTGGGAGATAATCTCAGCTGAATAATGTGTTTTAAACCTGTTCCCCTAAAACTGTCTTTCAGATTCTGCAGGACAAACAAACCCTATCTTGCCTCCCCACTTCAAGTATCGGCAGAGTTGTGTTTTCCTAGAGAGAGAGAGAGAGAGAGAGAGATAAGGCTGCATTATCAGTGGAGGAAGGGGATAATATCTATTACCTAAGGAGTTTACTTGACCACAATCCTCTTGTGTAGACAGACTGACAGATTGGAGCTATTGGAAAATGCCTTGTAGCCTATGCTGTTCCAACACAGGGACAGAACATGCTTCAGTTGTCATGTCTGTCTGGCAAACCAAACAGGGAATTGTTGCCAGGGTTGTATACTCTGGCTGGTTCATCTTGAATTACATTGTAAATTGTTAGGAACACATAGACAGGAACTCAGTGTTGACTGCCAAATAGTAATCTCAGTTCATTGAGCTGGGAGAGTTCAGTAAAGCCTTGGGGTCTAATGTCTGGCTGCAGTTGCCATTTAATGGTCAATTAGCTTCCCCTGCACTGGTGTGTGTTTCATTTACATGGATGGTTAACTGAAGTTCAGTCTTGTGGGACCCATTATGTTTGTCTGGGGAATAAAGGGGAATAAAAGCTGTGTTTCTTTCCCTTAATTGTGCTCTTAAAGGTAATCAAGGATGGATCGAGTGCACTGGCTGACTGGCTGGGCACTTTCTGATGGGATTGCTGGGTTACATGGCATTATTTAACTCAAACATAGGATAGCCTATAAGACGGTCATCCAACACTGTAACTTTAAATCTATTTTATATCTCTTCACAGTTCATACGATTAGTAGTGGGGTGCCTACAGGGTAGTCTAGCAGTTAAGAGCTTAAAGGCCAGTAGTTCAAATCCCAAAGCTGACTCGGTGAAAAATCTGCCGATGTGCCCTTGACCAAGGAATTTAACCCTAATTGCTCCTGTAAGTCACTCTGGATAAGAGCATCTGCTAAATGACTAAAATGTTAATAATGAGTCCCAATTGGGGTTCCATCACTCTTGACCTCCTTGCAGATTATCAGATCTTCAAATTCCTCAAGGCCTTGTTGATTGTGCATTCATGGCTATGAATGGTATGAGTGACAACTTGCAGAGGAGTGTTGTTTATGCACCTTTACCCAGAGTGAGATGATACACATATGGAATGGCATCTGCTATACTGTAATGAGCCTGGACCATCTCTGCAGCACTCCACCAATCAGGTCTTTGTTGTACATTGGCCAGACCGAAGTCACTAATCAGAAAAAGGCACATGACAGCCCACTTGAGGTTTGCCAAAAGGCACCTAAAGACTCTCAGACCATTAGAAAGAAGATTTTCTGTTCTGATGAAACCAGGGTTGAACTCTTTAACCCAACGGTGAAGCATGGTGGTGGCAGCATATGTTGTGGGGATGTTTTTCCGTTGCAGGGACTGGGAGATTAGTCAGGATCGAGGCAAAGATGAATGGAGCAAAGTACAGAGAGATCCTTGATGAAAACCTCCTCTAGAGCACTCAGGACCTCAGACTGAGGCGAAGATTCACCTTCCAACAGGACAACGACCCTAAGCACACAGCCAAGACAACGCAGGAGTGGCTTCGGGACAGGTATATGAATGTCCTTGAGTGACCCAGCCAGTGCCTGGACTTGAACCCGATTGAACATCTCTGGAGAGACCTGAAAGTAGCTGTGCAGCAATGCTACCGATCCAACCTGACAGGGAGAAACTCCCCAAATACAAGTATTTCAAGCTTGTAGCGTCATACTCAAGAAGACTTGAGGCTGTAATCACTGTCAAAGTTCTTTTAACAAAGTACTGAGTAAAGCGTCTGAATACTTGCATAAATGTGATATTTATGTTGTATTTTTTAAAATAAATGTGCAAACATTTATAATGACCTGTTTTTGCTTTGTCATTGTGGTGTATTGTGTGCGTCTGCTAAATGACTTAAATGTAAATGTAAATGTAGATTGGTGAGGGGGAAACATTATTTAATACATTTTAGAATAAGGCTGTAAAGTAACAAAATGTTGAAAAAGGCAAGGGGTAATGAATTATTTCCGAATGCACTGTGTGATGACTTATTCATAACAAAAAACAGATCCCTAAATATAATAACAAGATGCAATAATTTGCTGTTAGTGAGAAGAGCGAAAATCTATTCATTTTATCTTTACATTCAAAAATATTTAGGTATCTATTTCCGATTATTTATTTAATTATCATTGCAGAATAAATTCCTTATCTTTTCTGACTGTGATGGTTCATATAGGGCTAAGGAAATAGGGATAAGAATTGAGATATACAGTAAATATGTTTATGTTAATTGTTGTGGAAATTACTTGGGAGCCAGGCCCAGCCAGTCAGAATGAGTTTTACCCCACAAAAGGGCTATATTACAGAACAAAATACTCCGCAGTGTCATCAGCTGTCTGGGTGGCTGGTCTCAGACGATTCCGCAGGTGAAGAAGCCAGATGTAGAGGTTCTGGGCTGGCATGGTTACACATGGTCTGTGATTGTGGTCTGTGATTGGAGGCCGGTTGGACATACTGCCAAATTCTTAAAAGGTGGGGTGGGTTATAGTAGAGAAATGAACATTCAATTCTCTGGCAATAGCTCTGGTGGACATTCCTGCAGTCAGCATGCCAATTGCACACTCCCGCCAAACTTGAGACATCTACAGCATTGTGATGTGAGACAACGCTGCACATATTAGTGGCCTTTTATTGTCGCCAGCACAAGGTGCACCTGTGTAATGATCATGATGTTTAATCAGATGGATTATCTTGCTCACTAACAGGGATGTAAACAAATTTGTGCATAACATTTTTGTGCATATGAAACATTTCTGGGATCTTTTATTTCAGCTTATGAAACATGGAACCAACACTTTACATGTTGCGTTTATAATTTTGTCAGCATAGATGGATCATCTGGAACATTGACTTTTTGGGGTATTCGGTAGATAAAAGCACCCTTCTGTGCCATGAGTCAGGTACCTTTCCATTAATCAGACAGGCATCGAAGATATGCATGAGGGCATGGGAGGACTGGGGCCTTGTGGCCTTTAAAATTTCATAAGTGACATCTGATCCATTAGCCTTTTTGTTTGGTAGGGAAGTCAAAAAATAATCTACCTCTTCAAGAGTAAAATTGCATGTATCTGATAAATAGTCTGGTTGTACCGTTTCAGTAGATTCACACCAAGGGAGCGTGGTCAGCGGTACACTATCAGACCGGGCTTGACATCTGTCATTATAGTAGTTTGGTACATTAGCAACATTACTCGTACTGGGTGGGGGTATGGGGTATGCACTGTTGTTCAGAATAATGTCAATCCCTTTAGATTTGTGATGTTGCCATAAGTATTCCAATTTCTCACTGCATACCTTTCTCACACATACACACACACATACATGGACATACACACAAAACACACCTACATGTATATTGACCCTAGAACATACACACACATACATACATGGACATACACACAAAACACACCTACATGTATATTGACCCTAGGACATACACACAAATACATACGTTCACATTCCTTCCCACTCTTCACATACACTGCTGCTACTCTCTGTTTATTATCTATACATAGTCACTTTACCCCTACCTACAGTTGAAGTGGGAAGTTTATATACACTTAGGTTTGAGTCATTAAAACTTGTTTTTCAACCACTCCCCAAATTTCTTGTTAACAAACTATAGTTTTGGTAAGCTGGTTAAGACATCTACTTTGTGCATGACTCAAGTAATTTTTCCAACAATTGTTGACAGACAGATTATTTCACTTATAATTCACTGTAGCACAATTTCAGTGGGTCAGAAGTTTACATACACTAAGTTGACTGTGCCTTTAAACAGCTTGGAAAATTCCAGAAAATGATGTCATGGCTTTAGAAGCTTCTGATAGGCTAATTGACATAATTTGAGTCAACTGGAGGTGTACCTGTGGATGTATTTCAAGTCCTACCTTCAAACTTAGTGCCTCTTTTCTTGACATCATGGGAAAATCTAAATAAATCAGCCAAGACCTCAGAAAAAAATGGTAGACCTCCACAAGTCTGGTTCATCCTTGGGAGCAATTTCCAAACGCCTGAAGGTACCACGTTCATCTGTGCAAACAATAGTACGCAAGTATAAACACCATGGTACCACTCAGCCGTCATACCGCTCAGGAAGGAGACGAGTTCTGTCAGCTTGAGATGAACGTACTTTGGTGCGAAAAGTGCAAATCATTCCCAGAACAACAGCAAAGGAAGGACCTTGTGAAGATGCTGGAGGAAACAGGTACAAAAGTATCTATATCTTCAGTAAAACGAGTCCAATATCAACATAACCTGAAAGGCCGCTCAGCAAGGAAGAAGCCACTGCTCCAAAACCGCCATAAAAAAGCCAGACTACGGTTTGCAACCGCACATGGGGACAAAGATCATACTTGGAGAAATGTCCTCTGGTCTGATGAAACAATAATAGAACTGTTTGGCCACAATGACCATCTGTGTTTTGGAGGAAAAAGGGGGAGGCTTGCATGCCGAAGATAACCATCCCAACTGAGAAGCACGGGGGTGGCAGCATCATGTTGTGGGGGTGCTTTGCTGCAGGAGGGACTGGTGCACTTCACAAAATAGATGGCATCATGAGGAGGAAAATTACGTGCATATATTGATGCAACATCTCAAGACATCAGTCAGGAAGTTAAAGCTTGGTCGCAAATGGGTCTTCCAAATGGACAATGACCCCAAGCATACTTCCAAAGTTGTGGCAAAATGGCTTAAGGACAACAAAGTGAAGGTATTGGAGTGGCCATCACAAAGCCCTGACTTCAATCCTGTAGACATTTGTGGGCAGAACTAATAAAGCATGTGCGAGCAAGAAGGCCTACAAACCTGACTCAGTTACACCAGCTCTGTCAGGAGGAATGGGCCAACATTCACCCAACTTATTGTAGGAAGCTTGTGGAAGGCTACCCAAAACATTTGATACATGTTAAACCATTTAAAGGCAATGCTACCAAATACTAATTGAGTGTATGTAAACTTCTGACCCACTGGGAATGTGATGAAAGAAATAAAAGCTGAAATAAATCATTCTCTCTACTATTATTCTGACATTTCACATTCTTAAAATAAAGTGGTGATCCTATCTGACCTAAGACAGGGAATTTTTACTAGGATTAAATGTCAGCATTTGTGAAAAACTGAGTTTAAATGTATTTGGCTAAGGTGTATGTAAACTTCTGGCTTCAACTGTACATGTCAATCTTACCTCAATTACCTATACTAACCTGTACCCCTGAACATTGACTCGGTACCGGTACCTCTTGTATATAGCCTCGTTATTGTCTTTTATTGTGGTATTATTTTTCCTTTATTTCTTTTAGCACATTTGTCTTAGTTCAAAACTGCATTGTTGGTTAAGGGCTCTTAAAACCTCTACGGGATCGGTGTCCCCCCGCGGGACAGTTGAGCTAACGTAGGGTAATGTGATTAGCATGAGGTTATAAGTAACAAGAACATTTCCCAGGACATAGATATATCTGATATGGGCAGAAAGCTTAAGTTCTTGTTAATCTAACTGCACTGTCCAATTTACAGTAGCTATTACAGTGAAAGAATACCATGCTATTGTTTGAGGAGAGTGCACAGTTCTGAACTTGAAAACGTGTTAATAAACCAATTTGGCACATTTGGGCAGTCTTAATAAATCATTTTGAACATAAATGCAATGGTTCAATGAATTAGTCTAAAACGTTGCACATACACTGCTGCCATCTAGTGGCCAAAATCTAAACTACACCTAACCTGGAATAGTACATTATGGCCTTTCTCTTGCATTTCAAAGATGATGGAACAAAAATGTGTTTTATTCTCCTACATTCATTTCACATTTTCCACAAACTACAAAGTGTTTCCTTTCAAATGGTATCAAGCATATGCATATCCTTGTTTCAGGTCCTGAGCTACAGGCTGTTAGATTTGGGTATATTATTTTAGGGGAAAATTGAAAAAAAGTGTCCGATCCTTAATTAAGTAAGCATTTCATGGTAAGCATGTTGTATTTAGTGGGCCTTAGTTTTAATGCTCTTTCACGCACACACAGTTCTTCGACAGGTCTGCTTTATAACGGGAAATGTGTGTATGTATGGCATGTGCCACGTTAATAAATGTAAATCTGTGCGTGCGCAGAAATAGCATGCGCAGATATTTAGTGTAAAATGTATGCAATGGTTATAAATGAGGCCCCTGGCTTTTAGGACAATTATTACAACAATAAACCATTAATTTACCAAAACGAACCCATTACTAAACCATGAGTAAATCTTCCTCTCTAGGTTTCTTCCTAGGTTCCGGTCTTTCTAGGGAGTTTATCCTAGCCACCGTGCTTCTACACCTGCATTGCTTGCTGTTTGGGGTTTTAGGCTGGGTTTCTGTACAGCACTTTGAGATATCAGCTGATGTAAGAAGGGCTTTATAAATAAATTTGATCACCGACAATGATGAGACGGCCTATAGGGAGGAGGCCTGATCACCGACAATGATGAGACAGCCTATAGGGAGGAGGTCAGAGAACTGGCAGTGTGGTGCCAGGACAACAACCTCTCCCTCAATGTGACCAAGACAAAGGAGCTGATCATGGACTACAGGAAAAGGTGGGCCGAACAGGCCCCCATTAACATCGACCGGGCTGTAGTGGAGCGGGTCGAGAGTTTCAAGTTCTTTGGTGTCCATATCACCAACGAACTATCATGGCCCAAACATACCAAGACAGTTGTGAAGAGGGCATGACAAAACCTTTTCCCCCTCAGGAGACTGAAAATATTTGTCATGGGTCCCCAAATCCTCAAAGGTTTCTACAGCTGCACCATTGATAGCATCCTGACCGGTTGCATCAACACCTGGTATGGCAACTGCTCGGCAGCTGACCGTAAGGCGCTACAGAGCCCATCACTGGGGTCAAGCTTCCTGCCATCCAGGATGGTGTCAGAGGAAATCCCATAACATTGTCAGAGACTCCAGTCACCCAAGTTATAGACTGTTTTCTCTGCTAGAGAGCCAAGTCTAGGACCAAAAGGCTCTTCAACAGCTTCTAACCCCAAGCCATTAGACTGCTGAACAAGTCATAAAAATTGCCTACGGACAATTTACATTACCCCCTTGTACACTGCTGCTACTCGCTGTATGTTTGTTACCTATGCATAGTCACTTCACTCCCACCTACATGTACAGATTACATGAACTAGCCTGTACCCCTGCACACTGACTCGGTACGGGTGCCCCCTGTATTTAGCTTTGTTATTGTTATTGTTATTGTGTTACTTTTTATTTTAACTTTTTATTTGAGCCTACTTTTTCTTCTTCTTGAACTGCACTGTTGGTTAAGGGCTTGTAAGTCAGCATTTCACGGTAAAGTCTACACTGTTGGTTAAGGGCTTGTAAGTCAGCATTTCACGGTAAAGTCTATACTGTTGGTTAAGGGCTTGTAAGTCAGCATTTCATGGTAAAGTCTATACTGTTGGTTAAGGGCTTGTAAGTCAGCATTTCACGGTAAAGTCTATACTGTTGGTTAAGGGCTTGTAAGTCAGCATTTCACGGTAAAGTCTACACTTGTTATATTCGGCGCATGTGGCAAATAAAGTTTGATTTGATTTGATTTTAATGTTTTTATTAGCCTAGCATTATTATAATTCCTGTACATCAAACAACTCCATTTCCCCCAAAATAACAGTATTTACTTCCAATACAGTTGATCAACCACTGGAAGTTGTGCGTAAGCATGGTCTGAGATTTGCGTAGAAATACACTGCCATCAAGTTCAACAATTAAAATTGTTGAACTTGACAATTGTTTTCCCTCTGCGGGAAGTCTTTATTGTGCGCATGCTCTGTGACACATGGCGAATGAATGAGGGATAGCACTATGGTTTGCCCTGATAGGACCTGAGCAGAGTCATGAGCCGTGAGCCCTGGGGCCTGTCCTGTTTAGTCCATCAGTGAGACTAGGACCAGGTCATGCAGTGCAGTGTAGTGAGGGGTTTAGGGCTCCGAGGCTGCCTAGATTTGGGTTCACGCTGGGTTACAGGAGGGCTCTGAAATGCTCTGCAGCCCATCCAACACCTGTCGTTCTGCTTTCTGGTTTTGGCTCCCACAGCCCCTCACACTACTCTGACTGTCCAGTCTGTCACAGGGCACATCCACACACAGCCCAGTAGCCAAGACTGAAAAGTAGAGGTTAGCGAGAGGTCTCCTTTCAAGAGCTCTGTACACTACTACTAATTAATACCATATGGTTCATGTATTAAGTACAATGAATGAAAACATTACAAGGATGTTTTGAAATCCAGTGATGCACTACTTTAGTCACTTTGAACATGTTCTCATCTATGTTAGCCAGAAGGAATCCCCTGCTGAATGCTATGTCAGATAACAGACAGAGCAAAGCCATGCTGTGCATAAGTGCTCTGGCATATTATTTTTACAGGTGTCGCCACACTTGGAGGACAGACAGAGACAGTCTGAAAGTCATATATCATGTCTATCTCAGTGCTGTCTGACTGGTGAGACCTAGCAGGAGCACTGGCTGCCTCTCTGTAGGCCTGCTGGGAAGCAGATGCGAGGAACAAAGGCAAGAGGTTCCTCTATATGGACAGATACTGTAGGAATGACTCTACTGAACATCACATCCAACATACAGTATTTTTAAACTGTAACCCAAATGCTGATCTCAGCTGATTGCAGACTGCAGAGGCCTCTCAGACCCAACATCTACACATGCTACGGTCAAAATGTAAACTCACTGCTCACCAGCCATTCTAGCAACATTCCTTAAATCAACCATTTTAGAGATGTTTCGATGACATCGCACGTCTTAAAAGTGATACACAGTACAGTGCCAAATAGGGAAAAAGTCTGCACAAACTTTGTTCTGCAGGAGACAGAAAGTCCAACAGGAGACCCCAAGATGGTAATGATATTTCAGTGTCAATCAAGTGAAAGAGATCTCTCGGGGGAGGCGCTCAAAGGAAAATAAGCCAGATGACACTTACTAGACACATTTAGGGAAAATCTCGAACAACAGAAGAATGGGATATAAAAACACAAGTTTTGTTCCCAGACTCCCTGGAGAAAAGGTGATTCATATCGAACACACACAGCTAGGGCAAGGGAAGGAGAATTCAAGATGTAAAGAATAAAAAAGACCAAGGTTATTCTGCCAAGAAATGTACATTCACAACTCATTATCACCATCCGGTAGTTGTTTCTCAGTCAGAATAATTTGTGATGTATTTCCCAGATGTTACCATGACAACTTGATTCCCTAGAAAACACCTGTTGGTTCCCTAGAAAACCTGGCCTTTTCAGCAACACAATTCATTTCAACTGAAGCCTTTTTACATGTAGCCTACTGGCACATTTCTTTATGCATGGCTTATGCTTTGACTGCAACTAAAGTATTCAACTCTACATAGAGTATTAAAGTTCCTGTGAGGAGTCACGTAGACAAGTAGCTCTCAAAGCTCTTCAGTGGCGATGGCCAAGGGTCAGGGTCAGTCTGGACGAGCTCTTTGTTGAGAGATGGAATCAGAGGCAGTGTACAGTAAGAAGGTGCACATTCCTCCTATTTATTGAATCCAGGGTGCTGAACACACATGGAGATTTGAGACTGCGGAGGTTGGTTTGACATCGACCTGTCAAAATCTTTCTTTATCTTTTTGGAAGGGATTCAACTATCCACCACATCTTGCATTAACATTCACCATGAGATCATGTCAAGATGCTTGAACCACTGTACTGTACATTTCCACAATGAATTCATCTGCTTAATGGAACTCTTAGGAAAAATCAAGACTATAAAGGTGCTGATATACTGAACAGACAAATCCGAAAATATTGGCACCCTTGATAAAGATGAGCATTTAAAATAAATAATGCAAATACTGAGCTATATATTTATGCCAAATATTTTTGGGGAAATTATATTATTTTATACTAATACAATTGCTCAGAGAAAAAGATAGGTGTTCAAATGATTGGCACCTGTTTTCAATATCCTCCTCTTGCGAGGATAAAGGCACTTAGCCTTTTTTCTATAATGTTTTATGAGATTGAAGAACACATTGGGAGGGATGTTAGACCATTCCTTAGTTCATAGAGAATCTTTCCCGATCCTTGATATGCTTTGGTCTGTGCTTATGGACTTGCCCTCTTTAATTCAAACCACAGGTTTTCAATGGGGTTCTAGTGCAGAGATGGCCATTGTAAAATGTTGATTTTGTGGTCAATTAACCATTTAATTGTGGTACTTGGTAGAGTTCATGATGTCGTTGACCTTACTTATTAATAAGGGCCCCAGGACCATTGGAAGCAAAACAGCTTTTCAGCGTCAAAGATTCACCACCATATTTTACAGTAGGTATGAGGTTATTTTATGCATCCTTATTTCGATGCCAAACCCACCACTGGTGTGCGTGGCCAAAGAGCTTTATTTTTGTCTCATCTGACCATAGCACTCAGTTCCAATCCAAGTGCCAATGTAGTTTAGCAAACTCCAGGTGATTACATTTGTTGATTGCTCTCAATGAAGGATTTTTTCTGGCAACCCTTCCAAAGAGCCTATTGGCATGGAGGTGTCGTCTAATTGTAGATTTGGAGACTT
Organism: Oncorhynchus gorbuscha; assembly: GCF_021184085.1. Lineage (NCBI taxonomy): Eukaryota > Metazoa > Chordata > Actinopteri > Salmoniformes > Salmonidae > Oncorhynchus > Oncorhynchus gorbuscha. Next base: position 63,083,665 of record NC_060176.1, on the reverse strand, counting down.
GGTGACCCCAAGATGTGGCCAAGTTCTATAATTCTCCAACAGTGGCCCCTTGTTCTTTTCTTTGCCTCCCAAACCATCTTTCTCATGGTGTGTGGGGACAAGATAAACTTGGGTCTTCTTCCAGGCAAGTTTACCACTGTTGCAGTGGTTTTAAACTTCTTAATTGTTGCTCTAATAGTGTTGAGGTTTATTTGTATCCATTGCCTAATTTATAAGTCAAAAACCATTTATCATTTGTGAGTTCTTTGCCTTTCCCCATGGTGATGGATGACAAATGGATTTTACCTGCGCGTTACCTCATTTCTATAGGAAGCCATGATAGGCCACAATACAGTTCCTTAAACTGATATGAATGCAAATTAAATGTTGTTAGATTTTATCTTTAGGAGTGCCAATAAGTTAGACACTTACCCTTTTGAGATTTTTTAAAACTAGTTAAACAAAATCTCTTTCTCGGAGCAATTGTATTAGTATTTGTATAATTATTAGTAGTAGTATAATTGTCCCATTTTTTGGAAAATACAATATAGATTATTTTTGCCCTTTAATCAAGGGTAACAATCATTTTGGATTTGACTATATTCATATCGGCACCCAGAACAAAATCAGCTACTTTTAATGTTAAAGCTATAATATGTAACTTTTTGGGCGACCGGCCTAAATTCACATAGAAATGTGTGTTATAGATCTATAATTTTCATTGAAAGCAAGTCTAAGAAGTGGTAGGTCTGTTCTATGTGCACTATTTCTATGCTTTCCGTTCTTAAGTTTTGTTTTCGCGTCTTTTATTTTCGGATTTGTACACCAGTTTTAAACAGCTGAAAATATAATATTTGGTTATGGAAAATATATTTCACAGCTGTTTAGATGGTACAGTGACTTTTGTCACAAACTGAAATTAGGCAAACTGTTGTAATTTTAGCAACCAGGAAATGGCAGAGAGATTTCTGCATAGTGTATCTTTAAGGCTGCCACAAGAGACTGGCCTACTACACAAGTCAGGAGATAATATTATACCTTTTTACAAATCATAGCCACTGATCATGTTTTACTATTAAACCTTTTTACAAATCATAGCCACGAATCACGTTTGACTATTAAACCTTTTCACAAATCATAGCCACTGATCACGTTTTACTATTAATCCTTTTTACAAATCATAGCCACGGATCACGTTTTACTATTAATCCTTTTTACAAATCATAGCCACGGATCACGTTTTACTATTAAACCTTTTTACAAATCATAGCCACTGATCACGTTTTACTATTAAACCTTTTTACAAATCATAGCCACGGATCACGTTTTACTATTAAACCTTTTTACAAATCATAGCCACTGATCACGTTTTACTATTAAACCTTTTTACAAATCATAGCCACGGATCACGTTTTACTGGTTTCTTAACATTTCTGTTGAGATAGATTTCACAAAAAATGCCTTTTATAGGCCTAGTATCTTATGACATGTACCCAAATAGTCTTTCATAGTTCACTGTTACAAGCACAAAGCACAAGCATCCCACCAATGGAGCTGGAATGAGGTCTGTCAAGTATGTACTTTGTAGATTTTTATAGGACTTGACCTCTGATGTTGACACATGATTTCCGTGCTGACCCCCCAGGACCAGCCTTGTGTTGCCCCGTCCTCCTCAGGGGCTGACAACGTCTAGGGGGGCAGACTGCCACAACATGACATTACAGCATGACTTCAGTATGCCAGGGCTCCAGCTGGGTAGAACCTGCCCTGGCGGAGCCAAACAGCCATGGCACTGTGCACTTGAAAACCATCAGGAGGAAATCCATCATTCTTACAGTACATTGCACTGTGCATCACAGGCAATAACTACGTCTGAGTGAGCCTGAGAGCTACTGAGCTGCTCCTTTCTAGTTGCTGCAGTTGGACAAATATATTTTAACAAGAGTTTTACAATGTGGTCATGAGATGCAGGTTTAACGTGAAACATTTCAATGGTCTCCTCACTGTAGGTTGAGTATACATCATAAATGGTGTGTGTGTGGGGGGCTCGTCTGTGAGTTACAACAATAATTGAGGGAACACTAGCCCTGTGTGTTCTCAAAGCAAGGAGGTAGGCCTAGGTCTGAATGTCAGTGCTGTTGCAGCCAAATCCACCAAGTGTGTTTGCAAAGTAAAGCAATACATTTGGCATCTATAAAGGAAATCCAGACTGACATATTCCCCTTTATACATTTGAGAATAATGTTGTGTTAATTTTAATCTGGATAGACATCATAGAGGTCAATAAATGTTTTGGGTAGGGGTTGGTGTGTTGTGAATATGAAAAAATGCCATATGGGATATTCAGAGCAACAAGGCAGGCAGATCATAATAGTATAATGTATGTCATTTCTGTCTGACTAAACCAATTTGTGATCAATTATAAATTGCTGCATCTGAAATCAAGGTTGGAAATGAAATAGCCTACTTGGAATTTTGGGTTTCCCATGAGCTAGCTAATGGTGCCAAGGAAAGTCAGTGATTGTTATTAACCACAACATATCTTCCTTAGTCTCCAACAGGCCAGCCCCTGTCTGACTCCTGCCAGGCTAAATCCATTCAGCACCTCAGCTCAGCCAACTGTTGTTCTTGGATATCCCTGGCCCGAACCGTCGGTCCATAATTGAAAAGACACTGCAGCTCTTAGTGGAGCTTTTCACAGTTCTGACTGGTATTTGGAGAGCCAGGTCGCTGATTTCAGGACCCAGACCCCCAGACCAGGAGACAGCGATAGAATTCCGGTTAGGGAGGATTTAAGTAACAAACCCACACAAACCAAATGTGGCCCTGTGGAGAGGGCTGGCTATGGAGGTCAGTTGAAAGTGAAGTAAAGATATAGTCAAGTTAATCAAATCAAATCAAATTGCAATTGTTACATGCTTCGAAAACAACAGGTGTAGAGGAAGAGTGAAATGCTTACTTACGGGTCCATTTCCAACAACGCAGAGTAGAAATAGTGACACAAGGAATAAATACACAGTGAATAACGAATAACAATAACGAGTAAAAATAACATGGCTATATACAGGGAGTACCAGTACTGAGTTTATGTGCAGGGGTACTATGTACATATAGGTAGGGGTAAAGTGACTCGGCAACAGGATAGATAATTGACAGTAGCAGCAGTGTATTTGGTGAGTGTGTGTGTGTGTGGCGTCAGTATGCATGTGTGCGCGTGTTATGTGTGTGTGGGAGTATGCAGTGTGTGTGTATGTATTTTCATGCATTGGGGTGTCATTGTAAGTATATGAGAGTGTGTGGGTAGAGTCCAATGTGTGTGCATAGAGTCAAGTCAGTGCAGGATATAATAATAAAGCGAACTGGATGGAATATGGGGAAAAATGCAGTCAATTATTGTTTTTATCTTCAACATAGAAAATGCTACCAAAAATTATTTACTGAAACTTGTTACTAATGACAGAGTCACCAATGATTCACCAAAATATATTTTGAAAGAGGAATCAAAGTACTTTTAGCATATGTTTTCATTTCTCCAATTAATAATAAAATGAACAGCTGTACAGAAAGACTAATGTGAATCCCAAATTACAGAGGAAAAACTTCTTGATGCAAATCAAGCCTTTAAGTCTGGCAAAACCAGGGCTGGATGGGATACCAATTGAGGTATACCAAACCTTTTAGATGTACTCAGACGACTGTTATTAGCATGTTTTAACCACTCCTATAAAAATGGTAGATTAGCAGATACTCAAAAAAAGGTCTGATTTCATTACTACTGAAAGAGGACCCAAGTGGTAAATATAAACATCCAAGGTCCCTTACACTTCAGTGTTGTGATGCCAAAATTCGAGCAAAATGCATAGCGCAAGGAATTAAAAAGGTATTGTCGGATATTACTCATCCTAATCAGACAGGTTTTCGACATGGACGATAATTTGGAGATAATATAAGACAAGTACTGGAAACAATAGAACACTATGAAAAATCTGGGAACCCAGGACTGATATTCATACCTGACGTTGACAAGGCTTTTGATAAAGTACGACTGGAATTTATATATAAATACCTGGAATATTTTCATTTTGGAGAATCTCTTATACACTGGGTTAAAGTTATGTATAGTAATCCTAGGTGTAAAATCGTAAATAATGGGTTAGGGTTAACCCTAACCCTTCTTAGAAAGTATTAAACTGTCAAGAGGTGTAAAACAAGGTTGTCCACTATCGGCATATCAATTTATTATGGCCATCATAATGTTAGCTATTAATATCAGATCCAACAATAATATCAACGGGCTAGAAATCCGGGGGTTAAAAATAAAGGTGTCATTGTACGCTGATGATTACTGTTTTTTTTAAACACAATTTGGATCCTTCCACAGCCTCATAGAGGATCTAGATAATTGTTCTAACCTCTTGATTACAACCAAATAATGATAAGTGTACTATATTACTGTGTAGTTTATCTATAAAATGGTCTGACGGTGAAGTGGACATATCCTGAAAAAAATGATCTACCTACAATACATTTTTAATAGAAAGTTAGCTCTGACGAATGCCGTGAGGCCGATACGTAAGCTTATTAAATATCAGTGATACTATCAAGAGCAGTGTGCGGTTACCTTTTTCCTTCAATTGAAAGTTAGCAAAAATAGATAAGATCTGCTACCATGGAAAGGAAAATACCTGTCTATTTGTGGAAAAATCACCCTGATTAACTGTTTAGTCATTTCCCAGTTTACCTATTTGCTTTTGGCCTTGTCTTCATTTAGCATCTTGTTTTTAGACCTCTCACTAAAGTTTTCAGTCGTACAAAAGTTATACTTAAATCCAAAACAGTTCTCTAGCAGATTAGTAAGAATGTCTCACCCCATGTTAAAACCTTTCTGGCGCAGGCGTCCCGCTAGCGACCCACCTCAACAACATCCGGTGAAATTGCAGAGCGCGAAATTCAAATGACATAAATTGAAATATTTAACATTCATGAATATACAAGTGTCATACATAAAAAAAGCTTAACTTCTTGTTAATCCAGCCGCTGTTTCAGATTTCAAAAAGGCTTTACGGCGAAAGCACACCATGCGATTATCTGAGGACACAAAAGCATGAAAAACATTTTTCAACCAGGCAGGTACGCCACGAAAGTCAGAAATAGAGATATAATAAATGCCTTACCTTTGAAGATCTTCTTCTGTTGGCACTTCAAAAGGTCCCAGTTACATCATAAATGGCCCTTTTATTCGATAAATTCCATCTTTATATCCCCAGAAAGTCAGTTTAGCTGGTGCGCTTCATTCAATAATCCACCGGTTTCCCTCCTTTAAAATGAATCCCAAACGTTACCAAGAAACTTCTCCAAACAAGTCAAACAACGTTTATAATCAAACATCAGGTATCCTAATACGTAAATAAACGATCAAATCTAAGACGGAGAATCGTTATTGTCTTTACCGAGGATAGACAACAAAGAACGCACTCTCATCCACGCGCATGAAAACACTACAGCCAAAATGAGAGCCACTTAGAAAAACTACAAATTCTAGCTAATTTTTCCAAAAATAAGCGTGAAACTCTTTCTAAAGACTGTTGACATCAAGTGGAAGCCCTAGAAACTGCAATATAGGAGGATTACGCCTCATAATAAACATGACAGCAATTGGAAACAGTGGTAGGCTGAAACTTTTTTGGGTGGTTTGTCCTCTGTGTTTCGCCTGCCATATCAGTTCTGTTATACTCACAGATATTATTTTAACAGTTTTAGAAACTTTAGATTGTTTTCTATTCAAAGTATATGCATATCCTAGCTTCTGGGCCTGAGTAACAAGCAGTTTACTTTGGGCATACTTTTCATCCGGGAGTCAAAATACTGCCCCCTAGCTCAAAGAGGTTATTAAACAAAGTCCCTTTTCCCTTTATTCAGATTAAAACCTCTTTCAGTTATTTGAAAATTAAATAATATCCAAAATATTGCTATTTTTAAAACAAGCCATAGAATTTGGTTGCAATTTCAGTTTAATCCACCAGAAAAGACAGAACACATATTAAACAAATATTATGGTTAAACTCAAATTTAATAATTGATTCAAAAAAACAATATAATCTTTGTAAATTATGTCATAAATAGGGCTGGTGGCGTTATGTCACACATGCAGCTAACAAACATACAGTATATGGAAATGTCTGCTCTACTCAAAATTACAACCAACTAATTGAAGCATTACTGCACAAATGGAAGAGGGAAGTGAAAGGGGGAGAAAGGAAGGGAGGAGACAGCAGGCGGAGTACAAGTCAATATTAGCAAGGTGTTATTCATGTTTTGTACACTCAGCGTATATTATCCATGTCCTCGTTCAGCCACGACTGTAAGAAACATAGAATATAGGGCGCAGTGGTTATGGGCACTGTACTGTGCCATCAAGGGCACCAGCTGTGCCATCAGAGACTCTGGGTTCGCGCCCAGGCTCTGTCGTAACCGGCCGCGACCAGGAGGTCCGTGGGGCGACGCACAATTGGCCTAGCGTCGTCCGGGTTAGGGAGGGCTTGGCCGGTAGGGATGTCCTTGTCTCATCGCGCACCAGCGACTCCAGTGGCGCAGTGCACGCTAACCAAGGTTGCCAGGTGCACGGTGTTTCCGCCGAAACATTGGTGCGGATGCGCGCTGTGTTAAGAAGCAGTGCGGCTTGGTTGGGTTGTGTATCGGAGGACGCATGACTTTCAACCTTCGTCTCTCCCGAGCCCGTACAGGAGTTGTAGCGATGAGACAAGATAGTAGCTACTAAAACAATTGGATACCACGAAATTGGGGAGAAAAAGGGCTCAAATTAAAAAATAAATGAAAACAAACATAGAATATTACAGTTTTTCGGGTCTTGTTGATAGTCTCGAACAAGTTTGTTCTCCAGTGACTGAACATTTGCCAATAGAACAGAGGGCAATAGTTTCATCAGGCCTTGCTTGCCTCTCTTTCGTCGCCACTTTTTCTTTCAAGTCCCGGGATTAAGGCCTAGTCCGGAGTAAGCAGAACGTCCTGATATGCCGACTCGTTGAAGTAGAAATGTTCATCCAAATCAAGGTTTGTAAATGCTGTTCTGATGTCCAGAAGCTGGTTACGGTTATAGGAAATGATAGCAGAGACATTATGTACCAAACAAAGTTGAGACCCCCACAGAATTGGTCAAGAGGAGCCCGTAACATGGCTACTACCCACCACAGAGCCATTGTGTGTAAGCGTAAATAAGAACTTGGAATGCTTTTCCAGTGTTCATTTTCTAAATTGTAATTACTTCGCTACTATGGCCTATTTATTGCCTTATGTCCTTACTCCATTTGCACACACTGTATATAGATTATTCTATTGTTATTGACTGTACTTTTGTTTATCCCATGTGTAACTCTATGTTGTTGTTTTTTGTCGCACTGCTTTGCTTTATCTTGGCCAGGTCGCAGTTGTAAATGAGAACTTGTTATCAACTGGCCAACCTGGTTAAATAAAGGTGAAATAAAACATTTAAAAAAACATAAGCAAGGTTAATTAATCTAAACACTGCCTTGAGTTCCTGACCCATGATTAAAAATCACACAGATGACAGTGAGCATTTATTCATTCTAAGCCAAAGCATAACAAAGTTTGTAGATTTCTGCCAACAGCAGAACTGCAATTATCCTGCCTACTTAAAATTCTTTAGCAATCACCTCACCAAATAGGCCACCTAAGCAGACAGGCATGATGATAACTCACAAGAGATGACATTGGGACAGCTGGATGGCTAAAGCCAAATACTGTAAAGTTTTAGCTGCAACTCCCAATACAGTCCTTAACCACGCATAACAATGTCATAATTCAACATGGTCTTCTAAAATTGTGAGGACATGTCTGACACTTCAGAGGGTTTTTAGCCACCACTGTTGGTTTCCAAACTGAGCAACCTGAAAAATTAATTATTTTGTCCAGCATGTCTAACGCAGGTTGGCGTTTATTGTCATGAATCTTGCTTGCCCTGGAGGCAGAACTGAGTGATTTCTTCTAAATGCGCCAGCTGCAAAGTCAAGATTGTCTATATCGTAAGTCATGAAAACAAAAGCACTTTTTAAAAAAAGTTTTAAGGTTTGTGTTAGGTATTAGGGTTAGCAGTGTGGTTAAGGTTAGGGTTAAGGCTAGGGTTAGGTTTCAAATCTGATTGTATGACTTTGTGGCTGTGCCAGTTAGTGATCACTCCATAGAGCTGCCTACAAGGCAAGATTCATAACAATAAATACCAACCTGCATGTCTAGCATGGATAGCCCTCCCAAATGTATTATGTAATTATTTTGACTCAATCTGACAATCGCTCAGAAAATCATGTTTTCATATTTCCCCTGAATGTCAAGTTTCTAAAATATTCTCAGCCATAGTTCCACCAAGTGCCCCTGGCCTGGCCTATGTAATGCTGCCCAGACACACAATCAGCAGGGAGATGTTATTCTCCCCTGGACACATAGTTATGGTTATCAAACCAGGATAACATTAATTACTGTCTGTATGTCTGGCAGTCAGGCCTCAGTAGTCTGGCTTTGGAGTGGTGCCCCTCAGACCGAGACAGCACAGACGCTTTGATCTGCACTCAATGACACGATATAGGAACAGAGAGCAAACAGATCCCGTTCCTGTCCAAGCCAGTTAATTTTTACAATTAAAACATGACATTACATACCATAATTTACATGATTAATCATTGGAATTACTTTGTTCCGATGTCACATAGCAAAGCTTTAATAACAGATAGATTAGAAAAACATATTTATGGAGCTGTTACCTCATGGATATTGAATTTTTTTTAGCACAATAATTACCACTAAAATGTGAATAAATACATCTTAGTAAGGTTATGGTCGATATTCTGCAATATAGCTTTCTTTAGAGATACTGGAACCAGTATCTTTGCATAGGCTAATTGAAAGTCTATTCACAGAAAAAAATGCTCAAGCAATAGTGTGCTAAGTGGGTTTGGGTTCTGCAATCCAACCTAACCCAAGGGACCCTCTTGTAACAATGTGGGCAGCCACCCCTTGCTCTATTCAATGAACCAACATGGTCACCAAGAGGCAGAACCAGACTTCATGAAGGAGCTTTAAACAAACCAACTCAACTGGAAACAGCCCGCATAAATGACTGAGCAGAACGAGACACTTCAGGTCTTTCCCTTTGGTGACCAACATCACTATGGGATTACGTACAGGTCATAGTAGATGGGAAGGGGTTCTTTGAATGACACATAATTATTCCCTTCCTCCCTCATTCTCATACAGTCCAGTCTATAACTGGCTCTCCCAGGCCAGACCAATTAATCCTGAGCCTGTGGGTCTGTTCACTCGCAGAGCTGCACTGGGAGCAGCTGGATGAAATGTGGCTCATGAGATCTTATGGTAACACAAGCACTATTAGAAAACATTATAAGCATATTTTCCCTTCACATATGGACAGCGTTGTATAAGAGCAGATATTATGGAATGTTGGAATGAGGTGGTGACATTCTATGGGAAATGATGGTAATGACTTAACTCTGTGTTTACTGTCTGAGGCTACTATGCATATTCTGTAGCCTATATGAACCAAATTCTATACTTATTGATTTTCACAGGTACAGCAGATAATTAAGTAATAGCCGGTGTTTGGAGGATATATTTGCATGGGTGTGGCAAACCGTGCCAATATATCTTCCAAACACCGGCTTTGAGGGCATTATCACTTTTAAACAGTGTTACTAACCTATTCAAATTATAATTGACATATTTTCATAAAAAACGTAATTATTTTGATTAATTTATTCATACTATTTCATCCTTTCACAAGATATAATCCCGACACAAATCTAAGGTTGCTACCCAAACTGGCTGGTTGTTTGTTCTGTCGGTTTGGTTGCCAGAGACGTGACGTTGCCAGAGTTGTTAAGTCTTCTTGTCCTGTATCTATGGACGTTCGTTCGCTCTAAATGTTTCATTGCCATATTGGCTGGCAACGTTCTTAAACCTTGCTTGCTAGCTAGCCAAATACAGCTAACCTTTCAGGCATGTTAGGCAGTGCAGCAAGAATAACAGAAAAGTAGCTCCATTGATCAGTGTAGTGTTAGCTAGCTACATAGCTGTCTTTGCTGTCTTCGTATCTTCGTTCCAAGATAATTGTGTTGTTTAGGTTTAGAGTGTGTAGTCTTAGAGTGATTATCTTAATTTACCGAGGTTAGCTAGCCAGCTATTTGTCGTCCTTAACGTACGAGACTCTGCTAGCTAGCCAACGCTAGCCAACGTCTTCTGAATAGAACTCAACAACCCGGTCGCATTCACAGGTAGTATCACATTTTCATTTCATTTCATTACAGTACAACTGTTTGATTTGTTTGATCGTAGCTAGCTACATAGCTAGCTACATAGCCGTCTTTGTATCAAAGATAATTGTGTAGTCTAGAGCGATTTTCTAGGTTAGCTAGCCAGCTATTGTCGTTCTTTTAACGCAACGTAACGTAAACAACACTACTAGTTAGCCAGCTAGCCCCCGAATAGCAGCACTGTAGAAACTATTACACTCAACGGAACGACTTGATTAGTGTAGTGTCAACAACGCACCCCACTGCCAGCTAGCCTACTTCAGCAGTACTGTATCATTTTAATCATTTTAGTCAATAAGATTCTTGCTACGTAGCTTAACTTTCTGAACATTCGAGACGTGTAGCCCACTTGTCATTCCAATCTCCTTTGCATTAGCGTAGCCTCTTCTGTAGCCTGTTAACTATGTGTCTGTTTATCCCTGTTCTCTCCTCTCTGCACAGACCATACAAACGCTCCACACCGCGTGGCCGCGGCCACCCTAATCTGGTGGTCCCAGCGCGCACGACCCACGTGGAGTTCCAGGTCTCCGGTAGCCTCTGGAATTGCCGATCTGCGGTCAACAAGGCAGAGTTCATCTCAGCCTATGCCTCCCTCCAGTCCCTCGACTTCTTGGCACTAACGGAAACATGGATCACCACAGACAACACTGCTACTCCTACTGCTCTCTCTTCGTCCGCCCACGTGTTATCGCACACCCCGAGAGCTTCTGGTCAGCGGGGTGGTGGCACCGGGATCCTCATCTCTCCCAAGTGGTCATTCTCTCTTTCTCCCCTTACCCATCTGTCTATCGCCTCCTTTGAATTCCATGCTGTCACAGTTACCAGCCCTTTCAAGCTTAACATCCTTATCATTTATCGCCCTCCAGGTTCCCTCGGAGAGTTCATCAATGAGCTTGATGCCTTGATAAGCTCCTTTCCTGAGGACGGCTCACCTCTCACAGTTCTGGGCGACTTTAACCTCCCCACATCTACCTTTGACTCATTCCTCTCTGCCTCCTTCTTTCCACTCCTCTCCTCTTTTGACCTCACCCTCTCACCTTCCCCCCCTACTCACAAGGCAGGCAATACGCTCGACCTCATCTTTACTAGATGCTGTTCTTCCACTAACCTCACTGCAACTCCCCTCCAAGTCTCCGACCACTACCTTGTATCCTTTTCCCTCTCGCTCTCATCCAACACCTCCCACACTGCCCCTACTCGGATGGTATCGCGCCGTCCCAACCTTCGCTCTCTCTCTCTCTCCCCCGCTACTCTCTCCTCTTCCATCCTATCATCTCTTCCCTCCGCTCAAACCTTCTCCAACCTATCTCCTGATTCTGCCTCCTCAACTCTCCTCTCCTCCCTCTCTGCATCCTTTGACTCTCTATGTCCCCTATCCTCCAGGCCGGCTCGGTCCTCCCCTCCCGCTCCGTGGCTCGATGACTCATTGCGAGCTCACAGAACAGGGCTCCGGGCAGCCGAGCGGAAATGGAGGAAAACTCGCCTCCCTGCGGACCTGGCATCCTTTCACTCCCTCCTCTCTACATTTTCCTCCTCTGTCTCTGCTGCTAAAGCCACTTTCTACCACGCTAAATTCCAAGCATCTGCCTCTAACCCTAGGAAGCTCTTTGCCACCTTCTCCTCCCTCCTGAATCCCCCCTCCTCCCTCTCTGCAGACGACTTCGTCAACCATTTTGAAAAGAAGGTTGACGACATCCGATCCTCGTTTGCTAAGTCAAACGACACCGCTGGCTCACACTGCCCTACCCTATGCTCTGACCTCTTTCTCCCCTCTCTCTCCAGATGAAATCTTGCGTCTTGTGACGGCCGGCCGCCCAACAACCTGCCCGCTTGACCCTATCCCCTCCCCTCTTCTCCAGACCATTTCCGGAGACCTTCTCCCTTACCTCACCTCGCTCATCAACTCATCACTGACCGCTGGCTACGTCCCTTCCGTCTTCAAGAGAGCGAGAGTTGCACCCCTTCTGAAAAAACCTACACTCGATCCCTCCGATGTCAACAATTACAGACCAGTATCCCTTCTTTCTTTTCTCTCCAAAACTCTTGAACGTGCCGTCCTTGGCCAGCTCTCCCGCTATCTCTCTCTGAATGACCTTCTTGATCCAAATCAGTCAGGTTTCAAGACTAGTCATTCAACTGAGACTGCTCTCCTCTGTATCACGGAGGCGCTCCGCACTGCTAAAGCTAACTCTCTCTCCTCTGCTCTCATCCTTCTAGATCTATCTGCTGCCTTCGATACTGTGAACCATCAGATCCTCCTCTCCACCCTCTCCGAGTTGGGCATCTCCGGCGCGGCCCACGCTTGGATTGCGTCCTACCTGACAGGTCGCTCCTACCAGGTGGCGTGGCGAGAATCTGTCTCCTCACCACGCGCTCTCACCACTGGTGTCCCCCAGGGCTCTGTTCTAGGCCCTCTCCTATTCTCGCTATACACCAAGTCACTTGGCTCTGTCATAACCTCACATGGTCTCTCCTATCATTGCTATGCAGACGACACACAACTAATCTTCTCCTTTCCCCCTTCTGATGACCAGGTGGTGAATCGCATCTCTGCATGTCTGGCAGACAAATCAGTGTGGATGACAGATCACCACCTCAAGCTGAACCTTGGCAAGACGGAGCTGCTCTTCCTCCCGGGGAAGGACTGCCCGTTCCATGATCTCGCCATCACGGTTGACAACTCCATTGTGTCCTCCTCCCAGAGCGCTAAGAACCTTGGTGTGATCCTGGACAACACCCTGTCGTTCTCAACCAACATCAAGGCGGTGGCCCGTTCCTGTAGGTTCATGCTCTACAACATCCGCACACAGGAAGCGGCGCAGGTCCTAATCCAGGCACTTGTCATCTCCCGTCTGGATTACTGCAACTCGCTGTTGGCTGGGCTCCCTGCCTGTGCCATTAAACCCCTTCAACTCATCCAGAACGCCGCAGCCCGTCTGGTGTTCAACCTTCCCAAGTTCTCTCACGTCACCCCGCTCCTCCGTTCTCTCCACTGGCTTCCAGTTGAAGCTCGCATCCGCTACAAGACCATGGTGCTTGCCTACGGAGCTGTGAGGGGAACGGCACCTCAGTACCTCCAGGCTCTGATCAGGCCCTACACCCAAACAAGGGCACTGCGTTCATCCACCTCTGGCCTGCTCGCCTCCCTACCACTGAGGAAGTACAGCTCCCGCTCAGCCCAGTCAAAACTCTTCGCTGCTCTGGCCCCCCAATGGTGGAACAAACTCCCTCACGACGCCAGGACAGCGGAGTCAATCACCACCTTCCGGAGACACCTGAAACCCCACCTCTTTAAGGAATACCTAGGATAGGATAAGTATTCCCCCCCTTTAAGATTCAGATGCACTATCGTAAAGTGACTGTTCCACTGGATGTCATAAGGTGAATGCACCAATTTGTAAGTCGCTCTGGATAAGAGCGTCTGCTAAATGACTTAAATGTAAATGTAAATGTGTTTGTTTAAGCTGTTTTCTAGTGACATTTATTTGGATACATCCATAACAATGAGTTAATGATGCGTGATTTCGCCTAGCATAGAAATGTGCTAGATGCTTTTATAGTGGAGATCAAGTTTATAAATTGCTTGGCTGGGCTGATGAGTCAGTGGATTGGGCAGTCAGATGGAATAGAGTAAATAGGCATTTCAACGTCATAGTTTTAGCCGGTGGTAACTTGTGGAACAGACATCGGTTGGAATACGGTTTTAACCAATCATCATCCAGGATTAGACCCACCCATTGTATAATTAAAAAATACAGCCCGAGGGGTGTGGTATATGGCCAATATACCACAGCTAAGGGCTGTTCATAGGCACAATGCAATCCAGTTTATAATGGAGGTTAAACAACTCAACCTGCCTGCCTAGTGGTGCCTACCTGAGCCTCTTTCCCTCAATGATAGAACAGGGAATGTTTGGAAAAGCATTGATTTTCTATTAGAACTAAGCAGAATTTCCAGAGTAAAACACATTATTCCCATCTTGCCTCAACATGATATAAACTATTATTACGCTATAACTGTAATACATGCTTGTTTGTGGTGACAATGTAGTTTTCTAAAAACGATCAACAGCTGCTCCAAGTGGTTGAGCATGGTATTACTGCATCGTGAATATCAACGTCTAAACAGACTGGGGTACAGAAATATGGGCTACTTACGTTCGTAATATTAGCAGTTGAGTTAGAACAGTGCACGAACTGTCTAAAATGTTTCATTCTATCATAGAACATATTTCAAGAGATTAATTTTTTCAGACACCTGTTGAGACAACACATTTGCCAATACCAAATTCATATGAACGTTTTAGTAGATGGAGAAATAACATCAAAGTAGAACGATACAAAGTACGTGTGTGATACATTGATGTGCTCTGTCTTACCTTTCCCAACATTCTCCGAGCCCATATCCTGTTCAAAATCATCAATAGCGGCTTCAAGAGAGTAAATAGCCACTAATAATATCATCAATTCTATCGGATATAACATAGCTCTTGTTCTGTTTAGATACACAACAGCAATGACAACAAAAGTAACAAAACATTATCATTAATTCAAATATCTTTGTGGAAAGACTCCTCTATATGTTAGGTTGTCAATGTTACTTTACATCGAGAAAAAAAACGGAGGTATGTTTGTTGGTAAAGTGCTGTCTTGTTTTAGGCAGGCTCGAGATGGTTGAAGCATCAACTGTTTCCCGCGACTCGAGCATCACCGGGATGTTGAACCTTGTGTATTTTGGGAAATGTCTCCGCCCACTGTGGGCTGTTGACCAATGACATTGCGCCGTTGACACCTACAGAAGATACACCTTCACCCATCCATCCTAAATCGATAAACATCAACTGGTCATTCATTGTCTGCTTATCCCATAAAACATATTCCAGCTATTATACATATTGAAGCATGTTTGTTTCATATTATTTTTTTAATTCAAGGAACTTGGTTGCATACAAAATGTAAATGTAGAAATTCTAAGTCTGGCCAATAAACATAATCAGGCAACAAACATCTCACTTTCAAGACCCAAATAATGTTCCAGCTCTGTTGCATGGCTGGAACTATCAACATTGTTCAATACTGTTTTTATATAAAGTTTTTTTTTCTCCAACAAACCCCACAGTTTATATCAAAGATCAATAAAAATTAACAAGAAATGAACAGATGGCATCAAAAAGTACCAAGATTTAATAATAATAATATAATAATATATGCCATTTAGCAGACGCTTTTATCCAAAGCGACTTACAGTCATGTGTGCATACATTCTACGTATGGGTGGTCCCGGGGATCAAACCCACTACCCTGGCGTTACAAGCGCCATGCTCTACCAACTGAGCTACAGAAGGACATGCACATACATTGTCAGAACATGCAAACATTATTTTCTCCAGAAGCCACATGTACACTGCAGTTGGTATGCAGAACGAGAAATAGGAACAGTTCAATGTTTGGCAACCAACGTGTCTGCTAAATGACTTAAATGTAAATGTTAGAGACTAGGGTGTGGATATGTTTCTTACGAAATAAATAATACAAGAGGCCACAGAGATGAAGGAAGAGACTGATTGTATATGTATGTTTTTGACCCACTATGGCAACATGTCAAGGGGTAATCAATTAATGTATCTGGACAATAATGTGGAGAATTTGTTCCTGTCTTATACAAAATAAAACCATTACAGTGTATTCAATATTTCTGAACACCCTCCACTGAAGCGATCACCCCTCTCAGGTGACCTCACACGGAACAGATAGAAATAACCATAACATTGTTCACTTACTGTTTAAGACACAGGTTTACCTCTTGACATCATCAAAATGGGCAAATTGTATGCATGCAAATATATAGAAGTTGCTGTATTTCTAAATACTTTATGAATTTCCGCTTTACTCGTTGTGCCTAATGCATTTTTAAATACATTTTTATCATTTAAAAAAAACAACGTTTTATATAAAACATTTGGTCACAATCATGCTGAAGAATGAATGTGGAGATCTCAGCAGGTAAAGCTACAGAATGGATGAAGTATATGACCTTAGTGTCTTGTTGCATAGCCCTACTTTCACTGTCATCAAAACCCTGCTTCTGGGAAATATGCAGTACAGAACCCAGACGAGTGTGTGGTCATGGCGACACCTGGTCCAACCTACAGTATCTCCGCTACTATCAATAATTGAGCAACACCTTCACTGGAGTAGAGCATACTTTATACAGCATACCTGGTTACATTCCACCCCCAATGTACTGTAGAATAGAAAAGAGCAGAAACTTTTAGCTATCCAAGAATTAGATCATCCATCCCAGGGCAACATTTTCCACGATATTATATTACTATCCATGTATAATATCTGAAGCATTTTAATATAATAATAATAATATATGCCATTTAGCAGACGCTTTTATCCAAAGCGACTTACAGTCATGTGTGCATACATTCTACGTATGGGTGGTCCCGGGGATCGAACCCACTACCCTGGCGTTACAAGCGCCATGCTCTACCAACTGAGCTACAGAATATGTGAATCATCAACATCAGCGGTTATCATGGGATGGGTAGATAGAAAGATAGAAGGTGTGAACCAGATTTATATTATAATCTGACAGCTGGGAAATCCTCTTCTTAAAAAAATGGAAGCTTAGATCGGGGGGGCAGATCTTAGTCACGTGGCTCCGAGCCAATGGGGAGACTTAAACCTTTACGACAGAGGGGTCTGAGCCAATTGAGAGACACAGAGGGTGCTAGGGCCCCAACTCAGCACACTCTCTCATCAGGGATCTGTATTCATCGTTGCTTCTCAAGAACATCCATCCAGAAAGTGCACACTGTTTCTCATCAGATTCCTTCTGTTCTTTACTGAGTCTGCAGTTCTAACATTGAAACAGAAGGCAATACAGAGGTTGCAATGCTATCGCAGTTGAGTATCCTCACAAGGAAAATAAATACACACCACTACATCTTCATGACTGTGGTCAACCAGGTTTATGATTTAAACATGCAGTTGTGTTACTCTGATAATGTCTTTCCAACTGGACTGATATGCTACTAATGTAATTAATGCATGTTTGTTACGTGTTCATGATATATGCTTTTGCACTAGCTTTCATTGTACCCCTCACATTGATTAAATATATTTACCAAAAAGACAATTAAACAAGAAAAATATCAGCAATCATAAGGTAGTTAGTCATTTCCATTCAAATGTTATTTTTTTTCTCAAATAAAAGTTAGCGTTTCTCAGATAAGGCTGGCTGTACATCTTGTTCTCCTGCAGAACTAGCCTATTGAACAAACTGCTTAAGTGTTGATGCTTTCCAAAAACGGTTGACTTTGCATCTTTACTACAGTATATCTAAAAAGGATAGGCACTTTGTATTAAACATTGGAAGCAGAGAGTATGTAAGAAACATTAGACCTGAAATTATGACAAACTGTAAGCAATTTACATAAACTAAGTGTTTTTTACATCATACAGAAAATGCAGACAGTGAAAAGATAACATCTACAATAGTTTTATATAAAACAAATAACATTTCATTTCCATTCCTAATTTCTCTCTAGTAGTGGTAGTGAAGTTTGATGGTTCAACAGCAGCAAATCAAAAATCATTGTCTGGAATGACAGCATCGATCCCTCTGCTCTATCAGGCTGTATCTTCTGACAGGAAGGGAATGTTATATAATGGATTGGGCTACTGTAAATCTCTTTATATTACCGAATAGTAAGAGTCCCAAAGCAAAGCAATAGCTGTTTAGGATATTTTCCAGTGTGTTTGAGGGAAGTTTCAATAAGTATTTCCTAATCATGTGTTATTACACTTGCTTAACAGTGTCTAGGTATTGTCATGGGACTTTCCATTGAGCCGATCACTCTGCTCATCGCAGAGACAGCAAAGAGGGCTGCTGCTCACCCATCTCTACTCTGTGTACCTGTAGGAGGGTTTCTTATGCTACTATCTGGGTCAATATCAAGACTGAAAAATAATTACATTTGATAAAGAAGCAAAGCAAAAGTGCCCTCAATGAAAAATGCCATTGTCTTCAGTGCATTAGACACCTTACAGTTGGTCAGATCCAACTGAATTACCAACAATTCACCAAATCCACATCCACTTTCATATTCATCCAGGTCCTAAAAATGCTGCTGTTTTGTTCACATTCAAATGAATTCCACCCCTCCATGATTTATTTCCCATAATTAGCTTATCATACAGCAACCGTGTAAACTAAAGCCTTCAAAAAAGATGATAAAACTCATCACGATTCCTCAAAATGCATTAAAAACATCTGTTCAAAGCCATGCTAGCACCATTCATCCTCCTCTGCCTCGTGATAGTACCTGTGTGGCCTGGCACCAGAGTCAGAGCCCAGGCTGGCGTTGCCATTACCACCAAAGGTAAAGTGGCATTCGTTGGGCACCACACATCTCTTCTGGGGTGGTGGAGGCAGGTGGAGGGCCCCCGGCCTCATTTGAGGACGTGCTGTCCGAGGGGAGCGTGCTCTGGCAGCATAAGGGCTCATCAGCTCGTCCCGAAGGTTGCAGTACGGGCTACCCTGGCCCTGGGGGTCACTGTGACTATAGCCCAGGAAGGGCTCAGAGCTGATGCGGGTGATGGGGGAGGGGATGTGAGAGGTGCCACTATGCAGCAGGGCATTGTGCTCAGACAGCCCACGGCTCAGCCGGCCAGGACTCAGGGTGGGCAGGCCTCTGCTACACTGGGCAGACACAAAGTGCACAGGGGAGGAGTTTGCAGTCTTGAACGTCACCCCGGGGCCGGGGGTCAGGGGGGTCTGTGGGAGTTGCCTGCGTCCACGGCTAGGTGTGATAGCCCCTGAGGTCAACATCACTGTGCTGCCTTTAACCGAACCACTACCCTAGATGAAAATTGGACAAATCAATTTGAAACAATAAATAAATAAATAAAGATGAGACCGCACAGGAGAGGAGGTGACAAGGGGACAGGGTCACCAGAACGAAGGGAAGAGGAGAGATGGTAAAGAAAGAGAGCATAGTGGCAAAGGACAGACAAAACAACCAGGAAGGACAGAGAGATGAAATGACAGGACAGTCATTGATGGGAGGGATAAAATAGGAGAAGACAGACAAAATGGACAGAAAATGGTGATGAAGAAGAAGAAGAGTGGAAAGAGAATTGAAAGGCCATGAGTGGTTGCACTAAAGGGCAGAAATAAGAGAAAGTTGAGTTTCAGTGGAGACAGAAACAGAGAGCAGACAGATCATCACTAAGAGAGTTGCACACAATATACACTGTGCTGTACTAAATCAGACAGACATAAACTTACGGATAATGTCTAGAGTGTGTATTATTCATTGCATACCCTGATTCCCTTCCTGCCCTGCCCATATCCTATCCTACCCTGTCCATGCCCTCCCACCTGCTTGTTGATGTTGGGTTACTGCACCTCGCTTGGGGAAGTGGCACAGCTGGTGGTGGCAGACTTGGTGGTGTGGCAGTGTTCCCTGCTGCTGTAGCGATCACAAGAGTAGTAGCGCTGCTTCTCCCCTGCCGTCGAGTGGTTCTTCCTCTCATGGGAGCGGCCGCGGTCCTGCACCCTGTCTCTAGATGAGGGCTCTGCAGCCGGGTCTCCTGGTGCACCTTAGTGGAAATACAAACCAGGGTTAGTGTTAGGCCAGGGTTAAGATTGAACCGGGATGTTGAGATGAAGCTAGAGTTAGCGTTAGGCCAGGGTTAAGATTGAACCAAGATGTTGACATGAAGCTCGAGTTAGGGTTGAAGTTGTGGTTGAGACTAGGGTTAGGTTTGGATGTGGTCAAACCTAGCCTAATCCTAATCCTAGCATTACCCCAATCTTGGCATAATCCTAACTCCAACCCTAGCATATGTTCAATCCTGGCCTCAACCTAACCCAACCCTAAACCCCCTCCACCTCTGAATTCCCAATTCAACAGCTGATTGCACCCATTCTTTACCCTACTCTGAAACATAAGATTCTTAAACACGTACAAAGGACAGACTACTAGTATGCTTTTTCTTCCCTAAAAATGATCCTCTCCTCAGCATTGCCCTGCTGAGACAAGAGGTGCCCATAAATTAGCAGGTCATTGGGTAGCCTTTGGTCTGTCAGTCCCTTTTATCTGTGTAATAAAGATCAGCTGCAGAGCTCCACTGTAACACCCATTCCTGAACGATGCCTCCATTGAGCATAGTGCTGATCTCTATAACAGATGAATCCCAGCCAGCTGGGCTGTGGTCTGCTTCTCACACTCTGACTGGATGGAAGGCAGTGATCAAATCAAATTTTATTTGTCACATACACATGGTTAGCAGATGTTAGTGCGAGTGTAGCGAAATGCTTGTGCTTCTAGTTCCGACAATGCAGTAATAACCAACAAGTATTTTAGCTAACAATTCCAAAACTACTACCTTATAGACACAAGTGTAAGGGGATAAAGAATATGTACATAAGATATATGAATGAGTGATGGTACAGAGCGGCATAGGCAAGATACAGTAGAAGGTATTGAGTGCAGTATATACATATGAGATGAGTATGTAAACAAAGTGGTATAGTTAAAGTAGCTAGTGATACATGTATTACATAAGGATGCAGTAGATGATATAGAGTACAGTATATACGTATACATATGAGGTGAATAATGTAGGGTATGTAAACATTATATTAGGTAGCATTGTTTAAAGTGGCTAGTGATATATTTTACATCATTTCCCATCAATTCCCATTATTAAAGTGGCTGGAGTTGAGTCAGTGTGTTGGCAACAGCCACTCAATATTAGTGGTGGCTGTTTAACAGTCTGATGGCCTTGAGATAGAAGCTGTTTTTCAGTCTCTCGGGTCCCAGCTTTGATGCACCTGTACTGACCTCGCTTTCTGGATTTTACCGGGGTGAACAGGCAGGGGCTCGGGTGGTTGTTGTCCTTGATGATCTTTATGGCTTTCCTGTGACATCGGGTGGTGTAGGTGTCCTGGAGGGCAGGTAGTTTGTCCCCGGTGATGCGTTGTGCAGACCTCACTACCCTCTGGAGAGCCTTACGGTTGTGGGCGGAGCAGTTGCCGTACCAGGCGGTGATGCAGCCCGCCAGGATGCTCTCGATTGTGCATCTGTAGAAGTTTGTGAGTGCTTTTGGTGACAAGCCGAATTTCTTCAGCCTCCTGAGGTTGAAGAGGCGCTGCTGCGCCTTCTTCACGATGCTGTCTGTGTGGGTGGACCAATTCAGTTTGTCTGTGATGTGTACGTCGAGGAACTTAAAACTTACTACCCTCTCCACTACTGTTCCATCGATGTGGATAGGGGGGTGTTCCCTCTGCTGTTTCCTGAAGTCCACAATCATCTCCTTAGTTTTGTTGACGTTGAGTGTGAGGTTATTTTCCTGACACCACACTCCGAGGGCCCTCACCTCCTCCCTGTAGGCCGTCTCGTCGTTGTTGCTAATCAAGCCTACCACTGTTGTGTCGTCCGCAAACTTGATGATTGAGTTGGAGGCGTGCGTGGCCACGCAGTCGTGGGTGAACAGGGAGTACAGGAGAGGGCTCAGAACGCACCCTTGTGGGGCCCCAGTGTTGAGGATCAGCGGGGTGGAGATGTTGTTGCCTACCCTCACCACCTGGGGGCGGCCCGTCAGGAAGTCCAGTACCCAGTTGCACAGGGCGGGGTCGAGACCCAGGGTCTCGAGCTTGATGACGAGCTTGGAGGGCACTATGGTGTTAAATGCCGAGCTGTAGTCGATGAACAGCATTCTCACATAGGTATTCCTCTTGTCCAGATGGGTTAGGGCAGTGTGCAGTGTGGTTGAGATTGCATCGTCTGTGGACCTATTTGTGCGGTAAGCAAATTGGAGTGGGTCTAGGGTGTCAGGTAGGGTGGAGGTGATATGGTCCTTGACTAGTCTCTCAAAGCACTTCATGATGACGGAAGTGAGTGCTACGGGGCGGTAGTCGTTTAGCTCAGCTACCTTAGCTTTCTTGGGAACAGGAACAATGGTGGCCCTCTTGAAGCATGTGGGAACAACAGACTGGTATAGGGATCGATTGAATATGTCCGTAAACACACCAGCCAGCTGGTCTGCGCATGCTCTGAGGGCGCGGCTGGGGATGCCGTCTGGGCCTGCAGCCTTGCGAGGGTTGACACGTTTAAATGTTTTCCTCACGTCGGCTGCAGTGAAGGAGAGTCCGCATGTTTTAGTTGCGGGCAGTGTCAGTGGCACTGTATTGTCCTCAAAGCGGGCAAAAAAGTTATTTAGTCTGCCTGGGAGACATCCTGGTCCGTGACGGTGCTGGTTTTATTTTTGTAATCCGTGATTGACTGTAGACCCTGCCACATACCTCTTGTGTCTGAGCCCTTGAATTGAGATTCTACTTTGTCTCTATACTGATGCTTAGCTTGTTTGATTGCCTTGCAGAGGGAATAGTTACACTGTTTGTATTCGGTCATGTTTTCAGTCACCTTGCCCTGATTAAAAGCAGTGGTTCGCGCTCTCAGTTTCACACGAATGCTGCTATCAATCCACGGTTTCTGGTTTGGGAATGTTTTAATCGTTGCTATGGGAACGACATCTTCAACGCACGTTCTAATGAACTTGCACACCGAATCAGCGTATTCGTCAATGCTGCCGTCTGACGCAATACGGAACATATCCCAGTCCACGTGATGGAAGCAGTCTTGGAGTGTGGAATCAGATTGGTCGGACCAGCGTTGAACAGACCTCAGCGCGGGAGCTTCTTGTTTTAGTTTCTGTCTGTAGGCAGGTTTCAACAAAATGGAGTCGTGGTCAGCTTTTCCGAAAGGAGGGCGGGGCAGGGCCTTATATGCGTCGCGGAAGTTGGAATAGCAATGATCCAAGGGTTTTCCAGCCCTGGTTGCGCAATCAATATGCTGATAAAATTTAGGGAGTCTTGTTTTCAGAATAGCCTTGTTAAAATCCCCAGCTAGAATGAATGCAGCCTCCAGATATATGGATTCCAGTCTGCAAAGAGTCAAATAAAGTTCGTTCAGAGCCATCGATGTGTCTGCTTGGGAGGGAATATATACGGCTGTGATTATAATCGAAGAGAATTCCCTTGGTAGATAATGCGGTCTGCATTTGATTGTGAGGAATTCTAAATCAGGTGAACAGAAGGACTTGAGTTCCTGTATGTTGTTGTGGCCACACCACGTACCGTTAACCATAAAGCATTCGCTCCCGCCCCTCTTCTTACCAGAAAGAGGTTTGTTTCTGTTGGCGCGATGCGTGGAGAAAGCAGCTGGCTGCACCGTCTCCGATAGCGTCTCTCCAGTGAGCCATGTTTCCGTGAAGCAAAGAACGTTACCGTCTCTGATGTCCCTCTGGAATGCTACCCTTGCTCGGATTTCATCAACCTTGTTGTCAAGAGATTGGACATTGGCGAGGAGAATGCTAGGGAGTGGTGCACGATGTGCCCATCTCCGGAGTCTGACCAGAAGACCGCTTCGTTTTCCCCTTTTTCGTTTTTTTAGGGTCGCCGGCTGGGATCCATTCCGTTGTCCTGGGTGAAAGGCAGAACGCAGGATCTGCTTCGCGAAAGTCATATTCTTGGTCGTACTGATGGTGAGTTGACGGTGCTCTTATGTTCAGTAGTTCTTCTTGACTGTATGTAATGAAACCTAAGATGACCTGGGGTACCAATGTAAGAAATAGCACGTAAAAAAAACAAAACTGCATAGTTTCCTAGGAACGCGAAGCGAGGCGGCCATCTCTGTCGGCCCCAGTGAGGCAGTGAGGCAGCGAGGCAACAAGGAAGAGAGGCAGTAAAGCAGCGAGGCAGAGAGACAGTGAGGATGTGAGAAAGAGAGGCAGTGAGGAAGAGGGGCAGCAAGGCAGTGAGCAAGAGAGGCAGCAAGGCAGTGAGGAAGAGAGGCAGTAAGTAAGAGAGACAGTGAGGAAGAGAGGAAAAGAGGCAGCAAGGCAGTGAGCAAGAGAGGCAGCAAGGCAGTGAGCAAGAGAGGCAGCAAGGCAGTGAGCAAGAGAGGCAGCAAGGCAGTGAGCAAGAGAGGCAGCAAGGCAGTGAGCAAGAGAGGCAGCAAGGCAGTGAGCAAGAGAGGCAGCAAGGCAGTGAGCAAGAGAGGCAGCGAGGCAGTGAGGAAGAGAGGCAGCGAGGAAGAGAGGCAGCAAGGCAGTGAGCAAGAGAGGCAGCAAGGCAGTGAGGAAGAGAGGCAGCGAGCAAGAGAGGCAGCGAGGCAGTGAGCAAGAGAGGCAGCAAGGCAGTGAGCAAGAGAGGCAGCAAGGCAGTGAGCAAGAGAGGCAGCAAGGCAGTGAGCAAGAGAGGCAGCAAGGCAGTGAGCAAGAGAGGCAGCAAGGCAGTGAGCAAGAGAGGCAGCAAGGCAGTGAGGAAGAGAGGCAGCAAGGCAGTGAGGAAGAGAGGCAGCGAGGCAGTGAGCAAGAGAGGCAGCAAAGCAGTGAGAAAGAGAGGCAGCAAGGCAGTAAGGAAGAGAGGCAGCAAGGCAGTGAGCAAGAGAGGCAGCAAGGCAGTGAGCAAGAGAGGCAGCAAGGCAGTGAGCAAGAGAGGCAGCAAGGCAGTGAGCAAGAGAGGCAGCAAGGCAGTGAGCAAGAGAGGCAGCAAGGCAGTGAGGACGAGAGGCAGTAAGTAAGAGAGACGGTGAGGAAGAGAGGAAAAGAGACAGTAAGGCAGTGAGGAAGAGAGGCAGAGAGGGCTATACATTCTAGTAACATTTACATTACATTACATTTAAGTCATTTAGCAGACGCTCTTATCCAGAGCGACTTACAAATTGGTGCATTCACCTTATGACATCCAGTGGGACAGTCACTTAACAATAGTGCATCTAAAACTTAGGGGGGTGGGGTGAGAGGGATTACTTAACCTATCCTAGGTAACACTGGAGGAACAGTGGGTTTTATGGTTAAATTCTCACATTTTGTAATCAGGGTATTGGCATCACTCGTATAACATATAACACATAGAGATCCCTAATTGCACATTAAAAACATGATGTGTTTATAGCGTGTGTCTGTGCACTAACCAATGGTGCTTGGCGTCCTGTCCAGTGACCGCTGCTTCTTGTCCCTCTCTCGGTGGTGGTGGCAGCGGTGGTGGTGGTGGTGATGGTGAGGCCTTTCTTGGGTGCTGGGCCTCTCCAGGGTGTATTCATGCAGGTTCACCTCCTGGGGGCGCTGGGGGGCGTGGGTGGACGCAGAGCGTTTCACTGGGCTGCAGTCAGGAACAGGCTGTGTGGGACCAATAGGAATAGGTGGGGATCACTGACTTGTCCATGAGGAATAGGGATCACTGACTAGTCCATGAGGAATAATGATCACTGACTAGTCCATGAGGAATAAGGATCACTGACTAGTCCATGAGGAATAGGGATTAAAATGAGCCCGTCCTCCTATAGCTCGTCCCACCAGCCTCCGCTGGTGTATTCTACAGCTCTCTGACTCCATTGTGAAACACCATTTCCACCTAGTGGAGTTACATCTGTCCTGCAGAGCCTTGCTGCAAAAGATAATACACACATTTTCACTGTTCTCAAAAAGATAGCAGCCTACCTAGATCGTTGTTGGTAAAATCATAGACACGACTACCAATTTCCCTAAGTCTTAGATGCCTGCTTGAGGAAAAGAGCATTAAAGAGGAAACTAAGGCAGTTTCCACCTGTAGCAGCATACCATTCTCTCTCCAAAACAGCTCCCTCAGATCACTAGTTTACTACTGGCAAACTCCATCTGCTTGGTATCTAAGAGCAGGTTGGCATCAGCAGCTGTGTTTTAATGAGTGTTGTACAGTCCCCACAGAATGATCAAAGGAACAGTCTCCTCGACGAGGCACTGTACCTGGCTAGACCTTTGATTTACAGTTTTACAGTGAGCTTAACTCTCATCCTAAAATCACACAGTATAGCCCCCGCATTGTATATGATAGAACACACATGTATGCTGGGTTGTTAATGTCCTACCTAGTGTCAAACACTGACATACTGTACAATCATACGCTTGCAGAACCTACCATTTTACACACCTGTGCGGCCAGGTAATACTAAATAGAATCTAGTTGAACACATACTAGTACTTTGGGATCAACAAACAAAGTAGAGGAGGTGTAGAGGAGATGATGAGGGAGAGGAGACAGGGCTACGTACTGCCAGCAGGGTCCCCGGGGAGTGGCGTGACTTGCTCCTCTGTCACACAGCACAGGTGGAGGAGGAGGAGGAAGAGGAGAGGTCCATGGGAAAGCATCAGGCCAGGGAGACCGGAGACAATAGGAGGGTAGACGGAGAGAGGTGACATTGAACAGTTATGAGAAGAATAAAGGAGAAGCAGCAGGAAAATGACAGGTGTCTTAGCATGCTTATTAAAAATAAATGATCCGCTTGTAAATATGACATTGTTACGTTTAAATGGCCACTGAGGGAATTTGGCTTTCAGTATGCTCTTTTTAAAGGAAGGTGAAATATCATTGCGTTTCAGCACCTGGCAGTAAGACAGAATTACCCATTCCAAGCAGACAGAACTCCCCCCATGTCTTTAGATACTCAATAACCCCTTGACCATTAATAGTAAGATATCCTAGAAAACACATCTGGTTCTTTAGCTTTCGTTGTTGCGAGCCAAGCTACTGACCTGGCAGAGAGCCAGGTGGGGCACGTCTTTTGGCCAGAGCTGCCTCTAGGGAATCAAACGGGTTTCATACATATTAAAAGGTGCTGAAACCACTAAATCAACAAGTACAGCCTCTTATCATCCAGCACTCCAGTTTAAAAGGATTTGGGCTTAGATTCTCACTGGGCTTCTTTGAAAATTAAACAAGGGGCAGTTTCCCTCTTCGAGAGGCTTCATGTGAGGGTTCATGTCTGGCCTGGGTGTCACATGTCACTAGTGCACAAAGAGGATGTTGAGGAGGTGGAGGCATGCTGGGAGATTTACGGCCCTGATTGTGCTGGCATCGCCAGGGAGAAGGAAATGAGGCATTACCCCAAAAAGGAAGGGAAAAAATGTAATTAAGCGATGGAAAACCAACCCGGAGACAGAGGTAAATCCATATCTGTTTCAGGGTAGAGTTCAGGGTACATGCCTCCCCATTTCACTCTAACAATAGCAAGCCATCTCAGAAAGGCCATCTCTAATTGTATTGTTGAAGGATTTCCTGCCCTTAGAAGAGGTGAGAAAAATGACACAACAGGTCACGAGGCAATCCTCTCCTCCTCTCATCCCATTTATCGCTCTTTACATTCTCTATCCTATCGTAACTCGATTACTCTCTTCCTCCTTGAACGCATGAGGGATCACCCCTCTCATTTTCTACACCCATCCATTTTGAGCCACTATAATCAGTTGGCAGCAGAGGAAAAACGATACGGGACAAATAGTTGGCGGTCTGCCAGACTAATCAAATTCTCCAAGACTTCTTCTGTGCACTAAAAGTAGGATCAACACACATCCATTCTAACCTGAAAGGAATGCACTTAAACACAACAATCGATTAACATCAATATCACTCAGGAAATGAGGAGCTATTTATATTTCTTGGGATGAATTGAAGGATTTTTTCCCCCAGCAGTTATACTGCAGTAATATCGAATTAAATTCAACCCCCCCATAGAGATGGCCACCTGACCATAGTAATCTACCCACAGTATAGCCAATGAGAAACACCATGCAACCATACTTTCCCTAAGAGAGTACAGTTATGGCATGGAGCATCTGCTGTGTTTCACAAATGATGTGTGTGTGTGTTAGGGTGTATCTGTACCTGCAGCTCTGCATTGAGGCGAGGCATGGACACAGCTCTTTCCAGGCTCTCCAGTCCAGACCCAGGACCAGGCACTGTGCTGCAACTGGTGTCCATCTTCCTCATCTCCACTGACTCCTGAGGGACATATCACACACACAGATAAGTGCACACACACAGATAAGTGCACACACACAGATAAGTGCTTGCACAGAGATAAGTGCACACACACAGATAAGTGCACACACACAGAGATAAGTGCACACGCACAGAGATAAGTGCACACACAGATAAGTGCACACACACAGATAAGTGCACACACACAGATAAGTGCACACACACAGATAAGTGCACACACACAGATAAGTGCACACACACAGATAAGTGCTTGCACAGAGATAAGTATATCCAGTCAAGTAAAGTACTGTGAACAGATACATCAGGAGAGAAAATGCAGGTAGCAGGCCATGATGTTCATGTGTGTGTAATAAAGCAGAGGGCAGTCTGGTCTGGCTACAGTACCTGGGGGATGGTTAGGTTTGGGACATCCTCAGACTGGCCCCTTAGGACAGGTCTCTTATTCCTGGGTCTGTGGACCTCTCTAGACTTCTCTGACACCCAGGAGGATGATCGTTTCATGGTGCCGTCATGGCCTGGCCTGAATTATTAGACATAAACAGATGAAGATGTTACTGTCATTCTATTATTATTTCATCTTTTTGCCAGGATAGTCCACTCCACTCAGTTACAATTGCCACTGTTTTCCAGGTGGTCCGGTCATAGAACTATCATCTGATTGTTTTAAAGTTAAAAGCTTTAAAATGATAAAGTATTATAGTATTTTATCCCAAGACAAGAGAGATATGGCCACTGGCTGTATGTTAGTGAACTCACAGTGTGCCTCCGTTGTTGAGCAGGGTGGAGCTGGGTCTAGGTAGGGCCTGAGACTGGGGCTGAGGCAGTAGCTCACAGGGAGGCTCCACGTTGTTGAGCAGGGTGGATCTGGGTCTAGGTAGGGCCTGAGACTGGGGCTGAGGCAGTAGCTCACAGGGAGGCTCCACGTTGTTGAGCAGGGTGGATCTGGGTCTAGGTAGGGCCTGAGACTGGGGCTGAGGCAGTAGCTCACAGGGAGGCTCCACGTTGTTGAGCAGGGTGGAGCTGGGTCTAGGTGGGGCCTGAGACTGGGGCTGAGGCAGTAGCTCACAGGGAGGCTCCACGTTGTTGAGCAGGGTGGAGCTGGGTCTAGGTGGGGCCTGAGACTGGGCCTGAGGCAGTAGCTCACAGGGAGGCTCCACGTTGGTCATGGCCTTCTCCTTCACTTTCTCCTGCTTGTGAGTCAGGGGCAGTATTGGTTTAAACAGAGCCCCCACCTTCCCCTGTGGATGAAAGATGGCAAGATG
Organism: Oncorhynchus gorbuscha; assembly: GCF_021184085.1. Classification (NCBI taxonomy): domain Eukaryota; kingdom Metazoa; phylum Chordata; class Actinopteri; order Salmoniformes; family Salmonidae; genus Oncorhynchus; species Oncorhynchus gorbuscha. The sequence continues at coordinate 63,054,228 of NC_060176.1, read as the reverse complement.
CTGATGCACAATATTGATCCAGGTCTCTACCTTCAGAATATAATCAATCAGAACTTGAAATTTGAATCAGCATATTGGTTTTGGCAGGACAAAAACATTTTCATGGGGGGAATTTGTGACTCCTGGGTAATAGTGTGTGTGTGTGTGTGTGTGTGTGTGTGTGTGTGTGTGTGTGTGTGTGTGTGTGTGTGTGTGTGTGTGTGTGTGTGTGTGTGTGTGTGTGTGTGTGTGTGTGTGTGTGTGTGTGTGTGCGCTACCTGGGAGCCAGTAGCATTCTGCTGCTGCTGTTGCTGTTCCTTGAGCCTCTTGGCTCGGTTCTGCTTGTAGTAGTCAAAGATCATCAGGGCTGCATACACCTTCCCAACAGTAAGCTCATTGGCTGAAAGAGAGACAGAGAGGAGTGGGTGAGGAAAACTGCTTTCTCATCCATCTCTATTGGTCTCATCCAAACCCTTTGATATCACTTAATCTCCAATACAATTCAGTCAAGCCAAAGGTATCACTTGTAACAAAGAGTGATTTAGCTGTTTGAAGAAATTTGGTACATGCCAGGCTTGAGAGAAGGAGCATCTGTCTAGAATATCATTGTCCCCAGGTGAGATACTTAGATCCTGCCACAAGATGTCAGTGGAGACAAAGCCAATGACTAGAATCTTAACTGATGGCAAAGTAAGAGCAAGGGTTCTGGTTGTGTTGGCAATATATGTGTCATATTGTTTCAGAGTGAGGAGTCTGGGGCTTGCCACTTTAAGATGTAGCATGAAATACACTCCAAGTATCCTTTTTGTAAATACTAAATATATCAGTGACAAGGACAAGGATTAGTGACAAGGTTCCGAGGGGACTGCCATGCAGACTTGCTTACGTTTGTGTGGTGTCACCAACAGATCCATCATTTTCTGTGAGAGGCTTGGCCAAACCTGGGAGAGCTCTTTCTTCAGCTCAGCATCAGAGAGACGCTGGGCAACCATCCCTGAGGAGAGGATCACAAGAGAAAATATAATCTTCTAGCATCAAATACACACAATGATCTAATTCAAGAAGTACAGCATCAAGCAACAAAGACAGGAAAGTAAACATGAGTTTTTAGAGTCTTTGTGGAGGTGAAGCAGACAGAGAATAAAGAATAGCTCATTAAAAGTGGCAGTGAGCAGTGAAGCTAGAGAAAAGCATAATGTACAGTGCCATCCTTCACTCTGCAGGCCCTAAACACAAAGCCCACCACAGAGTAGGCTAATGACACCCAATGGGACCCAAATATACTAATGCAAACCTCTCTGTAAGCAACAAACAAGCAGCATTTGCACCTGCTACATATCCAGGGGATATAACGTCTGTCTGTCTGTCTGTCTGTCTGTCTGTCTGCCTGCCTGTCTGCCTGCCTGCCTGCCTGCCAAGACTGTCTGTCTGTCTGTCTGTCTGTCTGTCTGTCTGTCTGTCTGTCTGTCTGCCTGCCTGCCTGCCTGCCTGCCTGCCTGTCTGCCTGCCTGTCTGTCTGCCTGCCTGCCTGCCTGCCTGCCTGCTTGCGAAGACAACAAACATTTACAACTCATGTTTTTTGCTTGAGTTAAAATGCATTGCCTCTTTTATTTTTATTTCACCTTTGTTTAACCAGGTTGGCCAGTTGAGAAACAAGTTCTCATTTACAACTGCGACCTGGCCAAGATAAAGCAAAGCAGTGCAACAAAAACAACAACACAGAGTTACATATAAACAAACGTACAGTCAATAACACAAAACATCTATGTACAGTGTGTGTAAATGTAGAATAGTAGGGAGGTAAGGCAATAAATAGACCATAGAGGAGAAATTATTACAATTTAGCATTAACACTGGAGTGATAGATGTGCAGATGATGATGTGCAAGTAGAGATACTGGGGTGCACAAGAGCAAAAAGATAAATAACAATATGGCTGTGTAAAGGTACAGTGATCGGTAAGCTGTTCTGACAGCCGATCCTTAAAGTTAGAGAGGGAGATATAAGACTCCAGCTTTAGTGATTTTTGCAATTCGTTCCAGTCATTGGCAGCAGAGAACTGGAAGGAAAGGCGGCCAAAGGGGGTGTTGGCTTTGGGGATGACCAGTGAACTATACCTGCTGGAGCGCGTGATACAGGTGGATGTTGTTATCCTGACCAGTGAGCTGAGATAAGGCGGTGCTTTACCTAGCAAAGACTTATAGATGACCTGAATCCAGTGGGTTTGGCGACGAATATGTAGCGAGGGCCAGCCGACGAGAGCATACAGGTCGCAGTGGTGGGTAGTATATGGGGTTTGAAGACAAAACGTATGGCACTGTGCTAGACTACATCCAGTTTGCTGAGTAGAGTGTTGGAGGCTATTATGTAAATGACATCGCCGAAGTCAAGGATTGGTAGGATAGTCCGTTTTACGAGGGTATGTTAGGCAGCATGAGTGAAGGAGGCTTTGTTTGCGAAATAGGAAGCCGATTCTAGATTTAATTTTGGGTTGAAGATGCTGAATGTGAGTCTGGAAGGAGAGTTTACAGTCTAACCAGACACCTAGGTATTTGTAGTTGTCCACATATTCTAAGTCAGAACCGTCCAGAGTAGTGATGCTAGTCAGGTGTGCGAGTGCGGGCAGCGATCGGTTGAAAAGGATGCATTTAGTTTTACTAGTATTTTAAAGCAGTTGGAGGCCACGGAAGGAGTGTTGTATGGCATTGAAGCTTGTTTGGAGGTTTGTTAACAGTGTCCAAAGAAGGGCCAGATGTATACAGAATGGTGTCGTCTGCGTAGAGGTGGATCAGAGAATCACCAGCAGCAAGAGCGACATCATTGATATATACAGAGAAAAGAGTCGGCCCTAGAATTTTTATCCTGTGGCACCCCCATAGAGACTGCCAGAAGTCCGGACAACAGGCACTCCGATTTGACACACTGAACTCTATCTGAGAAGTAGTTGGTGAACCAGGTGAGGCAGTCATTTGAAAAATCAAGGCTCTTGAGTCTGCCGATAAGAATGCAGTGATTGACAGACTCTAAATCCTTGGCCATGTCGATGAAGATGGCTGCACAGTACTGTCTTTTATCGATGCCGGTTATGATATCGTTTAGGACCTTGAGCATAGCTGAGGTGCACCCATGACCAGCTCGGAAACCAGATTGCATAGTAGAGAAGGTACGATGGGATTCAAAATGGTCGGTGATCTGTTTGTTAACTTGGCTTTCAAAGATTTTAGAAAGGCAGGGCAGGATGGATATAGGTCTTTAACAGTTTGGGTCTAGAGTGTCTCCCCCTTTGAAGAGGGGAGATGATTGTGGCAGCTTTCCAATCTTTGGGGGATCTCAGATGATACCAAAGAGGTTGAACAGGTTAGTAATAGGGGTTGCAACAATTTCGGCTGATAATTTTAGAAAGAGAGGATCCGGATTGTCTAGCCCAGCTGATTTGTAGGGATCTAATCAAGTTGGCCTCATTAAAAGTGAAGGATAGATTCCAGAGGCACAGTATGCAACGCTCCTATCATGAATCACCAATTCCAAGAGTGTGTTGGGCAGTGGAATTTTAGCAGACACCCAGCAGCTGACAGGGCAAGGATAGGGAGAGAGAAAAGAGAGGGGTGAGTGGACAGGCAAGAGGGGCCACAGGATAGGGAGGGAGAGGGAACAGAGGAGGGGGACAGGGAGGAGGGAGAGAGAGGGGGCGGGGGGATAGGGGAGAGGCAGAGAGAAGGGGCAGGGGAGAGAGAGAGAAGGGACAGGGGTGGGGACAGATGATAGGAAGAGAGAGGGGACAGGGGAGAAGGGAAGAGAATAGGAAAAGAGAGGGGACAGGGGAGAGGGCAGAGAGAAGGGGCAGGGGGAGAGAGAGAGAAGGGACAGGGGTGGGGACAGATGATAGGAAGAGAGAGGGGACAGGGGAGAAGGGAAAGAATAGGAAAAGAGAGGGGACAGGGGAGAGGGCAGAGTACAGGGAAAGAGAGGGGACAGAGCTGTCTGACCTGAGGCCAGTTTGATCTCCAGAGCCGTCCGGATCAGGGCCATGAGTGTAGAGGTGAAGTGGACTGTGTTGTCATCAGCGATGGGCATGTTCATCTTGACTAGCCGCTGGAGAGAGTGTGTGGAGGGAGGGAAGGTTAGAACACACTTTTACTGTTAACACTTCAGCCAGACCATTGGCCAATCAGGAGAAACCAGACTGTGTGCTGCTGGTAATATTCACAGAGGACTCATGTAGAGTATATTGAGTGCTTTACCATGCTTTTATTTCAACAATACAATAAGATGTGATTGTTCGTTCTTCAGATTTGGTCTTGTAAATGAATCATATGGAAGGTTTTAGGATTTGGTCGGGATAATTTAACTACAGCACACAAAACGCTTTCTCAACTAGTACAACAAGGAGACAAACTAAACATTGCCATTCACTGCTATTGGCTACAGTATGCACTATGCTGCAAGTCAAAGTGCACCGGTGCAAGACTGACATTGATCAAAATAATGGTGAGAAAAGGCATGTACGCATAACCATGGAAGTGCCTCAAAGATCTCAGGAGCTCGACTCTGTGGTTGCCTCCTAACAATCATAAAATTAGTTGAAAAAATAATCAGTCCTGCTCAAGTCAATTGAGGACTAAGACCTAGCATCTACAGAAAAACCCCGTGTCACACACAGTCCATTCAAAATAACCTGAACTGCTTATCAAAGGGATGATATCTACACCACTACATGCATACATAGCACTATGTTTGATATTTAAGCTATTGTGGTAGAGTTGAGCTCCCCTGAACACAAAAAGCATTCACCTACTATCAGAGGCAGTGCAAAAGTAAGGCTGACCCAAGTCAGAATGAGAGAGGAGGAGGAGGGGAGGGGTGAGACAAACACACCTACCCACACATGGGAACACCCATCGATAGAGAGAAAGTAGAGATGAAAGAAAGGATGAGAGAGAATGAGAGATAGAAACAGAGGGAGTAAAACACACAGAAGCCACACACACTGGCAGGACAAAAACCCTCAGTAGGCACAACTCGGGGGATAGATTCAAATAAGGTAAGGGAGAGGGAGAGCAACCCTAAACCCCTTTCAAATAAGACTGTATATTGATTGATACATGATTGAAATTGTCTGGGGACAGTCCTCGATAGGTCTACGTTTTGTATGCACTGTAAAATAACATATACAGATTATTCCAATTATTCATCTGTGCATGTCTGCTGTGTTGGATGTATTAAATGACAGAGAATGGATTATATGAAATATTATGATGTAATTATTATCCATATTTTAGGAGTTTAACACCTACCACTGTAAATGTAACAAAATGCTTAGTAACAAGTGTTCACATAGTGTTGATACAGTATGTATCTCATGGTCTACTGTTTCTCTCTGCCTTTAGTGGACATCACCACACCAGCTGCTCCAAAGAAAGAGGGGGAGGGAGGTGCACCAAAAAGATCAGAGCGCTAGCAAAACAAACAAGAGAACATTGCAGAGCACAGAGATTGGCAGGAGGTTAAGCCAATGGGAAGACAGGTCAAGCAGAGGGAGTGGCTACCTTGTAGGCGACTCTTGGCGGACATTTCTTTCCCAAACCTAAGGGTGGGGACATGTGGAGGAGTATCTGATACATATCGAGGTACTTGATATGGCCACTTCACAGAGTAGGAAACAACAAAAAAACAAATATAGAAGAATAGGGAAGTTAGAGAAGGAGGAGAGGAATACAAAGGAAAAAATAAATCCAAATTAACCAAAAGGAAAAAACAAAAAACAGAAATCTGTGTTATTTAGATTTCCAGTAGTGACATGGAGATGGATGCCATCTTTGGCCACGGTGGACCAGGGATGCATCAGTGCGGTGGTGAACTCAGCTCAGGAAGAAGTGAGCTGCTCAGATCCCTGAGGGGAGACATGGAATGGAAGAGTGAGTCTGTAGTGAGACGCAGAACACCCAGGATGCTAATGGGGAGAGAATGACAGCATCGTACGTAGTGAGGATGTCTGCTTCCGCATGCTGAGAGACATCCAGGGGGAGGGGGTTCACCAAGAGCACGGAAACAAAGGTATCAATGCCAGAATTAATTAAAGCCTTCTCTTCTCTTTACAACGTTTACATCTAGGATCCCAAAAACACATTACAGTATGGAAATATGTGGATCCAATTCAGATGTTTTCAAGATCTGAATCAAATGATCAATTTGGGACTAAACATCAGTTATTAATGTTTAATCTAACTGTACATAGATAGGAGACGGACCAGGTACAGACCAGAATGTGTTCACTTTATACCTCGACCTACCATATAGAAAGCAGGCATTGTGTAGGGATTCCAATGTCAGGCAAAGTTGGGGCTTTGAAAGCTTTGTTTCCTGCCCGGCGTCATTAACCAAAGCCAGTCAGTCTAGAAGGGCAGGAGCTAGTGTGTAGGCGAGTCATTGGTGCACAGCCATTCACTTTTGTCTCTTGGCATAGGAACACAAAGCACCCTAGTGGAGGAAATGTTCTGGGGTTGCTAACCTTGTACGCTACCCTATTAGGGCAGTTCTTCCCTAAGCCAAGAGGGGGTGAGATAATTCGTAACAAGTTGTACATATCGTTATAGCGAATCCGTCCGCTGCAAAAAGAACAAGCAGATATACAGAAACAACAACTTCAGGACAGCTTCAAGAGAACAATGATAATCAGAGGGCTGACTGCGTACTAGGAGGTGCTATCATACCATCTACATAGAGGAGTGTCAGAAAGTCACAAAGTGTCAGGCAGTGTCAGTCAGTCCCCTCCATACTAGTAGCAGTAATACTAGATTCCACTCTGACTGGGTGAGATACAGTAGGAGCCCCAGCCAGCCAGATGGAGGAGGGAAAGAGAAAGGGCAGGGGACACATACCAGGCAGCAGGGTCGTACTCAGCCCAAACACGGATGAACTCATCCAGATGATGAGGCCCCAGTATAGAAGAGTCTCGTGTCAGGTATTCAAAGTTATCCATGATCACAGCCACAAACAGATTAAGCATCTGGAAGAGAGGTTTAACAAGGATTTATAGGAATAGACACAGTATGACAACAAAATCGACAGCTAAATAGTTTTGCATAACATTAGGTCAAATCAATTTTTTTTTGTATTTAAATAGTTTTGCATAACATTAGGTAACTACTAATCCTACGTTTCAGTCTTATTACCAGACTGCACCTCAGTGGAGGCTGCTTAGGGAAGGACGGCTCATAATAATGGCTAGAACTGAGTAAATGGAAACCATGTGTTTGATGTAGATCATCGGATGGGGCCACAGTGTCTCCTGACCCCTCCTGTCTCAGCCTCCAGTATTTATGCTTCAGTAGTTTGTGTCAGAGGGCTAGGGTCAGTCTGTTATATCTGGAGTACTTCTCCTGTCTTATCCGGTGTCCTAAGTTTGCTCTCTCTAATTCTCTCTTTCTCTCTTTCTTTATTTCTCTCTCTGTGAGGACCTGAGCCCTAGGACCATGCCTCAGGACTACCTGGCATGATGACTCCTTGCTGTCCCCAGTCCACCTGGCCGTGCTGCTGCTCCAGTTTCAACTGTTCTGCCTGCGGCTATGGAACCCTGACCTGTTCACCGGACATGCTACCTGTCCCAGACCTGCTGTTTTCAACTCTCTAGAGACAGCAGGAGCGGTAGATATACTCTTAATGATCGGCTATGAAAAGCCAACTGACATTTACTCCTGAGGTGCTGACTTGTTGCACCCTCGACAACTATTGTGATTATTATTATTTGACCATGCTGGTCATTTATGAACATTTGGACATCTTGGCCGTGTTCTGTTATAATCTCCACCCGACACAGCAAGAAGAGGACTGGCCACCAATTTTTCCTAGCCACCGTGCTTCTACACCTGCATTGCTTACTGTTTGGGGTTTTAGGCTGGGTTTCTGTACAGCACTTTGAGATATCAGCTGATGTAAGAAGGGCTATATAAATACATTTTATTTGAAATTTGATACCATTTCACGTCAGTCATTACCATGAGCAAGTCCTCCCTAATGAAGGTGCCACCAACCTCCTGTGCTGCACATCAACACAAATCGAACGGTTATGTGTCTATGTTGGATGACATCAGTACTAACCAGGAAAGAGCAGAGGAAGATGAAGGACACAAAGTAGAAGTAGGCAAAGTCGCTGCCACACTCCTTCCCTAGGTTGCCTGACCTCTCATCACAGGCTCTGTGACTCAAACACGACAGCATGATCTCATGCCACGCCTCCCCTGTGGCACTCCTGGAGAACACAGGGGTGGACAGACAGACGGACAGACAGACAGGACAGAAATATTGACATACAGCAACAACAAAAAAGTGATTTTATTTTGAGTCATTTGGAGATGTTCACAGTGTACTAAAACATGTTCCCAGTTCCTGTTCCAACTCTGGTGGAGGATCCTTCCGAGTAGCAACTCAAACTGCATGCTCACTCTGCTGCTTGCCAGAACATGGAAGAGGCCAGAGCAGAATGGCTGTTCAAATAATCTCTGTTTCCTGGAGTTAGTCGACTAATATAAACCTATCATCATAAACCTGATGATCTGGACTGGAGGGCCCTGAGGAGACAAAGGGATGGTGTGGCAGAGTGGGAGAGGAGGACACAAGACCACTTTCATTCCCAGGCAACGCTACCCAGAAGACCTGGGGGGGGGTGGAGCCTGGCACAGTACAGAGCACACAGCCCACTCTGCTGCATGCACCAATTACAAGAGAATATATAGAAACCCTGGCTTACAGTCACAGGAGGGAGAGGGAGAGGGAGAGGGAGAGGGAGAGGGAAGGAGAGAAACAGGGACAGGGTTATTTAATAATGTGTTTACCTGAACAGTAGCATGAGAGCCTGAAGAAAAGTGCGGAAGTTGTTGTGGTGAGTGATGGATGTGTCCTCGTTGAGCTCAATGTTTCCGAACACCTGGAAAAGTAAGGGATCGATTATACCCACAGATCATGACAGTAAATGCCTTACATTGCATAACAATTTTCTTATTCAATAGAAAACACAATTTCACACCATTAGTCTGTAGGCATGTATAATCAAATTATTTTGAGGGAACATTTAAGGAGATAATGGAAGCAGCACCCACCTGCATACCGATGATGGCATAGATGAAGAACAGCATTGCTATCAGAAGGCAAACATAGGGCAGGGCCTGGAAGTAGAGGATTTTTTAGGCTTGAGTGGGTGGGATCATTAGGCCCATGGCAGTGGGTGAGTGTCACACCCTGACCTTAGAGAACTGTTTATTCTCTGTTGGTTGGGTCGTGATAGTGACTACGGTTGGTCATCTAGGTGATTAATGGTTTATGTTGGCCTGGTATGGTTCCCAATCAGAGACAGCTGTTTATCGTTGTCTCTGATTGGGGGTAATATTTAGGCAGCCATTTCCTTATTGTGCTTTGTGGGATCTTGTCTACGGATAGTTGCCTGTAGAGTCACGTTTTGTTTGGCAGTTTGTTGTTTTTGTTCGGTGTTCATTTATTAAAGGATAATGTACGTCTACCACGCTGCACCTTGGTCTCCTAACAACGGACGTGACAGAAGATCCCACCAACAACGGACCAAGCAGCGTGACCGGGAGATAATGGCATCCTGGTCTGTGGAGGAGATTAGGGAGAGAACATCCTGGACATGGGACAACATAACAGCAGGAGAGAAGAGCCTGCCATGGAGGCAGGCAGAAGCAGCGAAGGAGGGACAGCGACGAAGTTTGGGAGGTAGGCCACAGAAACCCCAATATTCCGGCGACAGTTCCCGCACCAGAGCTGCCATGGAGGAAGATGTCGTATCAGCGAGCAGAGTGGGTACTTCCCGACGGTAGATGCCCATCCTGGCCCTCCCTTATTGAGTCAGGTTTGGGGGGGGGTTCTGTCACGCCCTGACCATAGAGAGCAGTGTATTCTCTGTTAGTTGGGGCGTGATAGTGACTAGGGTGGGTCATCTAGGTGATTAATGGTTTATGTTGGCTTGTTTGTTTTTGTTCGGTGAGTTTCGATTTATTAAAATATGTGGAACTCTACGCACGCTGCGCCTTGGTCCAATCATTATAACGTGTGTATGTGTGTCTGTGTGTGCAGGTGTTTGTGTATCACCTTAAAGGACTGGACGAAGGTCCACAGCAGGATACGGATGGTGTAGCCTTGCCTCAGTAGTTTGATGAGACGAGCTGCTCTGAACAGCCTCAGAAAACTCAGGTTCAAAAGCCGGTCCTGTGGGGCCGGGTGACAAAAACCTTACAGCCCATTCACTGGAGGCATTCAAAACATGACCCCAGATCACTACATAACGACAATAATGCAGACTAAATAACATGATTGTATTTGGTTGGTCTAGTTTCAATTTGAGTAAAAGTAAAGATACCTTCATAGAAAATGACTCAAGTAAAAGAGAAAGTCACCCAGTAAAATACTACTTGAGTAAAAGTCTAAAAGTATTTGGTTTTAAATATACTTAAGTATCAAAAGTAAATGTAATTGCTAAAATATACTTAAGTATTGAAAGTAAAAGTATAATATTGTCCCTATATTAAGCAAAACAGACGGCCACATTGTCTAGTTTTTTAAATTTACGGATAGCCAGGGGAACACTCCAACACTCAGACATAATTTATAAACGATGCATTTGTGTTTAGTGAGTCCACCAGATCAGAGAGAATAGCGATGACCAGGGATGTTCTCTTGATAAGTGCATGAATTTGTCCATTTTCCTGTCCTGCTAAGCATTCAAAATGTAACGAGAACTTTTGGGTGTCAGGATAAATGTATAGAGTAAAAAGTACATAATTTTCTTTAGGAATGTAGTAAAAGTGGTCAAAAATATAAATAGTAAAGTGCAGATACCCCAAAAAAACTACTTCTGTAGTACTTAAAAGTATTTTTACACCACTGCACTCACCGTTGTCTATAAGAGCAGTTGTTTAGCCATAGCAGATGGTGGGCACATCAGTAAAGACATTCAAGAGGACAATGCAGAAAGAGTGACAGGGAGTGAAAGAAAGACAGAGAGAGAGAGAGACAAGGAAAAGAGAGAAATATAAACAGTAATGACAAAGCCTGTAAAGCTCAAAACACACACTTAAATCAGTCAGTGCATTGGACAATGATACAGATACTGTAGGATACTGGACAGATACAGATATTGTATCACTACAGTAGGAGAACTTTAAAGTACTACAGGGACTGACAAAAACATGTTGAAGGATTCACATAGATTTGCTCATAATATGACTAGGAGATGATAATGATACAAATCCCATTCCCTGTTGCACTCAGCTGAACTGCCTCACGTTTTCACTCAGAGCCCATAACAGGCATCAGTGAAGAATCAATAATGTTAACATGTAGCTCTGTTCACAAACTCTTTATCTCCTTCTCTCCCCCTCTGGGCCTGAGCGAAGCCATCTTTGCTGAGACGGCTATTCAGCACATCAGGGTTGAGCCTGTGTACAGGTCAAGCCGACTCTGTTTACACAAACTGTCTATACAGCCTTATGTCTCTGCATGTCACTAAACTATCAATACTTTGCCTTGTTAACCTTTTACTGCAGTGAGATAAATCAGGGCCACACAGAGTGTTTCTTGCTCGTCTTAAACAAATCTACTTTGAAACAAAAGTATACAACCTCACACAAATGGTTAAGAGCTTAAAAATAAGACACTATGGCAGATATAGAGTTGAAATGTATCTAATTTTGGTTTGCATCCACATATAATACTTTATATACACCACAGACGACAAAAATGTAACAAAACCGTTTGACACCAGATTTTCGGTGTTTGAAAAATACATGTTTATCATTTATGAAATTATGAAAAATATGAATAACCTTCCACCCATGAGGCCCCAAGAGGGCGGTTTGGTCATTTGACTGCAGGAAAGGGCTACCATGTATTGTAATGTATATAGAGGAAGGTGGAAGAAGCACATTGTGTGCTCTGCTGATTTCTTAGCTTACATTGATTTCTGTGACCACAATGTCAGTTATACTTCCCAGCACGGTCACAAAGTCAAACACGTTCCAGGCATCCTTCAGGTAGTTCTGGAACGAGAAGGGATTGAAAATCACTCACAAACTCAAGGCATGCAGTGCACCTTCAAATCATTGATAACCTTTGCCATATTGATAGCATGCAGATAAAGAGGAAGGAGGACAGTAAACCCACCAGTGGTCCGAAGGCGATGATCTTCAGAATACACTCCAGAGAGAAGAGGGCAGTGAAGACCATGTTGAAGTGCTTCAACATGGCCTCGTAGAAGTCTGGAGCTCCATGGAACTGGTGCAGGGTGGGTAAGGGAGTGAGATAGAGTGAGAGTGAGAAAGAGTGTGTGAGAGAGCGAGCGAGAGAGAGAGAGAGTGTGTGAAAGAGAGAGAGGGAGAGAACGAGAAACTTAATAAGCAGATAGCTAATATACCTCCTAAAACATCAACACTGTGTGAATAGGAGTTTTTCCTGACCACTCGATCAGACAAGGAAAATCTCCAGGCCATAGTTATATCCTACTGTATTTTTTTGTGACTGTGATGGACTGTACCAACCTTCATCATGAGCACCACAGTGTTCAGGGCGATCATGATCATAATGGCGTACTCAAACGGGGGTGACACCACAAACTTCCACATCCGGTACTGGAAGGACTCCACGTTCTCTGGCATGTAACGCGTCAGTGGCTTGGCGTTGATGGCGAAGTCAATGCAGGCCCTCTGAAAAGAACGAGACGGAAAAGACATGCGTCCGATGTTCCCTTTCAAATTCACCATCCATTTCCTCATCATCATGACCATCAGCACCAATCACCAGTTATCAATCCATCACTCTTTCAACCATTACCTTCATCAGGACCACTGACTCTGTGTCATCAACTCAGACGGAAATACTGTGAAGAAAACAACTCATATCTTACGAGACAGCAAGCAGAGAGTCCTGATTCTATCAGAGCCATGTGCAGAGGAGATGTCTGAATCCAGAGGATGGATACATGGCTAGTTCCTCCTGGCTGTACTCTGGCTCCAGTTAGCCGAGTCAGGTTAGGTTAGCAAACAAACAGACACAGGGAGACGTATCTGTTGTGTTAGTTCAGAATAGGGACAGAGGGAGAAACTGTATATCTATCTGTGGTTGCCTAATGGGGTCCTGGTAGAAATGAGGAAGGGGGATAGGGGATGACTCGCTGGGTTGGTGTCCGCCTGTGGAACCACAGATGGGGCTCCAGAATGAATCGTGGACCTTTCACACTGGCACTCACCAAGTAGGCTGTACTGCATCTGTTGCTACTGCAGGATCCACTGCAGCCTCTCCGACTCAACACGCACAACTGAACCCAGCATAAAAAACAGCAGCAGCAGTGAGAGAAAGACTGTACCTGCACTGAGTACTCAGCATTATATAAGGGTGGTAACATCTACAGAGCATTGTGAGCTTTGCACTGCACAGGGCACTGATGTCCAACACGTCACAAATGAAGAAAGTATACTTGGAAGAAATACGAATTGTTATTGCTTTGCTTCAAAGTGAGTTATCGCCCGTGCTGTACCTCGTTTTTCTCCAGGCTGCACTCTGACATGGCCTTGTCCCCTTGCTCCTGGAAGGTAATGATGATCAAGGCCACAAAGATGTTGACGAAGAAGAAGGGAAAGACCACGAAGTAGACCACGTAGAAGATGGAGATCTCTATACGGTAGCCTGGACTGGGACCCTGGTCCTCAAAGGTAGCGTCCACAGAGTGCTTCAGAACACTGGAGAGGAACACAGGAACCATGCTGTCAATATATGGAACCACCCACAACAACAGTCAGCTTTGGTTAAACTGCTACCAAGTTTCCTACAGTAACTACAATATGACTAAAACCTAACTGGAAACGATTCAACTATTTAAAGTTCAATATCTAAAATTAGGGACATAGGCAATTAAAATCCTTTGTTAAAATGTAATAGGTATGTGATTAATGTTCAACGTTGCTGATACAAAGGTTAGTTTTTTTTCGATTGCTAAACGACAGTGGGCACAATTGGAGTCACATGTGCAAAACTCTAACTACAGTCTGCACTACCAACAGTCACCTGAGCTAAACAGTTCACATCACCTGCAAAACTCATTCCAAGCAACACAACTCTTAACACATGGCTCAAAACACGCTCAGTGCAGCCAAACACTATGCACAACCTGTCAGGATTTGGCCAGGGTTGTTCCGGTTTTTGGTCACTAGATGCCCCATTGTGCCCTTTGACCTTTTGTTTTCCCTTGATCCCTATTATTATTTGCACCTGTGCCTCGTTTCCCCTGATTGTGTTTAAACCCTTTGTTTTCCTCAGTTCTTTGCTCTGTGTTTGTATGTTAGCACCCAGCCCTAGTACTCTGTGAACTCTTGTTGATCCCGGTGGACTCTCTTGTAGAATTCTGTTTTTTGTTCTTGTTTGTTTGTTTTTGAGTATCTTTTGAGGCTTTTTGTGCTTTACCTTCCACCTTGTGGATTTACCTTTTTGTCTTGGAGGATTACCTTTGTTCTTGTGGAATTACTTTTGAGGTTGTGGAGTTACATGTTTTCCTGAAGAACTTCCCTTTTTACTTCATTAAATACACCGTCTCAAGTACTGCTGTGTCTGCCTCATCTTCTGGGTTCTGCCGACTATTCGTGGCTCAGTTGGTTAAGTGACTATTTCTCACTCCGGAGACCCGGGTTCGCAACCGGGTCCTGACACAACCCTCACTGAGATAACACACACTGTCACTCAGAACACACTGAGAGTAAAAACACTAGCATCAAACACCAATACAGAAAATACAAACTTTTCATCTTTACAATTTGAACAATTTCAGTGACTTCATACAAAAGTAATATTTTCTTCAAAGAAAAGAGTGACATTCTTTCACATGATTTATTAATTTTTTTAGAACATAACAATTCTTTAAGGTAAATGAAAATTAGCAGTTTGCTTCAATAGTCTGTAGTAATTTACGGAATTACAGTAATGAGAAAAAAAAGGTAGAAACTGAAAGTACATACTGTAATTCGAACAAATAATTGAGGGGCTAATCCTGCCTCTCTCTAGCATCAGGCCACAGGTTTTCTTTAACATCACATCTAATGTTTTCTCTTGCCATGCACCTGGGGAAGAACCTTCTGGAGTGCCTTATCCATCCCTGGCAGTCCTCTGGACTCGTGTCCTCACATCCGGCACGCATGGCTTCCAAAAGAAACATTTGGTCATGTGGGTGGTGACCAAACACTTTCCACCTCCAGGCAGAGAAAAACTCCTCTATCGGGTTAAGGAAGGGTGAATATGCAGGCAGGTACAAAACCATAAATCTGTGATGTGCTGCAAACCAATCTGTGACAGCTGCAGAGTGGTGAAAAGCAACGTTATTGCAAACTATGACAAAAACTTGGGGGGTTCTTACTGGCTCCCCCTGTTCTGCTGGCACTAGCTGAGCATAGAGCTGTTCTAGGAAAGCTATAAGCCTTTCTGTGTTGTATGGGCCAATGAGTGGTGTGTTGAGAAGCAAACCATCATTGGCCATTGCAGCACACATGGTGATATTTCCCCCCCTTTGGCCTGGAATCTCCACAGTGGCCCTTTGACCTATAACATTCCTTCCTCTGCGCCGTGTTTTGGCAAGGTTAAATCCAGCTTCATCGATAAATGCAAATGAATGTGGTCTTTCCAGTGCTTCCACCTCCATTACTCTCTGAAAAACAGTAAGTGCACAGTTTTACTGTAGAAATGCTAGTGTTTTTTTTAAACTGTAAATATTTGGTATAGCTGTGTACGTAACCTCAGACGTCTTACCTGGACATATTGGTATCTTTGCTCTTTTACCCGTTCACTGTTTCTCTCGAACGGTACAGTGTATGTATAACTGTTTCATTGTAACTTGGTGTTTCTTTAGGACTCAAGCAATAGTTGTTGTGCTGACAGAATTAACATTTTCAAATACATCATTATCAGCCAGCACTCTATCTTGAATCTCCCGCAGTTTTATTGCATTGTTGACAACAACCATGTCAACAATAGCATTTTCCTGCGCATCTGAAAATATTTTTCCTCTTCCCCCTGTTGGGGGCAGTCATTGGGTCCTGTTGTAAAAATATATTTTACGGTCAAACTTACTGTAATATATATCTGTGTAAATATTCTATAATTGCAATACAAAATAGATTCCTGTAATGTTTTCATTTACTGTAAGGATGTAACTATCACCTGTTTGCATGATGGAAAATTCGCATTACAGATGCCACTGTGGATCTTTGCAGATTGGGTTGCACCCTCAACCCTGCCTCTCTCAATGAGAGACCATGGTTCATGACATGGTCTATAAGTGTAGCCCTTAATTCATCTGAAATAACAGCTCTTTGTCTTCTTTGTCTTCCTCCACGCATCCGCCCTCTCCCTGCCACCCTTCTCCCTCCACAAACCCATCTTCCTTGTTCCATTTCCAAAATGAGTCTTTCTGAGCTCTACCTATATATACTGTAATATGTGTGTGTGTTCACTAACAAGTCTAAAACAAGACACCTGCTTAGCCTTTCAGCTGAAATTGCAATCAGCAGTGTTTGAAAGGCACAAGGCTGAAATCTATTCCGTTTTGAATGTGTGGTTCACAGTTTTGACAGCAGTGTGTTAGCATTTGAACAAAGTGCTGTAAATCCACAGTGTTGTGCAGGTTGTGGTTAAAGTCATGGGATAAGTGTGTAGAGTTTTGAAAACTGTGTTCAAGCAATGAAAAACGAACTAGAGTTTGGTCCACATGAACTGCTGCTGTGTAATTTTCATCTGCCGTGTTAAGATGGTCCTTACAGTAAAAGTCCAGCTGAGTGAGAGAGAGAGAGAGAGAGAGACTGGCCACTAACCCCTAGCCCTCCAGGTCATGAGGACTGTCTTTTTAATGGACTTCATTTTGACCTATCATAAATCACTGGATTGTTTAATAACATAGCTCATTCAATGATTTCATTGAGGAGGACAGAGGAGCTGGAATAAGAAGGAGAATTATGGACAGGCTGGAAATTGCACAGAAGGCACTCTGGTGTGCTGACCCGACAAGCTGGCACACTTTGCTTGATTTTATTTTAATCTCATTTTGTCCTCATTCGGACTAAGTCCTTAAACATTAAAATACAATTTATAATACAATCATATTTTCACATATAACACACGGTTACAAACTGACATATTGACCAGATAAATACTGTGACACTGAAAATATAAATTGGTTCCTTCATCTACCGTAGTCATGCACAATCTTCCAATTTATTATATGTAAGTGGCTCTATAGTATTGTTTGAATTTAGATATTGATAGGTTTCTGGTTTGCTCAGATAAATTATTCATTTTCTTTGATGCTCTGAATCTAAATGTTATTTTGCCTATTTCTCTTCTCTGCCAGGATCAGACATATACTGTAGGTGGTGGACAATCTATTCCTAGTATTGCCTGAATGTGTCTCTTACCAAATGAATCCTGTTGTGAATGGAGTTTGTCCATTTAAATTATGTACATTATGAAATGAAATAAGCATGTTTTTTTCCAATAATCTTGTTGATTGATGACCACCCATGAGCATTGTGCATGACTACAACAGAATAATCATATTTCTACCTTAGAACAATCCTTGCGGCTTTATTCTGGGCAGTCTGCAGCCTTCTAATCTCACTTGCGGATGTATTTCCTCAACCACAGAACAGTAGTTAATCTGACTCCCAATTAATCATTGGGTTGTTTGCTTTAAGAATCTTTCATGGTAAATATTTTGCATGCAGTTTTAATTATGTTCTTATATAGATGAGTTATTTGAGACAATTACAGAGACTAGCACAGCACATTCTCAGAACATATCCCCAGGGCAGGCTTATTCACAGTCTACTGTTCTAATGTCAGTCTGTCGGTCAGTCTGTCTGTCTGTGTATCTGCTTGAGAGCTACAGCACATTCTCAGAACATATCCCCAGGCCCGTTTACCCATTCTACTACCGGTCTGTCTGAGAGCAACCAGTCCACCAGAGACCTCAACTTTACAGAGCAACTCAAAAGGAACCTGGAAAGTGGACTTACTCGGGCCAGCCCTCTCCGGTGGACACAGTGAAGAGAGTGAGGAAGGCCCACAGCACGTTGTCATAGTGGAACTCATACTTCTTCCACACCCGAGGCTGGGCGGCCACCTCATCCTTATCGTAGTCCAGGAAATGACCTCTGTTTAGGGGAGAGAGAGAGAGAAACAGGGGGAGGGGAGAGGGAGAACAACTTACTGCACACATGAACACATACACAAATATAAATACTCAGATACTATTTTGATTATAGACTGACAAAACATCATGTCCCTGTGAAAAATCAATAGGATCCTCAAACAAAAACACATAATTACTGCAATCATTTTCAAAGCAGCACTGGGCTGTGCTTCTCTCTATTGGGGACGATACAGTAATTGTACACTGGCATAGTGGCATTCAAAGCTGCAAGCCAGAGCCAGGCAGGGCTGTACCACCACAGCTGCCTTGGAGGGGGAGCCCTCCCCTGAGCTGTTACCGTTATTACATGGTTTGCTCTATCAGACTGTTGGGCCCAGTGCCTTGGTGCCAACGATGTTCATACTGTATGCCTTCTCCTGTTTCATTTCATAATACTGTAGAACTACCTGCAGTCCTTCTCCAGTGCCTTGGTGCCAACGATGTTCATACTTATGCCTTCTCCTGTTTCATTTCATAATGCTGTAGAACTACCTGCAGTCCTTCTCCAGTGCCTTGGTGCCAACGATGTTCATACTGTATGCCTTCTCCTGTTTCATTTCATAATGCTGTAGAACTACCTGCAGTCCTTCTCCAGTGCCTTGGTGCCAACGATGTTCATACTGTATGCCTTCTCCTGTTTCATTTCATAATGCTGTAGAACTACCTGCAGTCCTTCTCCAGTGCCTTGGTGCCAACGATGTTCATACTGTATGCCTTCTCCTGTTTCATTTCATAATGCTGTAGAACTACCTGCAGTCCTTCTCCAGTGCCTTGGTGCCAACGATGTTCATACTGTATGCCTTCTCCTGTTTCATTTCATAATGCTGTAGAACTACCTGCAGTCCTTCTCCAGTGCCTTGGTGCCAACGATGTTCATACTGTATGCCTTCTCCTGTTTCATTTCATAATGCTGTAGAACTACCTGCAGTCCTTCTCCAGTGCCTTGGTGCCAACGATGTTCATACTGTATGCCTTCTCCTGTTTCATTTCATAATGCTGTAGAACTACCTGCAGTCCTTCTCCAGTGCCTTGGACTCATCGGTGCAGTAGAAGAACTTCCCCTTGAACAGTTGCACAGCGATGACAGCGAAGATGAACATGAAGAGCATGTAGACAATGAGAATGTTGAACACGTTCTTCAGGGAGTTGACCACACAGTCAAACACAGCCTGAGAGAGGACACACACACACACAAACACACACACACACAGAAACATGTGTTTGGATTAGATACTGTACACACTGATGATTATGTTCTGACAACAGCAGTGAATACGTGTGACTGTAGAGCAGTGTAAGTCCATACTGTACCTTCAGCTTTGGCAGGCGCTTGATGGTCTTGAGGGGCCGTAAGACTCGCAGAACTCTGAGGGACTTGATGGTGCTGATGTCCTTCCCTTTGGACCCTCTGCACAAGAAAAACACTAAGTTAGACAACACACCTGTAAGGTCATCACTCAACTGCTAAACACTGTGAGAAGATAGTTGTGTACAGAAACTGCTCAAACAACAATTGCATTACAAAAGAGGCAAACTACTTGTGACAGAAATCAGTAGCTTGTTGATAAATCACCGTTGGTTTTAAATGTTTCATGAATTGTAAGGTTTCGACTAATAAACAAAGTGTTTGAAGAATGCTCTCTAGAGGTCTTGACCAAACGTGACAGGAAATATTTAGTAGGAGAACGGATGGTACTATCCTCCCATCTCCCACTACTTTAAATACATTGTATTCTATACAAGACATTCAAAATGATTTGTGGTCGAAAGATACAAGGCATAATACATGGGTATAAACATGTTTGTCAAAGCTATAGATGCCCTTAGGATGGTAAATTGTCTGTGACAACCAAGCACCCAGCCCCAACTGAGAATGGATTAGTAATCTCACATAGGATCATGCCTCTCCAAATCATTCAGATAGGCGTAGCATGTAATCCTGGATTACATGAGAAAATTAGACACTTTCTGGATTTATAGCATGCTGATAAATACAGTTTCTCCGAAGATTATATCTCAACACATATTTCTCCATGCAAATAATACCAGACAATGAATCAAGTAAATACCAGCTATAGACTGTGCATCAGATTTCTGCAGAATAACCGCTAACCAGTGATACAAAAGAAACAGTGATGTTTATTTTTAAAGGAACCAATGCTGTTTCATACACACATCCTCGCTAAGTCGTTAAGCTGGGATGGTGAGACAGACAGGCGACTGAGGGAAAAGAGGAAAGGATGTAAATGAGTGTGTAGAGTATTAAGACTGATGGGGAAATACAGGAGCAAGTGATTTAATAGACTTTCTCAGATACAGTGGGTGGAAGAACAGAAAATCTTCTGAACCGACGTGAAGAATTCTGAGCAGAATCCCATTAACACTCCGTGTACATTAATGTTCCCTACAGGCTCAGAAAAGCTCTTGCTGAATCAGCACCTTGGGGAGCTGTGGGAATAGCAAATGCCTCACAATGCAGGCATCTCCAAACGAAATGCAATAGAACAGTGATAGAACATATTGCATGTTATCTAAAATCATGGTGCAAAATCATGTCCCAATGTATTGTACAGAATGGCAATGATTTAAGGTAAAACATCCCATTTGTGAAACAATGAGGGATTTCAATGACCCCAATAAACAGTCAACAACACATAAATAACCAGACATGATCAGTATGTGATACTTCACATCAATAAATGTCAACTTCTATATCATAACACAGGGTAAAATGTTCCACACCCATGTCACTTCATCTCATCTCTGTCTTTGTAAATTTGGAGAGATTACTCTTAAATACCACGTGAATTCATCTGTTGTTAAAGTCAATCCTACACAGCAGTCACTGTCCGTAACCTGTGTTTCTCACCAACTGATAAAGAGAGACTTTACACTTCGTCCTTTAATGACTAACATGTACCAACAATACAGTCCAGGAGGAGGAAAGCAACAAATTTGCCAACACTGCCTCCTCTCGGTCGGCCGGCAGCTGGAATCACACACACACACACACACACACACACACACACACACACACACACACACACACACACACACACACACACACACACACACACACACACACACACACACACACACACACACACACACACACACACACACACACACACACACACACACACACACACACACACACAGACAGATCACTTCCCATTCAACTGGGAATAAAAGCCATCCTGTAACTCTCGTATTCCCAACATAGCATGGTCATGTAATATGATGGTGTGGTTCCTCCCTCCCAGAGGCTCTGTTATAGCTCTACTCTACCACAGCAGCATGCAACGTTCATGCTCTGATGCACATTAGTCCAGCATGCTTTCACAGTAAATAGAGCCTGTGGTTTGAGATCACACAACACCCACACATGACAAACCACACATGACATTCTGATAGCTTTCAAAGAACGTCTGATCAGTGTGTAGAAAAACACGTGTGACTTGGGAGGTTCATTGGGAGCGTTTGGAGTTTTCTGCAGGGTCTGGATGGTGGCAGCTATGAGAGAAGCTGGCTAAATATTTAATGAAGACATCATTATCAGGTACAGGTGGCTGGTCTGTAGCATACTTCATCTCCCTGGAAGGAGAACCAAAACTGTCAGCCAAAATAACCATCATGTTCTGTCTCAGCATCAGCTATTTTTACCACTACTCTAATGGTAGTCTTAGATTCTCCCTCTGTCCCTGTGAAACCAGAATGTACTATGTTTTAATGTGTGCACTGATAGGGCCCTGCTTGGTGGGTCACCTAGAGAAAAGAGTTAACAGAATAAGCATGAATGTGTGTTTACATTAGCTGAGAATGGTTGACTTGGGCATAAACGAGTGGAAATAAATACTAAGAGTCTACATAATGATTATAATTGCAAGTATAGCCAGTGTTGATGCTGGAATTTAGGCCAAGCATCAATTATGAACACGTTTTACTTGAGTCTCCAGTTACAGTCAGATTGGAGAGAGAGGTTTATATTGAAAGCTATCAGAGTGAGATGGCAAAGGCTCCTTGTCTGTAAAGGAAACCCTTTACTCATACAGGTTAGAGACGTGATCCTGGTCTAAGAAGAAGAAAGAGGGGTAGAGGGGAGAGGGGGTCCCCACCTGGGCACACCTTGTGGCGGTCTGATGGGGAAAACAGCGAAAAAACACAAAGTACAGAGCACAATTATGGCGACTTCCAACACAAAGAAAATATGAATATGTTTGCATAAACAGGTACAATCGAAACAATACAATAGTATGAATGGAGATGGGCCTATAATATATCAAACAGATGTTTCTTGTTTGCTGTAGTACTCATTTGTCAGTAACAGACAGTTGAATGCTGTTGTGGAAGTGAGAGGATCTGATCCAACTAGATAAGGCCCTATGCCACAGAGCATTTTAGGCCATAATGACACTTCATCAAGGATAATTGGGTTGAATAATGGCTTTCATTGTTCAAGGCAATGTTCATAAAACAGACACCAATCAAGTTGTATTTGCCAAGAAGACACTCCTGCCACTTGTTTGGGTTGCACAAATAACAGTTTGTTTCTTCTGTACGTTCAGGCATACAGTATCTAATGGACAGGGGGCACCTGACAGATGAGGAATGTCTGAAGGAAGACAGAACAATGCCATGTTGTTGAGAGATTTAAGGAAGCAACTTCCCCTAAAACACATCCTGCAACATCTCCTGAGTGGCGTTCGAGGCAGCTAGCTCCACAGCTTGTAGCAGCAGAATGGATGTCAAGAGGTGCATCCAACACAATGACAGCTGCAGATCACTGAGCCAGGCAGTTAGCAGCAGAATGGATGTCAAGAGGTGCATCCAACACAACGACAGCTGCAGATCACTGAGCCAGGCAGTTAGCAGCAGAATGGATGTCAAGAGGTGCATCCAACACAATGACAGCTGCAGATCACTGAGCCAGGCAGTTAGCAGCAGAATGGATGTCAAGAGGTGCATCCAACACAACGACAGCTGCAGATCACTGAGCCAGGCAGTTAGCAGCAGAATGGATGTCAAGAGGTGCATCCAACACAACGACAGCTGCAGATCACTGAGCCAGGCAGTTAGCAGCAGAATGGATGTCAAGAGGTGCATCCAACACAACGACAGCTGCAGATCACTGAGCCAGGCAGTTAGCAGCAGAATGGATGTCAAGAGGTGCATCCAACACAACGACAGCTGCAGATCACTGAGCCAGGCAGTTAGCAGCAGAATGGATGTCAAGAGGTGCATCCAACACAACGACAGCTGCAGATCACTGAGCCAGGCAGTTAGCAGCAGAATGGATGTCAAGAGGTGCATCCAACACAACGACAGCTGCAGATCACTGAGCCAGGCAGTTAGCAGCAGAATGGATGTCAAGAGGTGCATCCAACACAACGACAGCTGCAGATCACTGAGCCAGGCAGTTAGCAGCAGAATGGATGTCAAGAGGTGCATCCAACACAACGACAGCTGCAGATCACTGAGCCAGGCAGTTAGCAGCAGAATGGATGTCAAGAGGTGCATCCAACACAATGACAGCTGCAGATCACTGAGCCAGGCAGTTAGCAGCAGAATGGATGTCAAGAGGTGCATCCAACACAACGACAGCTGCAGATCACTGAGCCAGGCAGTTAGCAGCAGAATGGATGTAGCAGCAGAAAGAGGTGCATCCAACACAACGACAGCTGCAGATCACTGAGCCAGGCAGTTAGCAGCAGAATGGATGTCAAGAGGTGCATCCAACACAATGACAGCTGCAGATCACTGAGCCAGGCAGTTAGCAGCAGAATGGATGTCAAGAGGTGCATCCAACACAACGACAGCTGCAGATCACTGAGCCAGGCAGTTAGCAGCAGAATGGATGTCAAGAGGTGCATCCAACACAATGACAGCTGCAGATCACTGAGCCAGGCAGTTAGCAGCAGAATGGATGTCAAGAGGTGCATCCAACACAACGACAGCTGCAGATCACTGAGCCAGGCAGTTAGCAGCAGAATGGATGTCAAGAGGTGCATCCAACACAACGACAGCTGCAGATCACTGAGCCAGGCAGTTAGCAGCAGAATGGATGTCAAGAGGTGCATCCAACACAATGACAGCTGCAGATCACTGAGCCAGGCAGTTAGCAGCAGAATGGATGTCAAGAGGTGCATCCAACACAACGACAGCTGCAGATCACTGAGCCAGGCAGTTAGCAGCAGAATGGATGTCAAGAGGTGCATCCAACACAACGACAGCTGCAGATCACTGAGCCAGGCAGTTAGCAGCAGAATGGATGTCAAGAGGTGCATCCAACACAACGACAGCTGCAGATCACTGAGCCAGGCAGTTAGCAGCAGAATGGATGTCAAGAGGTGCATCCAACACAACGACAGCTGCAGATCACTGAGCCAGGCAGTTAGCAGCAGAATGGATGTCAAGAGGTGCATCCAACACAATGACAGCTGCAGATCACTGAGCCAGGCAGTTAGCAGCAGAATGGATGTCAAGAGGTGCATCCAACACAACGACAGCTGCAGATCACTGAGCCAGGCAGTTAGCAGCAGAATGGATGTCAAGAGGTGCATCCAACACAACGACAGCTGCAGATCACTGAGCCAGGCAGTTAGCACCGTGAGTCCCCTGACAGTGTACAGTAGTGGGTGACACATGGCCGTGGCGGTACGGTTCACTCACAATGAGGCAGTGGATCACATGGAGAATGAGGTCCGAGACATGCAGGGAGAATAATGTCCATCCATCAACACGGCCGGCTGTCTGTCAGAGTGGCTAGGGGAGGGTGTTGTAAACAAACACACGAGTGGGAATGGAGGCTGGAACTGTCTGGTCACAGTAAGCAGTCACCAATTTAGATACCTTGATGACACCAGTTTTGAAGACACTGTAAAGTTCCATGCAGAGAAAATGGCTTTCTTTCTTACTACCTTGTATTAGTAGTCACTGCTTAACTATGTGTGTTTTGTAATGAAAGCATGAGCTGCTATAGAGTAGAAGGATCATTCTCATCACAGCAACAGATGTATTTGTCTAGTGCAGTCCAAGTGAATATGTAGTCATGATAGGAGACAAGGAGAGTGAACACTGAGGTGACATGTCCCTTGTAGCAGAGAGGAACATGGACACCACAGATGATCTATGTTCAAGCAGATGAATGTGAGAGAAGACAAGTGGATTATGAAAAGATGAACATTAGAGAAAGAGAGATGATTGTGTCCCAATGATTGAGCATAGACCCTGCTACCTCTCACACACAGGGACAGGCAAGATGAGAGAGAGCGAGTGTGAGAGGGAGAGAGAGCGTGAAAACATTACCCCATGAAGCTCCTTCAAGAGATCCAAGCCACAAGGAAACAGAAGAGTAACTTTGAGTCATTAGCACACAAAACACATGTACACACACACACACACACACACACACACACACACACACACACACACACACACACACACACACACACACACACACACACACACACACACACACACACACACACACACACACACACACACACACACACACACACACACACACACACACACCATGAAATATGGCATTTTGTGGAGGTGAATTTAACGCAATTACAACCCCTACTACTGCAAAACACACCAAACGGTTGCTCTATCAGCATATAAACGACTAGGACATTAGGTATTCCTATTCTCCAATTGTGTTTTTATGGAACTAATGGTAAGTTCAGTCAATACCCCAGGCAGCAGCAACATTGGCAAGCATACAGGAGTACACAAAGTGTTTCAACTGAATGGCCCTATTCTCATAACAAAAACAGTTGGACCAAAAACTGAGCCAATAATGAATACAATATTGCAGCAGTAAGAGGTAACAGACATCATTATTCAGGAGTAGATATTCTACCGTATTGTACTGATGCAAGGAATTTCATGATAAGGAATTTCTCTGATGGGAAATTACAGACTAACTAGTGTATGTAAAAATGCATGCACAGCATGTCTACATATTTTACAACCAGTGTCTGGGAAAGTGCAATGAATCAGTTCTTTGTTCAAATTTGACGTGTGCAATTCTTCTTCTTTTTTTAAATGGGGGGGGATTATGAATGTTAGTAAGAAAATATTAAACTTACGAAAATGCAAATGCCACCAGTGCTCCACTGACCACAATGAAGTCCAGAATGTTCCAGAGATCTCTGAAGTAAGAACCAGGATGGAGCAGAAGGCCCAGGTCAACCATCTGGACCAATCAGAGAGCAGGGTTAGATGCTACAGTACACTGAGTGTGGCAGAACCTCCCATAGTCCTACACCAAATGTATTAAATTAAAGCTCCCATGCAGTCTTTGTCATTTTCTTTTTAAATCATAACTGTATGTCTAATACATCACTGTGTGTGTGTTTATTTGAATGAAAATAACTCCAAAATAGATATTTTATCATATATTTCCCTGAACCTCTATGTCCGTTGAAATGCTCAGTCTGATCACGTGGGCTTCAGGAAACACATTTGAAGATATTTACATACACAGCTCTGACTGGCTCATAGGATAGTCTAGAACCAACAAATGAGAAAATCATGTTTTTAACTGCACTGCCCTTTTCATCAACCAGTTGACATGGTGCCCTAGTAGCAGCCTAAGCACAGATCTCCTTTAAATTTGCACATATTTCATTAATTTTTTGGTGTTTCAAATATATATATATATATTTTCTTTTTATTATAATTTGTTGATAACATCACATTGTTATTGCTTATATCTGGAGTTTTTGAGCCATGGATTTGCAAGTAGACTGACTGGTTAACACGTTTTGGCTTGGCTAGCTAGTGTCATGACTCTCCTGTGAGGGTCCAAAGATCAGGTTTTCAATTAATCAACTTCTATCAGACCCCTCTCACCCGCAGAGGGGAGGAGAGATTGATGTGGGGGGGTTTTGTGACACCTCATGCCCGGTCATAAATTGTATGCAGCAGAGGACTCTCTTGGCTAATTAGTATCAACCAAAGGAATGTCTTTGTCCACCAGCCCAAAACTCTAATGTCCAAAAAATACACTGGGGACAATATTTCTAACATCCGAATGTGGGAAATGGTCAGATGTAAAAAACTAGTGTCATATTGTGTGAACCAAATACTGTATCTAAGGAAGGAAACCCCCTTTAGCTGTCACGTTTTCATCCAACCTGATGTGAATAGAATATGAAGAATGATTCAACTATTTTTGTTAAGATAAGAATGTGCTTTTGGTTTTCTAATGAGATAATGGTTTTTGATATCCTTTGCACATTAAGTAGCCATGCCCCAAGTGAGGTCAGAAAAGCCCTTTTCGACCAGAGTGCTGAGGACTGGCTAAGAATTAACATGTCAGGCCAGAAAGACGTGAGACTTTTGTACACACGTTGAAATCGTAAGAAACTTAAACTCTCAATACAAAAATTAACTTACAAGACAAGGACATCGCCAGTCTGCAACTGTGCATGTAAAGTGGTTTGGAATTTTGACTATCTACCTGAGGAAGAGGAGAAGAAAACTCCCCTCTCAAACAATCAATTTGTACGGCTAAGTAGCTGTTCTTTGGAAACAGCCCATTGGAGACCAGACAACTAAGAAGAAGGACATTGTGTTCTCTAGTGGACAATCAGAGCATGTACAAGTGGCCCACAGGAAAGGCTCACCGAAACAACTTTCCGAGAGGGCTTGGTTCCGACCGAGGTAAGCGATGAACGAACGGCATTCAACTCGTACATAGATTCATTATTAATTTTTTCCAAACAGGCGGCAGTTTGTGTGCAAGGTATATGATTAATGTGAAGACAGTCCTAGAATGTATCCACAATAAATGTCCCTTTTTCTCTCGCTCTCTACTTTCCCCACCCCCTTCTCCATCTCTGTGTAATACGCCGGCATATCTTGTCAGTCGCCTAGGGACCTTTGTCTCATGTAAGTGTGTATGTGTATTCTGTGCTATTATTTAGTTAGCTAGTAAATAAATAATTCAACCAATTTGTGCAGATCCAATAAGGTTACAACTGCTCAGAATTAGACTGATATGAGGTAATGATTAATAAATTACTTATCAATAAATAACTTATCTATCTTCTCGAGTTTAATTCGGGAGATGGTAACTTGTTAAACAACTTCTTCTGTGGTGCCTTAAATCCTAATGAGTTCATTGTTACATCATTCATTTAATTGAGTTACAATTCAACATAGTTAGTGGATTAAATAAATAACGGCCATTAGATTAATGAAAGTAAAGTCACAACACTAGCTAAAAAAAATGCATCTGGACATCTGTTTCAACTGGCTGCCAATTCCAGATCTTTTGAGAACATCATTTGAGGAGTCGCCTGAAGCATGAGAGGAATGGGAGACAGAGGAATACAGCCGTGCTAAGGCCGAGGGCTCATAGTGAGGACAACTGGCTACTACTCTGAACTTTGTGTGGTGAGCTTTCTGGCACCCAAAGCTGCTGAGACATCACCCAAGTAGATGCTACACAGAGTGGAAGAGGAGAAGTCCAGTGGCTATAAGACTCCGGCTGGTTGCCCTCTACAAGATCATCAGCAGACTCCATCACCATCATCTACCTTCCCTGTCCAGCTCCCTTCACTCAAGCAATGAACTGACCCTCTCCATCTTTGGATGCTAAATACTTGGTTGACTTGTCATGATATATTGCTTCTTTGTTTTTTTGTTGTTCTTGAAGCACTTTGAGATTCTATGAAAAGTGCTATAAAAAAGTAATACATTATTATTATTAAAGGGCTCTCACTTAGTAATGCATTTAATTAAACATGGGATGTGGCATGAGTCCAATACAACTATAGAAGTAACTGAGGGAAAAACAAAGAAATCAATCCTAGGCTAATATAGTGGAAGACTAAGACAGCTGCCAAAAGGATCTGAAAACATGTAATTTTTGTTCAGTCATTTAGCATGTAGTAAACATCACATGCTACCCAAGCTCTTACCTTAATCACCATCTCAAATGTGAAAACTCCCGTAAAGACGTAGTCCAGATACTTGAGCACCTGAACAGGAGAGTGAGTGCATTAGTAACTAAAAAACACAGCTAAGAGGCCATGCAAAGTGAATTATTCCTCCAGCTCATTTGAACAGCTGTCTGGTCCTCTCCTTGCTTACAGATCGATTTGGAAGAACTTTGTTGTCACACCTGTCATTATTTTTCTGACTGAGTCATCAGAGATGTCATGACAGTGTAGATATAAATCAGGGATCGGCTACTGGCAGCCCGCAGATCAATTTCCCCAAAATGTTGTGTATCAGCAGTTTTTATCTCGGTATGTCAGTCACTGACAGTCACTCAATTAGCACTTGTCAGCAAAAGGGCCCGCTCTGACTGCACCTCAGATTTTTTGTGGCCCCCACCCCCATCAAAGTTGTCCATCCCTCTGGTGTACATGTAGATGTACGGACTATGGCTGCCAGATTGATGGGACGTGTGTGTGTCTGGCATGTCTGCCTGTGTGTGGTGTGTGTGTGTGTGTTTGTGTAGACTCACATTGTTGCGTGGTGCGTTGGCCTGGACAGGGTCCTCAGCAGCCAATGCAATGCTACTCATAGATATCACTACCAGGATACACATCTCAAAGTACCGCAGGCTCACAATGTAATGACACAGACGCCGCACCCTGGAAAAGACGGAGAGAAAGAGAGAGAGAAATATATACATAGCTAACCTGCGAGACATCATCTAATGTAAACACTGTTCCTAGTAATGGCTGGCTGCATATAGACAGGCTATCACAGTGGCTGGCCGCATATAGACAGTGTCATAACTCTCCTGTGAAGACCTGAAGGATCAGATTGCAGTGGGTCCGCTCTACAGCGCCCTCTCTCTCTCGCAGAGGGAGGGTGGAGGGGGCCACATTATGGCGGTAGGAAAATACTATGCTCTGTAGTGTTTGAGATTAGAATGTAAACTCTGGAACACAGAGACACACTAGAACATCAAAAGTTTGAATAATTGAACAGTATTTCTGTATTCCAAGCAGTTGAAATGGTCCGTGGACACTTAAGGGACAATCATGTTGAGTTTTTTCATTTGGTGACCTCTCGAAGGACAGGAAACACACATTATTGTATCTTTGATTGTGTCCACTTCTCAATTATGGGGTTTACATCTAAATGTTGTGTAACGTATATGATTACATATGAAACTATTTGTGAAAAGATTAAATGTGATGTTAGCCTTCTAAATGAGAGGATGGGTTTTCATATAAAGTTTAACTAGTCAGTGGCTACGCCCCCGTGAGTACATACATTTACATTGGCGTCATAGAAAGACCCCTTCTTCCACAGAGTATAAAACCACTCGTGACAAAATTTACATTAGACCAGAAATATGGCACTGTCGCTACATGTTGAAATGGTTGGCAATACAAACTAGAGTCAAGATAACGCCCGAGACGAGGTCCCCACGTTGGAATGGCTATCACTCTAGAGACCAAAACATGCCGGGTGAACTACAACTCTATCAAAGGACAAGACCAGAAAACATGAAGCGGTAGCTATCTGTGGAAATGGTTGGCACCTCTACAAGAGTCAAAAATGCAGGGACGAGGTCCCCACATTGAAATGGCTAAGAAATCTACAAACTAAAGAACAATTATTCAGGCTGCAGCTGTTTAAATACTTTAGTCTGGTAAACGCATTCAATCTAAGAACATTTCTGAATGGGACTCTGAAGTATCCATTATAACAACCTAAAACTCCGATGGACTCTGATCTCTGGTGGACAAAACAGAGGCTTCCTGTAGACTGACTATCCAGCAGACGGACCGGCGATCGCAAAGAGGGACAGCCAAAAATTGTAAATGGCAATTTATTTTCGAATGAGCGGTTGTTCATGTTCAAAGTATTAGCAATTGCTATGAGTGTAGTTATCCTCTCTGAGTTTCCCGCTCTTGAGTGTCCCCACCCCCTTTCATTGTCTACCAAACCGTCATATCGGCTTAGCCCACTAGGGACTTTTCTATCAAGTCAGTAACCAACGTATGACCTATTTGTGTATGTGTTTATGTAATTCTGTGATTGATTAAGTTAGTTAGTAAATAACTAATTAAGCCAATTTGTATATTGCTGATTCATTATCTAGGCTAGGTTTCGAGCAGATAGCCAAGGGTTTGAGACATTCAGAATATGACTGATGAGGTAATAATCCATTAATACGTGAATGTAATTGATAAGACATGAAAATAACAGAAGAGTTATATTCTGGAAATTGAAACTCTATAAACAACATATTCCCGTGGTGCCCCGACTTCCTAGTTAATTAAAGTTACATGATTAGTTTAAATTGCATAATTAAATTACACACAGAGAATTGATTTGATAATATACAGTGATGATATGATGACATATGAATGATAGTGAATGATAGTCAACACTATAACAAAAGGCTAACACAATGGCTGGCTGCATATAGACAGGCTATCACAGTTTGCTGTTAATTGATCGTAGGTTTATGCAAAGGTTTACAGGAAATCTACAAAGATGGACATTTGAGTGAGTGTGTGGATTTAAAGGAAAGTGCTAGTCAATTGCCTTTAAGATATGCACTATAATATTAACAGGAGTTAAAAGTGGGACCATGTGACAATGTTCTCATGGACGGCAGAGTGCGTGTGGTTTGAATGGTATGAGTTGTGTAGCATATAGTATAGAGCTGCCCACGCCACGTGACCCACTCACATGTTGGTCTGGCCAAACACAAACATGGAGCTATAGGAGAGGATGGGTCTGGGTCCGGTCCGACTCAACGCCTCCAGGGTCTTCTTCTCCTTGTTCATAGGTACGGTCTCACAGTCTATACTGTTCACTGGGACACATATAAAAAGCTTTAGATATACCTCAGCAACACAGGACACTGAACTAACAGTACTAGAGTGAAAATATATTTACGAAACTGACTGGGGATGAGTGTTAGGGTTAAGGTTGGTACTGACTGGGGATGAGTGTTAGGGTTAAGGTTGGTACTGACTGGGGATGAGTGTTAGGGTTAAGGTTGGTACTGACTGGGGATGAGTGTTAGGGTTAAGATTGGTACTGACTGGGGATGAGTGTTAGGGTTAAGGTTGGTACTGACTGGGGATGAGTGTTAGGGTTATTGTTGGTACTGACTGGGGATGAGTGTTAGGGTTAAGGTTGGTACTGACTGGGGATAAGTGTTAGGGTTAAGGTTGGTACTGACTGGGGATGAGTGTTAGGGTTATTGTTGGTACTGACTGGGGATGAGTGTTAAGGTTATTGTTGGTACTGACTGGGCATGAGTGTTAGGGTTATTGTTGGTACTGACTGGGGATGAGTGTTAGGGTTAAGGTTGGTACTGACTGGGGATGAGTGTTAGGGTTAAGGTTGGTACTGACTGGGGATGAGTGTTAGGGTTAAGGTTGGTACTGACTGGGGATGAGTGTTAGGGTTAAGGTTGGTACTGACTGGAGATGAGTGTTAGGGTTAAGGTTGGTACTGACTGGGGATGAGTGTTAGGGTTATTGTTGGTACTGACTGGGGATGAGTGTTAGGGTTAAGGTTGGTACTGACTGGGGATGAGTGTTAGGGTTAAGGTTGGTACTGACTGGGGATGAGTGTTAGGGTTATTGTTGGTACTGACTGGGGATGAGTGTTAGGGTTATTGTTGGTACTGACTGGGGATGAGTGTTAGGGTTATTGTTGGTACTGACTGGGGATGAGTGTTAGGGTTAAGGTTGGTACTGACTGGGGATGAGTGTTAGGGTTAAGATTGGTACTGACTGGGGATGAGTGTTAGGGTTAAGGTTGGTACTGACTGGGGATGAGTGTTAGGGTTAAGATTGGTACTGACTGGGGATGAGTGTTAGGGTTAAGGTTGGTACTGACTGGGGATGAGTGTTAGGGTTATTGTTGGTACTGACTGGGGATGAGTGTTAGGGTTAAGGTTGGTACTGACTGGGGATGAGTGTTAGGGTTAAGGTTGGTACTGACTGGGGATGAGTGTTAGGGTTATTGTTGGTACTGACTGGGGATGAGTGTTAGGGTTATTGTTGGTACTGACTGGGGATGAGTGTTAGGGTTATTGTTGGTACTGACTGGGGATGAGTGTTAGGGTTAAGGTCGGTACTGACTGGGGATGAGTGTTAGGGTTAAGGTCGGTACTGACTGGGGATGAGTGTTAGGGTTAAGGTCGGTACTGACTGGGGATGAGTGTTAGGGTTATTGTTGGTACTGACTGGGGATGAGTGTTAGGGTTATTGTTGGTACTGACTGGGGATGAGTGTTAGGGTTAAGGTTGGTACTGACTGGGGATGAGTGTTAGGGTTATTGTTGGTACTGACTGGGGATGAGTGTTAGGGTTATTGTTGGTACTGACTGGGGATGAGTGTTAGGGTTAAGGTCGGTACTGACTGGGGATGAGTGTTAGGGTTAAGGTCGGTACTGACTGGGGATGAGTGTTAGGGTTAAGGTTAGTACTGACTGGGGATAAGGGAGGTCTCCCCAGGCGGGGAGATGATGGTGACAGGGGGGATGTGGATGGCCGTCCGTCCTGTCCGTCTGACATTCCTCTGTTTGTCTGAGTCTTCAGGTATCTCTGTGCTCCACCTCTGATCTCCAGGGTCCTGCTGGGTGCTAGTGACCATGGAGTCGCCCTCAGATTCCACATATCTGTCCCTGGGAAACAGAGGAAATTACCATAGAGCAAAACTCATTGATCTCTGGTACTAAGTAGACATCTGTTCCTCTAAAATAACGTTATGGGATATGCTTTAATCATTGCAAAATGATATGCCATATAGATTTGCAGTAGTTAACGAATATAGTCATGCAGAAGTCATCTGGAGACGTAAGAGAGAGAGCAAGGGACTGAGACAGTCTTACCTGTGGCCCTTCCCCCTCTCCCTCTCACTGTGCTCCTCTCCCTCCAGTGTGGACTTGCCCCTGTAACTGTGGGTCTTCTGTCTCCTCCTCTCCCCATTGGCCCTGTTCTCTCCCCTGGAGCATATCTCTCCCGAGCGGCCATCTTTGTGGCGTGACCTGCGCTCATCCTTGCGTCCGCTGTTGACAGTGCCATTACCCTCTCTGGCCTGTCTGTGGGAGTGGTGGTGGCGGTGCTCTCTCTCTCCCGTCCCAGTTCCCCCTCCACCTCCCTCGTCCACTGAGGTCTGCTGGTGGTGCCTCCTGCCACCCTCTCGGCTGTGTGACCGCTCACTCTTCCCCTCCTTGCACCGAGTCCCGTTGGGGTCCTTGCTGCGACTGTGATGGACATGGTGCCTACCCTCTTTGCCTGAATCTCCAATCTCATTGGCCTTGTCGATGGGTCTCTCCCTGTCCCGGTGGCGCCTACGTGGCTGGGGGCCGGCTGGGTCCCCAGGGTTATCTGTCTCCTCAGGGGTCCAGGGCTTGAGGTAGCCCATGGGGCCGGGGCCATCGTGGGGCTCCACGACCAGGGGCCGGTCCAGGTGGGTCTTCATGTCAGGGCGGATGTGCAGGGCGGAGGACATGCGTAGCCTCTCCTCAGGATCCAGCTCGCTGTACAGGGCCTCACTGCTGGCCCGCAGGTTGTGTCTCCTCAGCTGAGTGGTGCGCTGCTCCCACACTGACATCATCTTCAGAGACTTCTGCTGCTCCATACTGCTTCTGCTGCTCCAGACAGAGCAGAGGGACAAGGTAGTTCACCTTTAATAGGGTACACTGAAAAGCTCTCCTTTACTGCATGAGTTACATGTATTTGATGTATTCGAAGAGAAGGATAAAAACAGAATTATGGAATACATCACATATCAGAAGACATAAAACTCCTGCATGCTGAATTATATACAGCATGCAAGTACGATGAAGGTTTCTTCACAGCAAAACAGCCTGTTCCCACTCCATTACCACAGGTAAAAAGAAAGCCTTTATGGACAGGCCAAGCATGGTAGACCAAGGCCATGCTCTGACATGCTTCATTTGCGTGTCTTTAGAGTATTTTGAAATGGTTGAACACATGCATTCTAAATCAGTAGTCTTCCTACCACACGTATTCCAATAGATCATACATTACTTCCTTTGCTGTGTATAAAACAGAATTAACTCTCCTACAACAGCATGACAACTATATACAGTTGAAGTCGGAAGTTTACATACACCTTAGCCAAGTACATTTAAACTCAGTTTTTCCAAATTTCTGACATTTAATCCTTGTAAAAATTCCCTGTCTTAGGTCATTTAGGATCACCACTTTATTTTAAGAATGTGAAATGTCAGAATAATAGTAGAGAAAGATTTATTTCAGCTTTTATTTATTTCATCACATTCCCAGTGGGTCAGAAGTTTACATATTAGTATTTGGTAGCATTGCCTTTAAATTGTTTAACTTGGGTCAAACGTTTCAGGTAGCCTTCCACAAGCTTCCCACAATAAGTTGGGGGAAGTTTGACCCATTTCTCCTGACAGAGCTGGTGTAACTGAGTCAGGATTTGTAGGCCTCCATGCTCGCACATGCCTTTTCAGTTCTGCACTTCAAATTTTCTATAAGATTGAGGTCAGGGCTTTGTGATGGTCACTCCAATACCTTGACTTTGTTGTCCTTAAGCCATTTTGACGCAACTTTGGATGTATGCTTAGGGTCATTGTCCATTTGGAAGAACGATTTGCGACCAAGCTTTAGCTTCCTGACTGATGTCTTGAGATGTTGCTTCAATATATGCACATAATTTTCCTACTTCATGATGGCATCTATTTTGTGAAGTGGACCAGTCCCTCCTGCAGCAAAGCACCCCACAACATGATGCTGCCACCCCCATACTTCACGGTTATGGCCAAACATTTCTATTTTTGTTTCATCAGACCAGAGGACATTTCTCCAAAAAGTACGATCTTTGTAGCCATGTGCAGTTGCAAACCGTAGTCTGACTTTTTTTTATGGTGGTTTTGGAGCAGTGGCTTCTTCCTTGCTGAGCGACTTTTCTGGTTATGTCGATATAGGACTCGTTTTACTGTGGATATAGATATTTTGTACCTGTTTCCTCCAGCATCTTCACAAGGTCCTTTGCTGTTGTTCTGGGATTGATTTGCACTTTTCACAAGCAAAATACGTTCATCTCTAGGAGACAGAACGCGTCTCCTTCCTGAGTGGTATGACAGCTGTGTGGTCCCCATGGTGTTTATACTTGCGTACCATTGTTTGTACAGATGAGCGTGGTACCTTCAGGCGTTTGGAAATTGCTCTCAAGGATGAACCAAACTTGTGGAGGTCTACAATTTTTTTCTGAGGTCTTGGCTGATATACTTTGATTTTCCCAAGAGGTACTGAGTTTGGAGGTAAGTATACCTCCAATTGACTCACATGACGTCAATTAGCCTATCAGAAGCTTCTAAAGCCATGAAATCTATTTCCGGAATTTTCCAAGTTGTTTAAAGGCACAGTCAACTTGGTGTATGTAAACTTCTGACCCACTGGAATTGTGATACAGTGAATTATAAGTGAAATAATCTGTCTGTAAACAATTGTTGGAAAAATTACTTGTGTCATGCACAAAGTAGATGTCCTAACCGACTCATCAAAACTATAGTTTGTTAACAAGAAATGTGTGGAGTGGTTGAAAAACAAATGTTAATGACTCAAACCTAAGTGTATGTACACTTCCGACTTCAACTGTATACTATCATGTCTACTTGTTCTTGCCTAGTGGTCAACCCCAGGGCTGCAATCTTTCCTCCATTACTTCCCTGACAACAGAGTATAGCTCTAAACTATGAGGTCTCTGACATGGGGTGAATGGAGGGGAGGCAGGGGATTATTTGAGTGAATTTACAGTATAGTGTACGGTATACTACTGTATAAGGAGGAAATGATACATGCTTATGTAGGGCAAAATAAAGAAGCGGGACAAGAGTTTGGTTCCATCCTGCTTCAATAATGTAAACACGATGATGATGATGGTCATCACCAGGAAGGTATGTATGCTATTCAAGTAGATTGACATGGCCACCATAAGATAGTTGACCTCAAGTAGTGATGGACTGAGGAGCAGACATAACTCCTAAAACACATAAAGGAGCACATTGAAACAAACAAGGGGCAGACTAAGAGTAAGCTCCCGGCCATCAACAGGTTAGGAGACATTGAAAACAAACACAGGTAGAAACAAGAGTTGATAAAGACTGACAGAGGAGAAACATGGGGCGACACACATAACACAGAAACCAAATAACTTACTTCACTGAGAGGAGAACTAAAACTAAAGAAGACAAGGGAAAAACCCAGATGTTGGTATTGAACTACAATAAGGAGATTTAGTACTTGACTTTATGTTAAACACGTGCGTGTGTGTGTGTGTGTGTGTGTGTGTGTGTGTGTGTGTGTGTGTGTGTGTGTGTGTGTGTGTGTGTGTGTGTGTGTGTGTGTGTGTGTGCGTGCGTGCGTGCGTGCGTGCGTGCGTGCGTGCGTGCGTGCGTGCGTGCGTGCGTGCGTGCGTGTGTGTGTGTGTGTGTGTACCTGCGTGCAAGTTTGTGTGTGTGTGTGTGTGTTTTGCCTCTCCAGCTGCTTGACAGTGGCATCTGGTCCTGTGGCACATGGTGGCCATTACAGAGCTGCTCAGATGGAACTGCTGACTCACTGAGCGTCAGCTACAGTTTCTAGTGGCTTTGCTGTGGGTCATTAAGACAGGGAGTGAGAACGGCTTTCAGTATCTCCCCTACAGAACGTCTGCTCTACACAGCAGGGGCTTGCTGTTAACCCAGCTCAGCCCAGTCCAGTAGCACAACAGACTACCTCTGAGTGGTAAACCCAGTATAGGCAGGAAGTCATTCTTTAGAGAGGGAGAGTCACGAGGATTCACTGGTCCATCATGACAAACATATGTAGATACAGCATGAGCATACCATCTCATGACACCCATTACTGAGGCAGGCTTCCACATTCATCTGCAACAGTTCAACACAGTGGAAAACTCATAATGGTATGACACCATGCTCAGTTGGGAGTCAAGGGGGAGATGGAGGAAGGGGGGGGGTAGCCTGGTGGTCCAGTGTGGGCTTTAGCCAACTCCTCTCTGTGTTCGTTTCCAGCCAAGCCCAACATTAAAGGCATGATAACAATAGAAGAATTGGCTACTGTACACAGTGAATGGGACCCAGGCTAGGGAGGAGGAGGAGGGTGATGAGGTAAAGTGTAACGTAGAGTAAACACTCACAGTGAATTAACGCTGCAGACGGACGAGCTGCAAGAGAGTGCACCTCGACTTTGCTTTACAAAACTGCACATGCAAAAAAACAAAAGTTGGGGAAGGGAGAACAAAAGAGGGGGAGAGTTCAGAGTCAGAAGGAGGACAGGACACCCTCTTTCCATCTATCCACCTGTCTGTCCCTGTACTTTCCTATTAGACGTCAACTCAATGGGAGTCTCAGTTTGAGACCAGCAGACTGAGGAAACAAAGGAATGATAGTGGCAGTTTTGAGATGTTCAACCTGCAAGACAATAGTGAATATAGTCATATCTCGCAATGCAGAGACAGAAATCTCTGTGCAAGAGACTTATAGGTGCCATGTTTCAAGTCCAGTTACATTACATTTAGAATTAGTTTGAGGAAATATGGAGGAAAAAATACTCAAAACAAATATTAATAAGGTTCTCAAATTGATGGCTACATCACATGTTTAAAAAAATATAAAATAAGATAAAACAGTGCCTTGAAACATTTAAGACAAAACATTTAAAACAAGGACAGAATCACATATCCTGCTACCATCTACTATGAAGACACTAATTGCAGATGTTATACATAGGTGAACGGCAGTACAAGGATATAGTGCCACATATAATGACTGATATGCTCAATATCTCATGTGGACTATCTATTTAGCTAGCTCAATTGACATTTTACGTCAAGTGCCTGTCACTCAAAAGAGATTAGTGGTGGGGTACAACAATGGTTTACCCCACAGAACCATATGTCTGAATGTACAGCATTGTATGCTCAATCTATGCTCATTGTTTATGAAATCACCTTGCTGGCATTGCCCTCTCCGCTCCATGTTGGCCTGTGTACAGCATACTGTGTAGCCTATGTGGGGGTGGGAGCCAGAGTATTAAGGTATCTCTGACCCTTCTTAATCCTTTTACTAACTGCTTCTCACACATTTACAACATTGAGCCCTACAGTGACTCAAAGAGAGAACACATGATCTATCAAAACATCAGACATCGGGAACAGAAGGGTTAAATCATTCAAAACACAATCAACAAAAAACTGGGCCTACAGACAGGATAATATAACTTACAGTATATTGAGCCGCAAACAACACGACATCTCATGTAGACAAACTAAAACGAATATAAAAGAGCATCTCTCAGGAGGGGGAGACAGTGTGGTGTGCTTGGAGGGGGGGGGGGGGGTAAGCAGCGGGAAACTGGATCATACGCCATATCATGACTTACGCTGTGATGGAGATGTTAGCTGCCGAAATGGGGCTGACCTCCTTCACCTCCTTGACCTTCTGGAGGGCCATCTTCTTAGTGATGGCCACCTCCTGCTCCTCCTCGTCCTGGGGAGTACACACACACAGAGGAAAGAAGATCACACAGGGGTGGGTAGGAGGGCCATCAATGGAGACATGATGATAAGCCCTGCCACAAGCCAACAAATCAATGTCATCAACTCTTTCTGGAGTGACCACAAAGATTTAAGCCTCTTCCCCATAGGTGAAATATTAATGGTTTAAAATCCTACAACCAGTTAGGAGATTCATTGCTTTGAGTTATTGACCAGGACAAACAGCAGTCATCCCAGAACAGCACCAGACGACATGGTAAAGGAACTAGTAAAGCAAGGCACTCTATATCCTAATAGGAATATTACCTGACTAATTCAACAAGCATCAACGAAATGAATTTCCATGAGTCGTTTGATTAGACAGCTGACTTTTATGATGGATCATCAGCTGAACTCTTGCTCTCTCTCTCTCTCTCTCGTTCCGGGGCTGGACGCCCTACTGTAATATGTACCATTACCTTTGTGAGCTCCTGTGCGTTTGCAAGGTTGTCAACAGCGATGGCCAAGAAGACATTGAGCAGAGTGTCTGATCAGTGAGTGGTCAGGTAAGTTCAAACAGTCAATCAATCAATATTTACATGGGATCCTAATCATCCTATACAGCAGAGCTTGACATTAACTATTTTTTGCAACTTTCCCTTCAGACAAGTAGGACTGATTTTTCACTTGCCCCCCCCCCCCCCAAAAAAAAAGGTCTAACACCATTTTTACATAATTGTATAATGCAAGGGAGCACTTTACAAAATAAATTGCATTACTATATTTTTTACCATAGAGAATCAGAC
This sequence comes from Oncorhynchus gorbuscha, assembly GCF_021184085.1. Lineage (NCBI taxonomy): Eukaryota > Metazoa > Chordata > Actinopteri > Salmoniformes > Salmonidae > Oncorhynchus > Oncorhynchus gorbuscha. Next base: position 63,013,736 of record NC_060176.1, on the reverse strand, counting down.
CAAAATGTAGGCTACATGCTGTCTATTGGCTTCTTTGTATATTCAAGCCTGCCTCAAAATACAACACTGCCCCTTTAACACAAATCAAACGCATATATATTTGTCACATGCGTCGAATACAACAGGTAGACCTTACCATGAAATGCTTAGTTACAAGCCCTTAATCAACAGGTAGACCTTACCATGAAATGCTTAGTTACAAGCCCTTAATCAACAGTCCAGTTCAGAAAAAATAAGAGTTAAGAAAATATTACAATAACGAGGCTATATACAGGTGGTACTGATACCGAGTCAATGTGCGGGGGTACAGGTTAGTCAAGGTAATTGAGGTAATATGTATGTAGGGTTAAAGTGACCGTGCATAGATAATAAACAGCAAGTAGCAGCAGCATAAAAAAAGGGGGGAGGGGGTCAATGCAAATGGTCCGGGTAGCCAGTTCATTAACTGTTCAGCAGTCTTATGGCTTGGTGGTAGAAGCTGTTAGGGAGCCTTTAACCCAATTAGTTCCACTATACCGCCGGCACATTTTGGACGAAGCCCTTTTAAACATTTTGTGTTTGAGCTACAGACCATTAGTTTGTGTGATAAACAGGGACAGAGCTAGAGAAGTGTTGGTGAGACAAGGGTGGATCCCGAAGGACTTTATACAAACATTTCCGTAGAGTCCAAATGGTTTGAGTTACAAACTGTTAAAAGCTATCTATGAAAAGCTGAGACTCTCATGAACCTGCACATGTAACATGTTTTGTTTACAAGCTACACAAGAGTGGTTAGAAGGTAAGGGGTTCTTATACATAGAAGATCATAGGAAAGTAAATGGTGCCGGAGGGGATGGCGGCTGTTTTACGGGCTCCTAACCAATTGTGCTATTTTGTGTGTTTTTTTCCCACATTGTTTGTAACTTTTATGGTACGTAATGTTTCTGCTTCCATCTCCTATGACCGAAAAGAGCTTCTGGATGCCATAACAGCAATTACTCACCTCGATCTGAACAAAGATTATTTCTTTAATGAGTCTGACGCGAAGGATTTACTGCTGGTTCCGGACCAGGCCCCAATCCCCCTCATTCACATGAAGAGGAGACTGAGATACAGAGGCGCGGATCCGGGTGCCTTGTGAGAATTCGTTGGCGAATGGGTCACCCATTTCTACCCTCCTTCCTATGGGCCAACATGCAATCACTTGAGAATAAACTGGATGAGCTCTGTTCGAGACTATCCTACCAACGGGACATTAAAAACTGTAATATTTTATGTTTCACTGAGTCGTGGCTGAACTACAACATAGATAAACAGTTGGCTGGATTTTCTGTGCATCGGCAAGACAGAACAGCTACTTCAAGTAAGACGAGAGGTGGTAGCCTGTGTTTATTTGTCAATAACAGCTGGCGCACAAGCTTTTGACGTTTTGCTCCCCTGCGGTAGAGTATGTCATGATAAGCTATAGACCACACTATCTACCAAGAGAGTTTTCATCTATATTTTTCGTAGCTGTCTATCTACCACCACAAACCAATGCTGGCACTAAGACCACACTAAAATAACTGTATAATGCCATAAGCAAACAAGAAAATGTTTATTCAGAAGCGTCGCTCCTAGCGGCCAGGGACGGCGCTCCTAATGACAGGTACAAAGCTCTCCCTCGCAATTCATTAGGCAAATTTGACTATAATTATATCCCCCCGATTCCTGCTTACAAGCAAAAACTAAAGCAGGAAGTACCAGTGACTCACTCAATACGGAAGTGGTCAGATGACATGGATGCTAAACTACAAGACTGTCTTGCGAGCACAGACTGGAATATGTTCCGGGATATATCCAATGGCATTGAGGAGTACACCACTTCAGTCCCCAGATTCATCAATAAGTGCATCGATGACGTCATCCCCACAGTGACCGTACGTACATACCCCAACCAGAAGCCATGGATTACAGGCAACATCCACACTGACCTAAAGGCTAGAGCTGCCGCTTTCAAGGAGCGGACAATAATGCAGACACTTATGAGAAATCCCGCTATGCCCTCAGACGAACTATCAAACAGTGAAAGCGTCCATACAGGACTTAGATTGATTCCTACTACACCGGCTCGGATGCTTGTTGGATGTGGCAGGGCTTGCAAACTACTATGGATCACAAAGGGAAATCCAGTCATAAGCTGCCCAGTGAAGCGAGCCTTCCAGATGAGCTAAATGCCATCTATGCTCGCTTCGAGGCAAGCAACACTGAAGCATGCACGAGAACACCTGTCCTTTGAAAGGCAGGTCATGGCTCACAACAGCATCATCCCGGAAAACGTAGACCCATTCCAATTCGCATACCGCACCAACAGATCCACAGATGATGCAATATCAATTGTACTCCACACTGCCCTTTCCCACCTGGACATGTACTCCACACTGCCCTTTCCCACCTGGCCATGTACTCCACACTGCCCTTTCCCACCTGGACAAAAGGAACACCTATGTCAGAATGCTGTTCATTGACTACAGCTAAGTGTTCAACGCCATAGTGCCCTCGAAGCTCATACCTAAGCTAAGGACCCTGGGACTAAACACCTCCCTCTGCAACTGGATTCTGGACTTCCTGACGGGCCGTCCCCAGGTGGTAAGGGTAGGCAACAACACATCTGCCACACTGATCTTCAACACAGGGGCCCCTCAGGGGTGCATGCTTAGTCCCCTCCTGTAATCCCTGTTCACCAATGACTGCGAGGCCAAGCACGACTCCAACACCATCATTAAGTTTGCCAATTACACAACAGTGGTAGGCCTGATCACCCACAATGATGAGACAGCCTATAGAGAGGAGGTCAGAGTCCTGGCAGTGTGGTGCCAAAAAGTGCTACAGCTGCACCATTGAGAGCATTCTGACTGGTTGCATCACCGCTTGGTATGGCAACAGCTCTGTATCCCAATGTGGGGCCAAGCTTTCTGCCATCTAGGACCTCTATACCAGGCGGTGTCAGTGGAAGGCCCTACAAATTGTCATAGACTGTTTTCTCTGCTATGGCACAGCAAGCGGTACTGGAGCGCCGAGTCGAGGTCCAAATGCTCCTTAAAGCTTCTACCACCAAGCCATAAGTCTGCTGAACAATTAATAAAATGGCTACCTGGACTATTTGATTTGACCCCCCTTTTTACGCTGCTGCTACTCTGTTTATTATCTATGCACAATCACTTTACCCCTACCTACAGGTACATATTACCTCAATTACCTTGACTAACCTGTACCCTCACACATTGACTTGGTACCCCCTGTATTTAGCCTCGTTATTATTATTTTATTGTGTTATTTCTTTGTTTGTTAGTATTTAGTCAATCTTTTCTTAAAATTGCATTTCACGGTAAGGTATCGGTTTGGACATGAGGCTGCAGCCAATATGCATATCACCTACACTTTGACATGTAGGCTTTTTATTTATGTACATGAAAAATAGATTTGAATATTATTCCAATGTTAGCCTCTCTGATCGGAGGAATTGTTTGACATTGTGATTTTAGTTCGATTTTTTATACTTTTCTTTTCGGACAATTGAAATCTATATTGTTGTCCAAGACAAGAGGACAAGTGTTAATGTCAAGCCCTGCTATACAGTATACACTGAGTAGACAAAGCATTAAGAACACCTCATCTTCCCATGAGATAGACTGACCAGGTGAATCCAGCTGAAAGCTATGGTTCCCTTATTAATGTCACTTGTTAAATCCACTTCAATCAGTGTAGATGAAGGGAAGGAAACAGGTTAAAGAATCATTTGATTGCGTATGTGTGCCATTCAGAGGGAGAATGGGTAAGACAAAAGATTCAAGTGTCTTTGGACAAGGTATGGTAGTAGGTGCCAGGCGCACAGGTTTGTGTGAAAAACTACAACAGTGATGGGTTTTTCACGCTCAAGTTCCCCATGTGTATCAAGAATGGTCCACCCAAGGACATTCAGCCAACTTGACACAACTGTGGGAAGCACAGGAGTCAACATGGGCCAGCATCCCTGTGGAATGCTTTCGACTGCTTGTAGAACCCATGCCTTGACGAATTGAGGCTGTTTTCAGGGCAAAATGGGTGGTGTTCCTATAATGTTTGGTATACTCAGTGTATATTTAAATTCTTATAGTGTACAAATCTGTGCCAAATCATGTTACTATCACAGGCCTCGTGATGCTTATGGAGAAGTTATCATGGTGAAGTTACTCATTGTGTACTTATTCCTCGTGCCCCTATGTTTTTTTTTCTCTCTGCATTGTTGGGAAGGGCCCATAAGTAACAAATACACTGTTCGTCTACACCTGTTGTTTACCAAGCATGTGACAAATACCATTTGATTTGATTTAATCAATGCAGGTCGATCATCTAGAGAGGATACAGTTTCCAAACAGGGTGAGAACGATGAAGTAGATAGAGGAGAACATTCCCCAGCGAACGCCCCCCTGGGACTCTATCCCATGATACATCACCGCATTCCAGTCCTCTCCTGTCAGAATCTAGGAGACACAAACATATTGTCACGGATTTAGCCAATGGTATTACAGTAATTACAATATAAAGTGATTTTCAAAAGGCAAAACAAAGCACAACTTCATTGAGCATTTTGTAAACATCACCTGGAAAACTGTGAGAATGGCTGCTGGAAAGGTGTCGAAGTTTGTTGTTGGTGTCTCCTCTTCAAAATGAAACCTGCAGTCGGAAACACAGATTAGAGAGGTTGCTAACTTTGAGCTATGCCTGGCTATCACACAGGTTCACACTATATTTTATAATCCCTCATCACTTTTGTGACCATTGGAAAATTTAGAAGAATCACACTTAGTAATAATATATTATTGCATTGCTCCAGCAACAATATTTATAGTACATCTTGCTACTGTCAGAGCCCTAACAGCTTGGTTGGCTAATGTAAACCTCTCCGTCAAGGCTGATCTCACAGCAGAACACATTCCTAGCTAATGGGGAGTTGAAAATACATTTATGCTAATCTTGATATTCTGTATTGCTATATGAGAATCTACAGGGACCTCATTACACTTTCCAACAATGAGAGTGATGTAGAAAGCTAAATGTGTCTTCTCTCTGCCTGCTAAAATCCTTGGTGCATATACAGACATTCATTAGTACATATCTCATTAGTTTCCCAACTAGAGAAAAGACAATGCAGGTCAGCATAAAACCCTGTTTAATCCACCCTACTGTAAGGTAAAAAATATGTGCAACTGTACAAGTGAATCATGATGAAATACCAAATATAATAGATAAATACAATAGAACACAATAAATAAAACAAGTGACTTCGGGTATAGTGTGCATCTAATACTGTATGCATCTCACTATGCATCTCACTATGCATCTCACTAAATGTGTTTCTTTTCTTTTCACTGGAACAGGCATGATGTTAAATATACACTAAATGTACAAAACATGATTTATCCTTCTTTATATTTCTCAAACACGACTGGCATTTAGCCTGTATTTACAGTGCATTCAGAAAGTATTCTGACCCCTTGACTTTTTCCACATATTATTATGCTACAGCCTTATTCTAAAATGGATTAACTGTTTTTTCCCCCTCATCAATCTACAGCCATGATGACAAAGCAAAAACTGTTGTTTTCTTTAGAAATGTTAGCTAATTTACCAAATAAAAAAATAAAAAAACTTTACTCAGTACTTTATTGAAGCATCTTTGGCAGCGATTACAGCCTTAAGTCTTTTTGTGTATGACGCTACAAGCTTGGCACACCTGTATTTGGGGAGTTTCTCCCATTCTTCCCTACATATCCTCTCAACACTGCACTGAAAGAGCCTAAACAGCACACAGCCTGATTTAACCTGTTGAGTGTAGGGGCAGTATTTTGATGTTTGGATGAAAAACATACCCAAATTAAACTGCCTATTTCCCAGGCCCAGAAGCTAGAATATCAGATTATGATAGAAAACGCTCTAAAGTTTCAGGAACTGTCCAAATATTGTCTGTGAGTATAACAGAACTGATATTGCAGGCAAAAACCTGAGGAAAATCCACCTTCCCTCCATTTAAAGGGATATCAACCAGATTCCTTTCCCAATGGCTTCCACATGGGGTGAACAGTCTTTAGACATAGTTTCAGCCTTTTATTCTGAAAAATTAGCGAGAATGAGAACAATAGCAAGACTATATACAGGGGGGTACCGATACAGAGTCAATGTGAGGGGGCACTGGTTATTTGAGGTAGTATGTACATGAAGGTAGAGTTAAAGTGACTATGCATAGATGACAACAGAGACTAGCAGTGGTGTAAAGAGGGGGTGGGGGGGGAGCACTGCAAATAGTCTGGGTAGCCATTTGACGAGATGTTCAGGAGTCTTTTGACTTGAGGGTAGAAGCTGTTTATAAACCTCTTGGACCTAAACTTGGATCTCTGGTGCCGCTTGCAATGCCTGTAGCAAAGGGAACAGTCAATGACTAGGGTGGCTGGAGTCTTTGACCATTTTTAAGGCCTTCCTGTATTGTTACCTACCCTTACCATCTGGGGGCGGCCCATCAGGAAGTCCAGGATCCAGTTGCAGAGGGAGGTGTTTAGTCCCAGGGTCCTTAGCTTAATGATGAGCTTTGAGGACACTATGGTGTTGAACGCTTAGCTGTAGTCAATGAACAGCATTCTCACATAGGTGTTCCTTTTGTCCAGGTGGGAAAGGGCAGCGTGGAGTGCAAAAGAGACTGCATCATCTGTGGATCTGTTGGGGCGGTATGCAAATTGGGGTGGGTCTAGGGTTTCTGTGATGATGGTGTTGATGTGAGCCATGACCAGTCTTTCAAGGCACTTCATGACTACAGAATTGAGTGCTACGGGTCGGTAGTCGTTTAGGCAGGTTACTTTAATGTTCTCGGGCACAGGGACTATGGTTGTCTGCTTGAAACATGTTGGTATTACAGACTCAGACATTGATAATGTCAGTGAAGACACTTGCCAGTTGGTCAGCGCATGCTTACATTACACGTCCTGGTAATCCGTCTGGCCCTGCGGCCTTGTGAAAGTTGATCTGTTTAAAGGTCTTACTCACATCAGCTACGGAGAGCGTGATCACACACTCTTCCGGAACAGCTGGTGCTCTCATGCATGTTTCAGTTGTGTTTGCCTCGAAGCGAGCAGAGAAGTAGTTTAGCTCGTCTGGTAGGCTCGTGTCACTGGGCAGCTCTCGGCTGTGCTTCCCCTTGTTGTCCGTAATGGTTTGCAAGCCCTGCCACATCCGACGAGCATCAGAGCCGGTGTTGTATGATTCGATCTTAGTCCTGTATTGACACTGCCTGTTTGATGGTTCATCGAAGGACATAGCGGGATTTCTTATAAGCTTCTTATAAGCATCCGAGTCCCGCTCCTTGAAAGCAGTAGCTCTAGCCTTTAGCACTGTGCGTATGCTGCCTGTATTCCATGGCTTCTGGTTGGAGTATGTACGTACGGTCACTGTGGGGACGACGTCATCGATACACTTATTGATGAAGCCAATGACTGATGTGGTGTACACCTCAATGCCATCGGAGTATGGATGCGGGCCTTACTTTTTAGAATAATTTATCAATTTTGAGCAAACAGAATGAGCAGCAGCTACGTTTGGCTACATACGGACCGTTAGTGAAATTCCCGCGAGAGAGTAACAATTAATGTGATCGGATGTTAATTATTTGACTCGCCTACCTGTATTTGACATTGTGATGTTATTTCGTTGAACACTAGATGGTTTAATGTTTTTTTTGGCAATGAAACGAGGCTACTCATTTTATGTGAATCACATTTTTATTTGGCGTACCCCGGACAGCACTGCGCGTACCTCTGGGGGTACCCCAGTTTGGGAATACCAGTTTGGGAATACCTGTACTAGAGCAACAATGTAATGTAGTGAAAACAACTTGCATCTATATTACATTACAAGCTAAATGGTAATGCTAACAATAATACAACTGGCTAATAAGACAACTGGCTAATGGGTATTACAGTACAGTGCGTGTTCTGGACAGGACCTTTTTACCATCGATGACCACTTTGGAAACAAGCGTTTTAATGAACACTTTTAAGTGATATCCTCTGGGTCCATATTGTACATTTTGTTGTATATGTCTGTTACCCAAATCAATTAAATTAAATTCAATACTATGAGAGGCACTGGAGGTTGACTCACATTCCCCCAAAGAGCTGCATGCCCAGTAGGGCGAACACCACGATGAAGAGGAAGAGGAGGAAGAGCAGGCTGATAATGGACTTCATGGAGTTGAGTAAAGAGACCACCAGGTTCCTCAGAGAGTTCCAGTACCTTCAGGGACACATGAGAAGGATGAAGAGGGGGAATAAAGAGAGGATAGCACTACATGTATAAGATTGTGTCATGTAAAGTTATCATGTCATGTTTTGGATGACAGCGTAACAGATCACTCACTTAGTGACTTTGAAAATCCTGAGCAGACGGAGAGCTCGCAGGACGCTGATGCCGTAGGAAGCCCCAGGTTTCACAACTGCCCAGATCACCTCAAAAATACTGCCTATAATCACCTGGAAGGAGAGTACATTGAATTACTTAAAATGTGCTTCTCCTTAATGCATTGCAGTGTAATGTAATTCTCTACGATACAGTTTTCAGCAGTGCCGGTTTTATTGAATTTTAGTCTCACTCACTCCAAAATCAAAACAATTGAAAGAGGAATGGAAGTAGTTCCTAGGTCCTAGTCCATACATTTTCATGGACATCTCAGTCAGAAACAAGCCCAGGAATACAAACTCTGCCAAATCTGCCGGGGAGAGGTAAAAAACACAGATAAATTCACTGAGTCAAATATGTCTTCACCCTGATGTCTGAAGTGATTAAATATGACTAATACACTATAGATTGCATTGTACAAACAGCAAATAAATAGAATGACAGGTTTGGTTGGTGTTGGTGGGGAAATCAGTACTGTATTCCCTCCCATGCAGGGGGGGGCATTGGGCAGGACTTACACAGCGCATAGGTGAGCCACTCAGGCTGGTCATAATGAACAATGGCCACACACAGTGTGTTGAGGCCCACCAGACACAGGACTGTCCAGTAGAAGCTCTGGGCCTTGACCAGGCGTCTGATGGTGAAGCGGAGCCGCTTCTCTTTCCTCCGGAAGTAGGAAGCACTGTCGTTCTTGCTGCTCTTCAGGCTGGCCCGGGTGAATGGAGAACCTGGGGGAGTAGCCCGGGTGAACGCAGACCCTGGGGGAGCAGCCCGTATGAACGGAGACCCTGGGGGAGCAGTGGGGGGAACAGCACACACACACTGGACATAAAGTCACACAATCATCCATACCGTATTTCTCATTAAAATCATTTGAATGTAACTTGATGACCTGAAGGTTTTCACTTGGTGGAGACAGCCTATAAACATTGTTAGACACAATGAGAGGAAAAATAACAACATTACAGCTAATAAACCCCAGCTCTGTACTGTGGCTAAAACAAACCACAGCATATAATGCCAAATACAGCAACTTCTATGTAAATTACAGTTCTTCACATTTCTCTTTCATAATGATGCATCATATTGTTCAGATGGACAGTATCCTTCTCAGTGTCCTCCTGGCTAGTTCATGGCATCCATAAAGAACTCTGTGCACTGCCCTCCTCCTTTCTCCTACATCTCCCAGCCCCTGTGCCATAATAAACCCTCTGTAACTTAAATTAGTGGGGCTGGACCAAAAGAATAAAGGTGAAAAATGGTTTCATTAGGATCTTGTTAGTGGCCCAGCAGAAGAGGGAGAATCATAATTTCCTGGGCTATTTTCTTCTCCACATCTTACTCTGTGTGAAGCATCATAAACTAAGTACCAAGTCAGGTTGCCCTTTTCCTTTCTCTTTTTCACTCTCTCCCTCCATCTCCCTCTCCTTCTCTGTGTCATTTCTCTTTTTCACTCTCTCCCTCCATCTCCCTCTCCTTCTCTGTGTCATTTATCTTTTTCACTCTCTCCCTCCATCTCCCTTTCCTTCTCTGTGTCATTTCTCTTTTTCACTCTCTCCCTCCATCTCCCTCCTTCTCTGTGTCATTTCTCTTTTTCACTCTCTCCCTCCATCTCCCTTTCCTTCTCTGTGTCATTTCTCTTTTTCACTCTCTCCCTCCATCTCCCTCTCCTTCTCTGTGTCATTTCTCTTTTTATGGGATTCTAATACTGAGCCAAAACACACAATTTCCCTTTAATTACTGTGCAGTGATGCAGATCAAATTAAGGAGTATTAATAATCACTTATGCAGCAGGACTGAGGAGTTCAAACACATAGTAGTTAGCAACCAACCGCCAAGAAGGAGGGAACAGTTGGAGATGACTATTATTTTTTAATAAGAGTCTATTGCAATGCTTCTGTCATTAGTCTTTCTTAAAGGTCACTTGTCTAACAGAATAAACAAAACCAGGAGTCATTATGTCGCATAATGGGAATAATAGGAAGTGTAGTTACTTATTTAGCTATATAGGCTGGCCCAATACCGCTGAAAAGACAAACTACTAAAAATACAAAATGATTTAATATGCAACATTATTCAATCGAAGGACAGTTTGAAAAAATATTGTTCCAGACTTGCAGTTGAGACTGACATTAGAGACACGAGACAGCCAGTACATAGGTAGATCAGTATACAGCAGTGAGCAGTGTGAAAGCTAACAGGTTGGTTGAGAGGTCAGAGGTCACGGGCATTGGCCTTACCAACAGATGAGATGTCAGGGAAGTGGTCTTCGCCCTCCTCAGCGTTGATCAGGTCATTACTGCTCTTCTTGGCTCTTTTTAACACTGAACACACATTAGAACAACACTGTAGGGTTAGCAGTACTGATGGGTATGACATCGGCTCTCAGGGAATTAAAACCCTTAGCCTACAATTTCCACACCCCCGCAGAATTCTAATTAACATAATACAAAGATTCCCATCAAAATCCATCTGTTTAAGCTAGAGATATCTGTTTTTTGCATGGGCTGCTTAGACAGGGCTTAGACTCTAGAGGGTTATTAATACAGTACTTCCATCAGGTAACTCACTTGCATTCTAAAAAGCAGCCCACAACTTGAACCCTTCACATTTATGACAGCTTGTGAAACAGCATCTCATGAGAGGCCTCTTAGTTCTTGTTGGCGCAATAGACCATTCAAACTTGACTGGCAACACAGCCCCCTCACACACACTCTCCCAGGCAGGCTCTCTCTGAACTGTAGCACTGTGCACCTCTCTCCTGTTTTAATCGAATTTAAATGTTGCCCCAACACCCATAATTACTGTGGGTTCACACTCGGGCTGTGATTGATTCTGTGCTGGGCTAACAAGCAGCAGCACAATATCTAAATCAGAGAGGGTGGGTGGCATCTGCCCAAAGCCTGACATAGCCACAGCCAGAGAGGAGCCTGGGAAGACAGTCCTGGGCAGACACAGGGAGACAACACAGACGAATCTCATCCCCAAGGTCCTGAGTTTTCCCTGATCAGATCAGGCGGTCTGAGCAGCCTAACTCAGGGCCCGAGTATACCCTTCACCTGGGTTGTTGTGTTTCCTCTTGTACCACGCTCCATCCAGAGGAGACATCTCTTCAGCATGCTTGTCTTCCTCTGCCAGCATCACCTCCTCTGAAACAAATACATAGCCACACACCATAACATGAACACACACACGCACGCACGCACACACAGATTTCCAAACCATCAGCATATTTAATATTACATATCATAAAACCCCAGGACTAATGCTATGTCAGCATAATGTAATATACTGTATATTTCTAGGTCATATAGCTAGATATAAGAAAATGTGTGGAAGATTACTGCATAAGGTATCAACTCCCATTTGCCTGTAACTAACCCTTGAGCAAAATCTGAAGCAGTATTTAAGTCAACTTAAGTATTAGAGTAAAGTTAAAGTTTTAAAAGTAAAAGCGAGAAGGAGTAGAGGGCAGTCTGACCTGCCTTGCATATCCATTCCAGGTATCCAGTCAGCTCCCTCTCGATCTGCTGCTGCCTGCGAAGCTTCAGAAACTCCTGCCTCTTCTCCACACGCTCACGCTCCTTGGCAAACTCCCTGCGGGGACAAACACACACACTTATCGGACAAGCCTGGGAGCAACACACACAGTTGTAGCTACAGGTCAGAGCCTGGAGCACTCATCTGCTGACAGCAGTCTGCCTCCCAACTGTGGAACTGGCTGTGAGTGAAACTTTTTGGAGAGACACTTCTAGTCTTTGCTTCCTCTACATTAAAAACTTTAAAAAGCATGATTATGCGAGTCCATATTGCCAATACAGTCAGGGGTGTATGAAAACATCGGATCTCTGTGGTTACACCATGAAGCAATCATATTTCTGACACAATCTGATAATATCTTGGAACAACAAGCAACCCAGTTTCCCTTGCAGAAAGACAAATAGTCAAACCTATTTAATAAACAAACATTTACCCGACACAGGCCCAGAGATCATTGGCTGAAAGATAAAGTTTCCAACACTGTACAGTAAAGGACAATATACTGTAACTGCACTCTACACCAGTGTTTTCCAACCCCTGGCCCTCGAGTGCCCCAACAGTACACCGTTTCGTTGTAGCCCTTGACAAACACACCCACATTGAGGGCTTGATGATTAGTTGAGACGTTGAATCAGGTGTGCTTGTCCAGGGTTACAATAAAAATGTATACTGTTAGGGGTACTGTAGGACCAGGGTTGGGAAACACTGCTCTACACAATGCATGCAATTACACTTTGGAAATCAAATGAGCGTCATTCATTTGCATCAGTGCTTGTTCCGAATGCACTCACAACATAGAACAGTCAATTTAAAAAACGCTGAAAGGTGCATGTGGTGGTTTTTGTAACCACAGACCCACAACTCATTATCTAGCCAATTAAATAAGCCCATTTAAATTATTATTATACAGGTGTATCCTGGGAATAAATAGGCCTACTGCTGATTGGGTAAAGGTTGGATTACCAAGACAAAGAGGGGGAGGTCTCACTCATTAACCTGCACTGTGAAACCACAAACAGAACATCACTGTTGCCATCTCCCTGGATTGAGTAGCTGAGGTTGAGGACATGCTTTTATTTATCTTCCTCCTTCCACCCACAACTTCTCTGTGTGTAGTACTAGCTCCTTAAGACCTGTTAACGGAGGGATGGGAGGGGAGGGAGGAAGACAGAGACACAGAGAGAGAGGGACAGTAGTGAGACAGAGAGAGAGAGAGACGGGGAGAAAGAGAGAGAGACAGGGACAGGGAGAGAGAAACAGAGGGAGAGAGAGAGAGATAGGGAGAAAGAGAGACAGAGAGAGATAGGGAGAAAGAGACAGAGATGGGGAGAAATAGAGATATTGGGAGAAAGGTCCACAAATACCATCTAGACACCAATGCCCTAAAGCACACAAAAAACTATACCAACCTCGGCCTAAACATCAGGACCAATTCGACATCCCAATTAGGATCTGCCTAAAAAATACTTGAATCCGTTAGTTAACCAATTGCTCTATATGGTTGTGAGGTCTGGGGTCCGCTCAGCAACCAAGAATTCACAAAATGGAACAAACACCAAATTGAGACTCTGCATGCAGAATTCTGCAAAAACATCCCGGTGTACAACATAAAACACCAAATAATGCATGTAGAGCAGAATTAGGCCGATACCCGCTAATTATCCAAATCCAGAAAAGAGGAATTCTACAACCACCTAAAAGGAAGCAATTCCCAAACCTTCCATAACAAAGCCATTACCTACAGAGAGATTAACCTGGAGAAGAGCCCACTAAGCAAGCTGGACCTGGTGCTCTGTTCACAAACACAGACCCCAACCAAATCACGAGAAAACAAAAATAGAATTACTTGATACATTGAAAAGATTTAACCAAATAACAGAGCAAACTAGAACACTATTTGTCCCTAAATAGAGAGTACACAGTGGCAGAATACCTGACCACTGTGACTGACACCAAATTAAGGAAAGGTCCTTCTGTAGCTCAGTTGGTAGAGCATGGCGCTTGTAATGCCAGGGTAGTGGGTTCGATCCCCGGGACCACCCATACGTAGAATGTATGCACACATGACTGTAAGTCGCTTTGGATAAAAGCATCTGCTAAATGGCATATATTATTATTATTATTATTATTATATTTAACTATGGATAGACTCAGTGAGCATAGCCTTGCTATTGAGAGAGGCCGCCATAGGCAGACCTGGCTCTCAAGAGAAGGCGGGCTGTGCACACTGCCCACAAAATGAGGTGGAAACTGGGCTGCACTTCCTAACCTCCTGCCAAAATGTATGAGCAAATCAGAGACATATTTTTCCCTCAGATTACACAGACCCCCAAAGAATTTGAAAACAAATCCAATTTTGATAAACTCCCATATCTATTGGGTGAAATACCACAGTTTGCAATCACAGCAGCAACAAGAAAATGGCAACCAGTGAAGAACAAACACCATTGTAAATACAACCCATATTAATGTTTATTTATTTTCCCTTTTGTACTTGAACTATTTGCACATCGTTATAACACTGTACATAGGCATAATATGACACTTTATATGTCTCTATTCTTCTGAAACTTTTGTGAGTGTAATGTTTACTCTTCATTTTTGATTGTTTATTTCACTTTTGTTTATCTATTTCACATGTTTTGGCAATGTAAACATATGTTTCCCATGTCAATAAAGCCCTTTGAATTGATTGAATTGAGAAAGAGAGATTTTAGGCTGGGTTTCTGTACAGCACTTTGTGACATCAGCTGATGTAAGAAGGGCTTTATAAATACATTTGATTGATTGATTGAGGTATACAGAGACAGACAGAGCAGCAAAAGAGAGAGAGGGGCAGATGGAGACAAATGAGGGATCCCCTCCCTGAACGGTCCAGTTTCACAGCTCACTCGATGAGAGCCAAGCAGTGATTGGTGTCTCGCCCTCGCAGGTCTGAGGGAAGCTCCTTCCTCCATTGCAGTGGCTATGTGTGTGTGAGGAGGTGGTGCAAGCTCCACAGCAGTCCCTCAGGTGGGGGAGTGAGTCAAAACACTCCTCAGCAAGCCTCACACCAGCACTGAGCGCAGACTCTCTCTCATCTTTCTTTCTCTCTCTCTCTCGTCTTTCTTTCTCTCTCTCTCTCATCTTTCTTTCTTTCTCTCTCTCTCATCTTTCCCTCTCGCATCTTTCTCTCTCTCTCTCATATTCTTCTCTTTACACAAACAGATTAGCTAGACATACAGGCGATCCCAGCTACACACTCTCTCACTCAGCCTGTACAGTACACACAGGCTCACCGAATGCAGAGAGATTGCAGAGTAAAACACACACAACAAGCAATCACTTATAGACACATTTTGCAAGCAGCACGGAGCGCGCACAATATCAAACTGCTCAGAGCTGGGATACTATGCCTGAAAATGGGAAACTGTTTTAAGCTAAAACTACAGTATAATAATAAAGGACCTGGAAAATCTAAAGAAGCTGTAGCTTACATATCACACACAATATAAGCAACAAGAACATGAGTCAGAAGTCAAGGTTCAGACCAAGTGGTACAGTATGTGGATTTACAGCTGTACAGCTGTGAGTTGTGGAGCAACAAGACACAGCATGAGCCTCCACCTGACTGACAGATGGACATTACCCTGCTGGGAAGGATCTGAAAAACCTGACCTTCTACTCCACACAGAGGAAAAGAGGGAGGAGGAAAACATAAGGGAGAGAGAGAAGGTGTACATTTATATTGTGTATTTCACTTTAGTTTATTATCTACTTCACTTGCTTGGGCAATATTAACATATATTTCACTTTTTTTTCTTTAACTAGGCAAGTCAGTAAAGAAAAAAATTGTATTTTCAATGACAGCCTAGGAACAGTGGGTTAACTGCCTGTTCAGGGGTAGAACGACAGATTTGTACCTTGTCAGCTCAGAGATTTGAACTCGCAACCTTTCAGTTACTAGTCCAACACTCTAACCACTAGGCTACCCTGCCACCCCATGCCAATACAGCCCTTGAATTGAATTGAGAAGGGGGGGTAGAGAAAAATATTAAAAGCCAGTGTTGTGCCTCAAGTTGGGCTGTCTGTGGCACTCCCTTTGTTCTAATCAAAGCCCTCACAGAGTAAGCTGATGGGGTGATTTGGGCAGGAGGGCGGGGGACATTAAGAGGGGTGATGAGATAAAAGCTTGCTGTCTCTGCCTGCTGCTCCTGGGGCTGTGGCCTCTAACCCCTGTGTGTGGCTGTAGCCCTGGCCCCGGCCCCCTGCAGGACAGACAGTGGCCTTTAGAATGTGACACAGCCCTGTCACAGTGCATCAGTGACCTTTATCCCTTCTGACCACAGTAAACACGGCTGACATGTTTTGGTATCCTTCCCCAGATCTGTGTCTCGACACAATCCTGTCTCTGAGCTCTACGGACAATTCCTTTGACCTCATGGCTTGGTTTTTGCTATGACATGCACTGTCAACGGTGGGACCTTATATAGACAGGTGTGTGCCTTTCCAAATCATGTCCAATCAATTTAATTTACCACAGGTGGACTTCAATCAAGTTGTAGAAACATCTCAAGGTTGATAATTTGAAACAGGATGCACCTGAGCTTAATTTCGAGTCTCATAGCAAAAGGTCTGAATACTTATGTAAATAAGGTATTTCTGTTTTACATTTTTTTATGAATTTGCAATAATTTCTAAAAACCTGTTTTCACTTTGTCATTATTGGGTATTGTGTGTAGATTGATGAGGAATCAAGTTTATTTAAAACCTCTTAAATGTTAAGGCCCCATATTTGGGGACCCTATTGGATTTGTTTTATTCAATTCATTATGGCATGAGAACAGTAGCCCCTATTTGCAAAAGCAAGGTGTCTGAGGAGAGTTGAGTATCTTGGCTATTGATCGGTATCTTAAACTATTTGGTGTGAATTACTACCATACATGGGCATACAAACTTATAAGGGCAGGCTGAGCTGATGACCTTATTTCAAGATGGCTGCTACCTATATTCCGTTTAGCATTGTGAAGCATAAACAAAATAAACACGGAATACGTTGATACACACCAAAAGCCGGGACTCCATAGATCATGAGGATGTCTTATTTGTCTGCCTGGGACATATCGTTATTGATCACCAGACCCGAGAGTCAAAATGTTTATTTGACACAGCGTTTTCACCAAATATCTTACAAGATAAGCTTCTATTTGGTCTGTGTTTGAGCTATGGCTACATGCGGGGTATCAAATGAATCCCTATGTTGGTAGGAACAAATATTGCCTATTGCCGATGTTATCTGATGATGTATGACTTAATGGACATATTGAATGTCCACATTCGCGTCACATTTTGAGCATAAAAAATATGACGATACCTGCTTACTCACTGTAGGCATCCATTACACAGAGGATTGGCTACTGGGGCACCTTGACAGTCTTGTAGCCAACGGGATAAGCTTTCCAGGGATATGCAGTTGACCTGGGTGGGACAAAGCAAGGCCTCGAACCTTTTATGCATACCGCAAACTATTACTACCGGGCTCAGAGACAAGACGCACCGAGCACGATTTCATTTAATTTCTTTAGCATAAAAGATAGTTTCTCAAGGGTGAAAAAAAGGTAAAAATGAAGAATATCGAACAGGAACTTAAAAAGAAGGCAGCTATGTATAAGTATAGCGACATAGAAACTTTGAATAAAATAATGGAGTCGGACACGGATTAGGGGACCGATTTGGACAACGAAGATTGCTTTCTAGAAGGATTGGATCCACTTTTAGATCTGTAAGTAAATTATCTTCATGACTTTATATAGCTAATTTACTATATGTATTTCATTTTTTATAAGTTGTCTGCTTTTTGTGCTTTGGATTTAGTTTACATAGGCCATTGTAACAAGTCATTTCAATGTTATATAATTACAAAGTAGGTATTGTCTATGTTTCATATTAGTTCACTGTTTGCTGTTCTAAGTTTCATCCTTGTAACTTTGAAGAGGCCACTAAACGCTTATGGCCATTGTTGATTTGTGGTTCTCACCTCTTCCTTTGTCTCCAAAGTGTTACTGTGTGCATTGTGTGTGTGTGCTTCACCCCTTCTATGTGAGTCACTGCACAGGTAAAGTTGACCCTAATGTTGTTTTGTACATTTAGTCAACTGTGATTCTGTGTGTCTTATAACGATACATCCCTTTATTTTATTCACAACAAAGTGGAGGATGCAGACGATTTGGATGATGACGTTTGGGAGCCACGTCTCCCCAGCAACCGCACCTGCTGGTCAAGGTCTTCATCCACTACTGCTATGTCAATCACCCTGTCTAATGGTTCTACATCCACTTTTCATAGACTTCTTGAAAAATAAAATACAGTTGAAGTCAGAAGTTTACATACACTTAGGTTGGAGTCATAAAAACTCATTTTCAACCACTCCACAAATTTCCTGTTAACAAACTATAGTTTTGGCAAGTCAGTTAGGACATCTACTTTGTGCATGATACAAGTAATTTTTCCAATAACTGTATCACAATTCCAGTGGGTCAGAAGTTTACATACACTAAGTTGACTGTGCCTTTAAACAACTTGGAAAATTCACAAAAATGATATCATGACTTTAGAAGCTTCTGACATCATTTGAGTCAATTGGAGGTGTACCTGTGGATGTATTTCAAGGCCAACCTTCAAACTCAGTGCCTCTTCGCTTGACATCATGGGAAAATCAAAAGAAATCAGCCAAGACATCAGATGTTTTTTTGTAGAACTCCACAAGTCTGGTTCATTGGGAGCAATTTCCAAGCACCTGAAGGTACCACGTTCATCTGTACAAACAATAGTACACAAGTATAAACACCATGGGACCACGCAGCCGTCATACCGCTCAGGATGTAGACGCGTACTGTCTCTTAGAGATAAACGTACTTTGGTGTGAAAAGTGCAAATCAATCCCAGAACAACAGCAAAGGACCTTCTGAAGATGCTGGAGGAAACAGCCACCAAAGTATCTATAACCACAGTAAAACGACGGGCCGGGCGCAGTGTGTGCTAACCAAGGTCACCAGGTGCACGGTGTTTCCTCCGACGCATTGGTGTGGCTGGCTTCCGGGTTGGATGCGTGTTGTGTTAAGAAGCAGTGCGGCTTGGTTGGGTCGTGTTTCGGAGGACGCATGACTTTCGACCTTCGTCTCTCCTGAGCACGTACGGAAGTTGTAGCGATGAGACAAGATAGTAACTACTAATAATTGGATACTATGAAATTGGGGAGAAAAAGGGGTTTAAAATATAAAATAAATAATAATAATAATTCAAAATAAAATAATTTTAAAAATTGAAAGAATATGGCACCACAACAAACCTGCCAGAGAGAGGGCTGCCCACCAAAACTCACAGACCAGGCAAGGAGGGCATTAATCAGAGAGGCAACAAAGAGACCAAAGACAACCCTGAAGGAGCTGCAAAGAGGAGATTGGAGTATCTGTCCATAGGACCACTTTAAGCTGTACACTCCAAAAAGCTGGGCTTAACGGAAGAGCGTCCAGAAAAAAGCCATTGCTTAAAGAAAAAAAATAAGCAGACACGTTTGGTGTTTGCCAAAAGGCATGTGGAAGAATCCCCAAACATATGGAAGAAGGTACTCTGGTCAGATGAGACTAAAATGGAGCTTTTTGGCCATCAAGGAAAATGCTATGTCTGGACCAAACCCAACACCTCATCACCCTGAGCACAACATCCCCACAGTGAAGCATGGTGGTGGCAGCATAATGCTGTGGGGATGTTTTTCATTAGCAGGGACTGGGAAACTGGTCAGAATTGAAGGAATGATGGATGGTGCTAAATACAGGGAAATTCTTGAGGGAAACCTGTTTCAGTCCTCCAGAGATTTGAAACTGGGACGGAGGTTCCCCTGCCAGCAGGACAATGACTGTAAGCATACTGCTAAAGCATCACTCGAGTGGATAAGGGGAAACATTTAAATGTATTGGAATGGCCTAGTCAAAGCCCAGAACTCAATCCAATTGGGGGGGGGGGGTGAATAGTTATACACACTCAAGTTTTCAGTTTCTTGTCTTGTTTGTTTCACAATTAAAAAATTGCATAGGCATGTTGTATAAATCAAAATATACAAACCCACCAAAGATGCTTTATTTAGGGATAGACAGGAGCACACTCCAACACAACAAACGAAGCATTTTTGTGTAGTGAGTCCGCCAGATCTGAGGCAGTAGGGATGACCAGGCATGTTATCTTGACAAATGCATGAATGTGACCATGTTCCTGTCCTGCTAAGCATTCAAAATGTAATGAGTACTTTGTGTGTCAGGGAAAATGTATGGAGGAAAAGGTACATTATTTTCTTTAGGAATGTAGTGAAGTAAAAGTAGAGCAAAATATCAATAGTGAAGTACAGATATCCCAAAAAACTACTTAAAAGTAGTACTTTAAAGTATTTTTACTTAAGTACTTTACACCACCGGATTGTATGATGTACACAGAGTCTTACAGAGTCAGAGTTTACGCCATCTTCACAGATGGGATACTGAGTGCAGCCAGTGACGAGACAACAGGTACAACTGTTGAGACAACTGACTTTCTGACAAAGTAACACACAAGTCTTTGAAGACCATGATACACCAGCGTTTTTGGGGGAAATATTGCAGAGCAATTTTGCTGGCAATAGAGGTGGGAATGAGTCACTGGAGCAATGAGCAACATGAACATTAATATTAGATCAATAGATCAATTTAAGCTTATTTCCCCCATTTATTTACTCCTCTCCTATAGCTTGTTATTGACTGCCACATCTGTACTGAAATTCACAGCTGTGCTCTGTCCATCAACTCAACCTGCTGCCAGTCAAGTCAATGGCAATATAGACAAAGATAACTAGCTACATTAAGCAAACTTCCAACTTCATAATCGTAAACTAGAAAGATGTAAATGGTTTTAAGATAGCTAGCCAGCTAGTTAAACATACAAAAAAAAACTATCTAAAATGAAATGTACACAGCTATAGCTAGCTAACACTCTACCTGGCTAGCTAGATAGCTAATTTAGCCAGTTTGTCCCATTGACATTGCATGAGCTCTGGTTAGCATCCAACCATGTATATTTTTGTCAGTTAAAAAAGACAAACTGTGCACAGTATATATTTATTAACATATGACCATATACTGAGTGTACAAAACACCTTCCTAATATTGAGTTGCCTCAGAACAGCCTCAATTTGTCGAGGCATGGACTCGACAAGGTGTCAAGCGTTCCACAGGGATGTTGGCCCATGTTGACTGAAATACTTCCTACAGTTGTGTCAAATTGGCTGGATGTGCTTTGGGTGGAGGGCCATTCTTGAAACACACGGGAAACTGTTTAGCATGAAAAACCCAGCAACGTTGCAGTTCTTGACAAAAATCGGTGCGTCTGGTACCTACTATCATACACAAAGGCACTTAAATCATTTGTCTTGCACATTTACCCTATGAATGGCACACAAACCATGTCTCAAATGTCTCAAGGCTTAAAAATACTTATTTAACCTGTCTCCTCCCTTTCATCTACTGATTGACATGGATTTAACAAGTGACATCAATAAGGGATCATGGCTTTCACCTGGATTCACCTGGTCAGTCTGTCATGAAAAGAGCAGGTGTACTTAATGTTTAGTATACTCAGTGTATATTGCAGTAAGAAATCATTTGAGACGTGGAAGTCAACTTTTCACTCCAAAACGGGAGTAGATTTTTTCTCACTCCAGATCAAAAACGGTTGTTTTCCAAAACATTTTAGGATGGTAGACTGATCACATGACCAATATCAAAACCCCGCAGATAAAAACAAAAAATGTAATTTTCAAAGATTTTTTTGTTAGTTTTTCATGGCCTTATGAAGAGCATAATTCCACATTGATAGTACAGAAAGAGCTGAAGCCATTTAGTGGAACAGCAAGTGAGAATTAGATTTGGTTTCAGAGAAGTAATAAATTCAAGTCCTAATAGCAGCTAGTACAGCACTCATCAGGAGGCCTTCCATTAAGCTCTGCCAGTTTGTGTGTTTGTGTGTAAATGTGTGAGAGAGAGAGAGAGAAAGAGAGAGAGAGAGAGAGAGAAAGAGAGAAAGAGAGAGAGAGAGAGAGAGAGAGAGAGAGAGAGAGAGAGAGAGAGAGAGAGAGAGAGAGAGAGAGAGAGAGAGAGAGAGAGAGAGAGAGAGAGAGAGAGAGAAGAGAGAGAGAGAGAACATGCCCCCTGGGCTTCAAAACAATGAACAGAAAAAAACATATACATTCCAAATTACACAGCATTGGCATTACACTCGAGGCTACGGCATGATTCACCAGACATTGATGGTATAGGGATACGTGTGGGAGTAGCTGCCTTCAATCCAGGGACTACTGTACTGTAGTGTAAGGACAGGAAATGCTGTAAACCAATTTAACAGAAATAAAATGCTATTTTCCCTTGACAGTAATTTGAACAGGGTACAGAGTGGATGACACATTCAGAAAACACCTCTGATATTGTCTATGTTGGACTATTCTACCTCCAGTGTTGTCCTGGATTACTCTGCTGTTTAGTGAATCTAAAGGAGGGAGTCTAATACAGCTCAGCACTTAAGAGCTCTGTACTGTTCTGTTCTGTACTGCTCTGTACTGCGCTGTACTGCTCTGTTCTGTAGTGTTCCATACCGTTCTGTTCTGTTCTGTTCCTTACTGTTATGTTCCTTACTGTACTGTTTTGTACTGTTCTGTTCCTTACTGTTATATTCTGTTCTGTACTGTTCTGTTCCTTACTCGTTATATTCTGTACTGTACTGTTCTGTTCCTTACTGTTATGTACTGCACTGTACTGATCTGTTCCTTACTATTATGTCCTGTACTGACTGTCCTGTACTGTTCTGTTCCTTACTGTTATGTACTGTACTGTTCCTTACTGTTATGTACTGTACTGACTGTCCTGTACTGTTCTGTTCCTTACTGTTATGTACTGTACTGTACTGATCTGTTCCTTACTGTTATGTCCTGTACTGACTGTCCTGTCCTGTACTGTTCTGTTCCTTACTGTTATGTACTGTTCCTTACTGTTATGTACTGTTCTGTTCCTTACTGTTATGTTCTGTTCCTTACTGTACTGTTATGTTCTGTTCCTTACTGTTATGTTCTGTTCCTTACTCGTTATATTCTGTACTGTACTGTTCTGTTCCTTACTCGTTATATTCTGTACTGTACTGTTCTGTTCCTTACTGTTATGTACTGTACTGTACTAAGCTGTTCCTTACTGTTATGTCCTGTACTGACTGTCCTGTACTGTTCTGTTCCTAACTGTTATGTACTGTTCCTTACTGTTATGTACTGTTCTGTTCCTTACTGTTATGTTCTGTTCCTTACTGTACTGTTATGTACTGTTCCTTACTGTTATGTTCTGTTCCTTACTGTTATGTACTGTTCCTTACTGTTATGTTCTGTTCCTTACTGTACTGTTATGTACTGTTCCTTACTGTTATGTACTGTTCTGTTCCTTACTGTTATGTTCTGTTCCTTACTGTACTGTTATGTACTGTTCCTTACTGTTATGTTCTGTTCCTTACTGTTATGTTCTGTTCCTTACTGTACTGTTATGTACTGTTCCTTACTGTTATGTACTGTTCTGTTCCTTACTGTTATGTACTGTACTGTTCCTTACTGTTATGTACTGTTCTGTTCCTTACTGTTATATCTGTACTGTTCCTTACTGTTATGTACTGTTCTGTTCCTTACTGTTATGTACTGTTCCTTACTGTTATGTACTGTACTGTTCCTTATTGTTATGTACTGTTCTGTTCCGTACTGTTATGTTCTGTTCCTTACTGTACTGTTATGTACTGTTCCTTACTGTTGTGTACTGTTCCTTACTGTTATGTACTGTACTGTTCCTTACTGTTATGTTCTGTTCCTTAATGTTATGTACTGTTCTGTTCCTTACTGTTATGTACTGTACTGTTCCTTACTGTTATGTACTGTACTGACTGTCCTGTACTGTTCTGTTCCTTACTGTTATGTACTGTACTGTACTGATCTGTTCCTTACTGTTATGTCCTGTACTGACTGACCTGTACTGTTCTGTTCCTTACTGTTATGTACTGTTCCTTACTGTTATGTACTGTACTGTTCTTTACTTTTATGTTCTGTACTATGTGTGTGAAAACATTCCAGTCAGGTCACTCCCAATGCAAACTCTTGGTGGGCAAGCATATATTTCACAAAACACTGCTTCTAATGTGAGAAAACAGGAAAAATACAAACACTGTAAACTATGTAAATGAATACTCCCATTCGATTAGGCTAACGCCATGCCAATATAGTCAGACAGAAGCTTCATGTTAAACAGAGCCAGCAGGTAAGTGAAATGACTTGTAAAGAGCACTATACTGTGTGTGCTTCATCATAGTGGGTAGATAACAACACCTTTCCCACAGACAGGGATGGTGTTAGGACATGATGTTGACACTCACCCAGACAGGACTCCCAGGACCAGGTTGAGCATGAAGAAGGATCCGATGATGATGAGGGGGATGAAATAGATCCAGTTCCAGGTGTTCCCTGAGGCATCGTTGGCCTGCAGAAACACACACAGAGAGAAGGACGGGTGATACTTTTTTACATTAGCCGCGGTGCTTATTGAACATTGTGCCTGGGGAAGAAAAAGAGTAGCAATAAACAATACCGTTTTCTTTTGGTGTGCTACAAAAATGACAAGATTCTGTTTTATTATTATTGCTATCAATATGATGACATGATGGGGGGAAAAACTCAAAGTAGGTTTTAACTGGAGGGCTGAGTGATGACTGACATAGATGAATGACTTTCCACCTGCCGCCTTCTCTCTCTCCAGCCGATCCCATCGACCACAACTCCCGATCCCCCTGTCTTTCTCCTGTTCTCCATGATCCCACTCTATAAGGATGGAAATTCATGGCAGTGATGGTAAGAGTGACAAACACTTTTTGGGTCAGATCTGCTCTTAGGCCATTTCAGTGCAACCCAATGTACTGTATATTGTCTGTAATTGCGAGAGGGACCTGGGACTGCTGAATCAGCAGACAAAAATACAAATTGTAGACAACCCCCCTCACCCCCTCATAATCTCTAAAGCATCCAATCCACTGGATAAACCTCCGCCCTCTTCCTCCCTGTCCATTTAGCATGTGTATGTGTATATTATTATTATGTATGTGTATATTATTTTGTAAGGCAATATTTTTGGCAAGGAAGCATCCTCGGGTATGCCAAGTTACAGTATTGACTCAGAAATGTAAATACATTTTGTAAGCGTTGAGTTGAGGGATATATTATATGCTCCACAGTATGGGTGCGATACACAATGTACGTTGGGGAGTTGCAATCTGTAAACGTCCTTGGGTCCGAAGCAAGATATGTCACGACACCTACCGAAGATGGCTCCTCTTCCTGTTCGGGTGGTGCTCGGCGGTCGTCGTCACCAGTCTACTAGCTGCCACCGATCCCTTTTCCCTTTTCTGTTTGTTTTGTCTTATGAGTTACACCTGTTTCTTGTTTACGTTTAGTTGGGCTAATAAAGCTGGTCGGCCCGCCTGCTGTTTGTGCGGGCTTATTTTTCCCACTGTGTTTGTGTGTGGTAGTGTATTGGTAGCGTTTTTCGTTTTGGGGTTTTCCCTCTGGACTTGTTAGGTCCTGGTTTCGTGTATCGTGTTTGTTGCGCCCGTGAGTTTTGGCGCGCACGATTTTCCCCGTGCCAAATAAAGCACTACTCAGTACTTTCTGCCTCCTGCGTCTGACTCCGCACCCACTACGCTTAAGTGCGTCACAAGATATTACATTTCTGGTGTATAGAAATCTTTTTCTGCTTGAATTACAACTGTCCCACTGGAAAACTAAAAAAGTCAAAAGAGGGAAAAATCTAAATCCTTCTCTGGAGTTGATCCAGTTGTTTACATGGCAAGAGGCGAATGTGGCTGTTTCTAAAGTCTGAGAGCCACTACATTACAGTAGAGTAGGTCCACTCCACTCTAAAACCTATCTACTATAAAAGCCAGGGGTTCAATAAACGCTTTCTCAGTTGAGAGACCCCTAGACCATGACATTCAGAATGCAAGCCCAATAGCGATACTGGTTTAATGTTAAGAGGGCAAATATACAGCAGGGGACTGAGACAGTAGGAGCCAAAATCATTGTCTGTGGTGAATTGGATTTGTATGTCATAGTGACATCTAAATCCCCACTGCAACAATGTTTATTCCTGCATTTCCCTGCTCATCTAGGGCCCATATGGTTTTCATGACCCCTGTGAGAAAAGCAGAGAACCTCAATGGAGGCTCCTAGACAATTACTAAACCTTATCTCAGTATTAAAATATATTTGTTTCTCCATGTCTACGCCAAAGTAAAAACTAGATTATTAATTTCTATGTGAGGAAGTCTACTGCTGAGGGCAATTGGATTGCTGAAAATTGGCTGAGACATTAGCGGAAGAAATCTTTCTTGGTGGGTTTTCTTTCTGGATAACACCATTAACGGATTGTCAGTGAAATGCTTACACATGCAGAACTCCCTCACAGGCATGTGCAGGGCCTACAGAATAAATGCCTAGGTTTACCTCCAATGTACTCACATCCTTCCTTACCTTTGTCTGTACACTATGCCTTGAATCTATGCTATCGTGCCCAGAAACCTGCTTCTTTTACTCTCTGTTCCGAACGTGCTACACGGCCAGTTCGTCTAGCATTTAGCCGTATCCTTATCCTACTTCTCCTCTGTTCCTCTGGTGATGTAGAGGTTAATCCAGGTCCTGCAGTGCCTAGCTCCACTCCCACTCCCCAGGTGCTCTCATTTGTTGACTTCTGTAACCGTAAAAGCCTTGGTTTCATGCATGTTAACATTAGAAGCCTACTCCCAACGTTTGTTGAACTCACTGCTTTAGCACACTCTGCCAACCTGGATGTCTTAGCCGTGTGTAAAACCTGGCATAGGAAAACCACCAAAAACCCTGACATCTCCATTGCTAACTATAACATTTTCCAAGATAGAACTGCCAAAGGGGGGGGGGGGGTGTTGCAATCTACTGCAAAGATAGCCTGCATAGTTCTGTATTACTATCCAAGTCTGTACTCAAACAGTTCGAGCTTCTACTTCTAAAAATTCACCTTTCCAGAAACAAGTCTCTCACTGTTGCCGCTTGCTATAGACCTCCCTCTGCCCCCAGCTGTGGCCTCGATACCATATGCGAATTGATTGCCCCCCATCTATCTTCTGAGCTCGTGCTACTAGGTGGCCTAAACTGGGACATACTTAACACCCCGGCCATCCTACAATCCATGCTTGATGCCCTCAATCTCACACAAACTATCAAGGAACCTACCAGGTACAACTCCAAATCCGTAAACACGGGCACCCTCATAGGGCACCCTCATAGATGGACACCCTCATAGATGTCATCCTAACTAACTTGTGGGCCAATATTTTACAATCCAGGTGAGACTCACAGTTGTAATCGCTGTCAAAGATGATACTAACATTGCTTCAGGGGGTTGAATACTTATCAAATCAAGATATATATTACTGTTTTATTTTCCATTAATTAAATATTTTTTTTGAATTGTTCTTCTTTTTTGACAAAATAGTATTTTGTGTTGATCGTTGACAAAAATGACGGTTCAATCCATTTTAATCCCATTTTGTAACATCAGCAAAGTTGTGAATACTTTCTGAAGACACTGTAGGACAAGCATGCTCCACTGTGAATTACATTGACAGTAGCAACACATGCAGGAAAGACACTATTCTACAGAGAGAAAATACATTCTATATGTAGAGTACCTTACTCCTTGACTTATTCCACATTTTGTAGTTACAACTTGAATTCAAAATCTTTTTTTTCTCACCCATGAACACACAATACCCCATAACGACAAAGTGAAAACATGTTTTAAGAAATGTTTGCAAATGTATTGAAAATTAATAGAAATATCTGATTTTCACAAGTATTCACGCCCCTGAGGCAATAGCAATTACAGCTGTGACTGCTATGGGGTATGTCTATCAGCTTTGCACATTTGGATTTGGGTAGTTCCTCCCATTCTTCCTTGCAGATTTTCACAAGCTCTGTTAAATTAGATGAGGCGCGTCGGTGAACAGCAATCGTGGTCTTTCCATAGAATTTCAATGGAATTCAAGTTTGAGCTTTGGCTTGGCCACTCAAGGACTTTCACATTCTTGTTCTGAAGCCAGGGTTGCTTTGGCTGTATGCTTGGGGTCATTGACCTGTTGGAACAAATCTCCCCCCCAGTTTAGGTAAGACATACAAAACCTTGCAGAGGACCTAATCAACTGACAAGTTCTTATACATAAGATATATATATATATATATATATATTGTCATGACGCTGGCCTGGGGGATAGGTTTATGACAGTCATAAATACCTCTTCCCCACTTTTTCCTCTCTCTACCCTACTGGTATTACATTGGCAAAACCCATGGTTAACATAGAGATTATGGGAACATCAGAAGGTGGGGGGAAATGAACTATATTCTGGTAATCCGAACAATTGAATATATGCGGTGGTACTTAATGAATATGATGTCAGTTCGGTTGTCATCTGAGACATTCTCATCAATGATAAGATGACATAAACTCTACAGTGGAACGTCTACACATCAGAGTTATGGTATTCACATGTAATTGTTGTTCAATTTAAATGTTTGAATATGAAATTATTCGTGATGGGTTGAAATGTGATTTTAGCTTCTAAAATGTGAGATTTGGGCTTTCATAAGATAGGGCTCTGCTCAATCAGTGGCCCGCCCCTGTGAAGCGACATGGGCTATAAAACCTTTCAATCACACCCTCCTCTCCCTTCCTAGATAAGCCCTTGAAGACAATGTAACTTCCTGTTCCGAGGATGTAGGACGACGGTCCGATGTCAGAATGGTTCAGATAATAACTACAAAATGAAGCCAACATCAGCGTGAGCTTTGGTTGCGAATGGTATGAACTTTGAACTCTTATTCACTACAGAATTGATACCTCCTAGACGTTGAGTTAGCAACAGCAGCTGCAAACGCAGGTTAGGAAGGAACAGACAGAGTATCCCGTCTATCACACAACGACGTTACTACAACTTATCCAATTGACCACCAGAGACATTCTTCAAAGGACAGAGGACTCGGTTTGGTCTTCCATCTACCACCAACCTACTGAAGCGCAGCTCAGAGTAAATTTTATAGCATTTTCCTTTTCCAAATGGGCAGTAATTTAGAATGCATAAGATACTGTATTTACGATAGCACAGCTTCGCCCTTCGTTCCTCAGTCTTCCCGCTCTTTCACTCAAACCCAGACCCTTTTCTTTTGTGTAACAAGCTGTCATATCTGTTCCGCCCGCTAGGGACGTTTTCCTTTATGACGTAATTTGTAATCAAGTTATTATTTAATTATGTGTATGTGTAATTCTGTGTGATTAGTTAGGTATTTAGTAAATAAATGATTCAACCCAATTTTGTATTGCTGATTCAAATTGTTAGCCAGGGTTCGTGCAGATAACCAAGAATTTACAACTTTCAGATGAGACTGAATTGAGATGACGATTAATATCGACTGCTATTGATGTAAAATATTACTAGGTCTTTAAGAGTTTATTCGGAAGATAACAGCTCTATAAATATTTTTTTCATAGTGCCCGACTCTCTAGTTAATTACATTTACATGATTAGCTCAATCAGGTAATATTAATTACGGATAAATTATTTTATAGAATAGCATGTCATATCACTTAATCCGGCATAGCCAAAGACACAACAATAAATATATAACTATTGGAACCAAGACTTAAAAATAACTAATATTGGTACAATACGGAGGGAGTGATGGAACATAACTAATGAAATTACAGTAAATGAAAAATTACACTTAATCCAGTATAAAATAATTTACAGAATTTATTATATAAGCGACAACATTCATAAATTCTACAACACAACGATAGAGTTATGTCTTAAGTGTCAAATGAACAATGACTCAATAATTCAGGCCTTCTAGAAATACTATGAAGTACAAAAGTTATGAGTGGAGTTAAAGTTGGTTGTCAGAAGTTCTACAATGTAAATGTACTTTTAATCTGTCTATCTGCATACTATAAAACATGGTATATGAAGGTGCGATGAAATACCCAATAGGTTGGACCATACTTTTCTCATCAATCATTTTGGAAAGAAAATGACTTAAACTGGAAATCAAATGATCCTCCATCGTTAAGAGAGTAGAACAATGAAATGCATTATTATTTCAATATTGAAAAGGTGTGGGGGACAGAGAGAAACAGAATAGCACAATTTGAGGCCATATGGCTTAGAGTCTTATAAGCACTGGGGATAGATGTGGTGGGAACATGTGGGTCTGGGCAGGTGTAATGTCGTTGATGTTTGCGTGCGTCTGTCTGTCGTCTTTTGTCTGTATATGTTTATATTGTTTGAAAAATATAAATAACGTTTTTTGTTGTTGATGGGATTCAAGTCTGGGCTTTGGCTGGGCCACTCAAGGACTTTCACATTCTTGTTCTGATGCCATTCCAGCGTTGCTTTGGCTGTATGCTTGGGGTCATTGTCCTGGTGGAACATAAATATTGCTGTAATATTGCTGTAACACAACAAAATGTGGAATATCTCAAAGGGTATGAATACTTTCTGAAGGTACTGTATATAAAGGCTTTTCAGTTGTTCAGAACTGAATCAAACATCCCCAGATCAGGCTGTACAGTACTGTATGTACTGAACTCCTACGAATGTACTGCCACTGACTGAATGAGGACAGAGGAAATTTGTGCTGGGTTAATGTGGACATGCCTGATGAGAGTATAACATGCTACGCACACCAGATGAGAAGTCAGGACGGGGGCAGTAAGGCAGCCATGTACACAGCCTGCTACTGTACTGGAGCACACCTGATGAGAAGTCAGGACGGGGGCAGTAAGGCAGCCATGTACACAGCCTGCTACTGTACTGGAGCACACCAGATGAGAAGTCAGGACGGGGGCAGTAAGGCAGCCATGTACACAGCCTGCTACTGTACTGGAGCACACCAGATGAGAAGTCAGGACGGGGGCAGTAAGGCAGCCATGTACACAGCCTGCTACTGTACTGGAGCACACCAGATGAGAAGTCAGGACGGGGGCAGTAAGGCAGCCATGTACACAGCCTGCTACTGTACTGGAGCACACCAGATGAGAAGTCAGGACGGGGGCAGTAAGGCAGCCATGTACACAGCCTGCTACTGTACTGGAGCACACCAGATGAGAAGTCAGGACGGGGGCAGTAAGGCAGCCATGTACACAGCCTGCTACTGTACTGGAGCACACCAGATGAGAAGTCAGGACGGGGGCAGTAAGGCAGCCATGTACACAGCCTGCTACTGTACTGGAGCACACCAGATGAGAAGTCAGGACGGGGGCAGTAAGGCAGCCATGTACACAGCCTGCTACTGTACTGGAGCACACCAGATGAGAAGTCAGGACGGGGGCAGTAAGGCAGCCATGTACACAGCCTGCTACTGTACTGGAGCACACCAGATGAGAAATCAGGACGGGGGCAGTAAGGCAGCCATGTACACAGCCTGCTACTGTACTGGAGCACACCAGATGAGACGTCAGGACGGGGGCAGTAAGGCAGCCATGTACACAGCCTGCTACTGTACTGGAGCACACCAGACATAGACCGACATTTTACACACTTCCACACTAATCTCATAGGACATAGAAAACCAACCACAAGAAAGACTGCATCGAACCACACTTGTGATAATATCTAATCTCTATATACAATTATCGATGTGGTAGCAGCAGTCCATTTGGGCTGTTGAATTGGAGTGCGGAGAAAGGAAGGGCTCTAGCCCATGGAGAAGAGCGGAGGCATATTGACCCAAAGTTCTTGTTCAGGATAACATGATTAAGTGGGAGAGAGCAAAGCTAGAGTCTGGCAGGCAGGCTGGAAGAGAGGAGCATTTGTTTCCCATTATCCTCTGGTCTCCTGCAGCAAATGTTCGCATCGCTTCCCCCCCTCCCCATTCTTCTTCATCAGGCCCCCCAGGGAGAGAGCAGAAGAGCAGCACAGCATGGCCTGGCCTGGACAGGATGGGAATGTTATCTCATACAGCCTGAGTACTCTGTCTCTCTCTAATACAGGCTACAGGCAAGGAACGGCTCGTACCAGCATTCAGGAGGGACTCCAAGAGCAGATACAGAGGATGAATAATTTTCATTTCACTGTAATTAATTTCAATGTATACGTGCATTGACGTTGTGACTTACAATTCAGCAGTGTTGTGAAAGCTACTCTGAAAATACAGTTTACCAAGCTACCAATTACTTCACACTGGTAGAAGTTAAGCGACACTAAAGCTACTGCTAAGAAACATATTGTTTAATTAACTAAAGATACTTTGGAAAAGTAGTTCACTAAATCCAAACTACCTCGTGAAAATGTATCTAAATCTGAAATGTTATAGACTACAAATTGCAACAACAAATCACTCTTGAGTCAGGTGTTAACAGAATGTGTAATACAGCCTATTAAACACAAAAACTGTGTATCAAGTGAGAATTAGACGGGTCTGATGTCAAAAAAGAAAGGAAATTCATGCCTACTTTACCCATATTTTATACTGAACAAAAACATAAATGAAACATGCAACAAGATTTTACAGAGTTACAGTTCATGTAAGGAATACATTTTTATCAATTCATTAGGCCCTAACCTAATCATAAGGCCTTGAATCAGAAAACCAGTCAGTATCTGGTGTGACCAACATTTGCCTCATGCAGAGCGACACATCTCCTTCACATAGAGTTGATCAAGCTGTTGATTGTGGCCTGTGGAATGTTGTCCCACTCCTCTTCAATGGCTGTGCAAAGTTGGAACACACTTTTAGAGAATTGGAACATGCTGTCGTACACGCCGCTCCTGAGCATCCCAAACATGCTCAATGGGTGACATGTCTAGTGAGTATGCAGGCCATGGAAGAACTGGGACATTTTCAGCTTCCAGGAATTGTGTACAGATCCTTGTGACATGAGGTTGTGCAAATCATGATGAAACATGAGGGGATGGCGGCTGATGAAAGACACGACAATGGACCTCAGGATCTCTTCACGGTATCTCTGTGCATTAAAATTGTCATCAATAAAATGCAATTGTGTTCTTTGTCTGTAGCTTATGCCTGTCCATACCATAACCCCACCCCCACCATGGAGAAATCTGTCCACAACATTGAGAAAACCACTCACCACACAACACCATTCAAGTGGAACATTTCAGGTATCTTTAATTTCAGCTCATGAAACAGGGGACCAACACCTTACATGTTGCGTTTATTTTTGTGTTCAGTGTATTTTACTTATGCAAAAAAAAGTAGCGTGTAGTTCCAGTAGTTAGCTACACCACTAAATGGCAAAAAGTTATTAACTTCTGAAAACACTATCAAGATTTTAATTTAGTTCAACTGCCACCAAGCTACAGCAAAATGTAATGAAATTACTAGTTGAACTACATGTAGGTCACTACTCCCAATCACTTCATTTCAGCACCATGATCTTGTCGTCTTTCTCCCTCTTTCTTTTGTTACAGGCTGCTGCTGCACCAATGAATTAACTAACACACCAGTCTCTCTCTGTTGCATTGGGTAATTTAGAATTTCAGAACCATGGACATCAACATAGCCAAGTTGCATTCATTTTCCTTTCCAAGCATTGCATGTCGTCTCAGAGTGTGCTGTTTTATGTCTGTTGAAGAGAGCATATGCCTTTCCTTTGCTCTTTATTGTATTGGGGTGGCAGGAAACCTAATGGTTAAAGCATTGGACTAGTAACCGAAAGGTTGCGAGATAGAATTTCCAAGCTGACAAGGGAAACATCTGTCGTTCTGCCCCTGAACAAGCCACTGTTCCTAGGCCGTCATTGAAAATAAGAATTTGTTCTTAACTGACTTGCCTGATTAAAGGTAAAAACAAAAAAATTGCTGCTGCACCAGTGATGTAGCTAACCACATTTACATTTACATTTAAGTCATTTAGCAGACGCTCTTATCCAGAGCGACTTACAAATTGGTGCATTCACCTTATGACATCCAGTGGAACAGTCACTTTACAATAGTGCATCTAAATCTTAAAGGGGGGTGAGAAGGATTACTTATCCTATCCTAGGTATTCCTTAAAGAGGTGGGGTTTCAGGTGTCTCCGGAAGGTGGTGATTATAAAATATATATATATGCCATTTAGCAGACGCTTTTATCCAAAGCGACTTACAGTCATGTGTGCATACATTCGACTTATGGGTGGTCCCGGGGATCGAACCCACTACCCTGGCATTACAAGCGCCATGCTCTACCAACTGAGCTACAGAAGGACTCCGCTGTCCTGGCGTCGTAACCCACCCAGATATACTGGGCTCTCTCCTTGTATTGCTGCTGCACCAGTGAAGTAGCTAGCTAACCCACCCAGACATACTGGGCTCTCTCTTTGTTTTACTGCTGCACCAGTGATGTAGCTAGCTAACCCACCCAGACATACTGGGCTCTCTCCTTGTATTGCTGCTGCACCAGTGATGTAGCTAGCTAACCCACCCAGACAGACTGGGCTCTCTCTTTGTTTTACTGCTGCACCAGTGATGTAGCTAGCTAACCCACCCAGACAGACTGGGCTCTCTCCTTGTATTGCTGCTGCACCAGTGATGTAGCTAGCTAACCCACCCAGACATACTGGGCTCTCTCCTTGTATTGCTGCTGCACCAGTGATGTAGCTAGCTAACCCACCCAGACAGACTGGGCTCTCTCTTTGTTTTACTGCTGCACCAGTGATGTAGCTAGCTAACCCACCCAGACAGACTGGGCTCTCTCCTTGTATTGCTGCTGCACCAGTGATGTAGCTAGCTAACCCACCCAGACAGACTGGGCTCTCTCTTTGTTTTACTGCTGCACCAGTGATGTAGCTAGCTAACCCACCCAGATATACTGGGCTCTCTCCTTCTATTGCTGCTGCACCAGTGATGTAGCTAGCTAACCCACCCAGACATACTGGGTTCTCTCCTTGTATTGCTGCTGCACCAGTGATGTAGCTAGCTAACCCACCCAGACAGACTGGGCACTCTCCTTGTATTGCTGCTGCACCAGTGATGTAGCTAGCTAACCCACCCAGACATACTGGGCTCTCTCCTTGTATTGCTGCTGCACCAGTGATGTAGCTAGCTAACCCACCCAGACAGACTGGGCACTCTCTTTGTTTTACTGCTGCACCAGTGAAGTAGCTAGCTAACCCACCCAGACATACTGGGCTCTCTCTTTGTTTTACTGCTGCACCAGTGAAGTAGCTAGCTAACCCACCCAGACATACTGGGCTCTCTCCTTGTATTGCTGCTGCACCAGTGATGTAGCTAGCTAACCCACCCAGACAGACTGGGCTCTCTCCTTGTATTGTTTTTGCACCAGTGATGTAGCTAGCTAACCAACACAGACATGTGTAGTTCTCTCCATTGCATGGAGTCATCATCCATCTCTGCTCCCTGAAACATTTCACGAGTGATTAATCAATACAGAAATCAGACAAACAAAGCAAGGAGCAGCAGGCTGGGTAGGTGACACAACTGCACAGCATACTGACTGACCTTCTATTTCCACAGACTCAACAGTTTACAACCAACATCCTCCCAACAGGTCCATCTTTGCAGCTAACTAAAGGTACACACATAAAGTTACTATATAATGACATAATACTAGAGACTAAGCTACTTGGTAGACCATCACTTATAATATGATCTTAGCTGGTGACAGATAAACAGAGATTTGAACCTTGGCTTAAAGAAGAGAGGGAATACACAAGCAACCCCATAAGCCTCAATGAGCTTCACCTAAAAGGGCAGCCATCAATCCAGGGGAGTTAACATTTTCAAGCCTAACCCATCACAACATTGAGGACAGTGGTCATTCAGAGTGTGGCATAAAATACATTGAGTGTCGTAAAAACTGGGCAAACATCAGGAAAATCTGAATTTGGATTCTGTGACGCAGTTAGCCTCAGTTAGTGGAACCACTTTATCTGTCCAGGTAGCAGCTAACCTAGCTGATAACTAGCGAGCAAGGTTTTCTTGACAGCTTTAACACAGCCCGCGACGCGGTTAGCCCCTGTGGCTGGGGCCGTGAATTATCCCAGGCTTGTGGCTGTCTGAATCCCTGATGTTAGTTGCTGTTTAAGTCTGTCCTATGTCTTGCCATATCTGGAACTGTGTGGAGTACCAGCGTTGCTACCATAGCATGTAAAATCAAAGGTGGGAGTAATGGAGAGGACAGTGTTTCTCTATCACAGGTGAAATATATTTTAAACAAACTAAAAGGGTTCTACAAGCAATTGTTACAACAACAGGAAAAAAGCTTCAAAAGCTTTATCCAAATAGTGCTGGACTCAACTAACAAAAGAATAGACAATCTGACCAGAGAGATCCAGGACCTTAAGAACCATTTTCAGTTCTCCCAGGGAGAGGTGGATGTCCTGAAAGAGACTTGCAGCAAGATGACATCAAACTGTAAGTCCTCTTGAGATGACATCAGCACTTACTGTGATTGGTTATTAACAATGACTGGGAAAACAGACTATCTAGAACACAGTTGTTAAACTCCTTCCACGGAGGGAGACATATCTGTGGGTTTTCGCTCCTCCCTTGACTGATGAATTAAGGTCACTAATCAGTAAGGAACTCCCCTCACCTTGTTGTCTAGGTCTCTATTAAAAGGAAAAAACAAAATCCTGCAGACACTAAGCCCTCCATGGAACGAGTTTGACAGCATGATCTAGAAGGATATATCAATGATGTTGGTCTTGCTGCGGGCGATTCCCTGATCCACCTCTACGCAGACGACACCATTCTATATACTTTCGGCCCGTCATTGGACACTGTGCTATCTAACCTCCAAACGAGCTTCAATGCCATACAACACTCCTTCCATGGCCTCCAACTGCTCTTAAACGCTAGTAAAACCAAATGCATGCTTTTCAACCGATCGCTGCCTGCACCCGCATGCCCGACTAGCATCACCACACTGGATGGTTCCGACCTTGAATATGTGGACACCTATAAGTACCTAGGTGTCTGGCTAGACTGCAAACTCTCCTTCCAGACCCATATCAAACATCTCCAATCAAAAATCAAATCAAGAGTCGGCTTTCTATTCCGCAACAAAGCCTCCTTCACTCATGCTGCCAAGCTTACCCTAGTAAAACTGACTATCCTACCGATCCTCGACTTCGGCGATGTCATCTACAAAATCGCTTCCAACACTCTACTCAGCAAACTGGATGCAGTTTATCACAGTGCCATCCGTTTTGTCACTAAAGCACCTTATACTACCCACCACTGCGACTTGTATGCTCTAGTCGGCTGGCCCTCGCTACATATTCGTCGCCAGACCCACTGGCTCCAGGTCATCTACAAGGCTATGCTAGGTAAAGCTCCGCCTTATCTCAGTTCACTGGTCACGATGGCAACACCCATCCGTAGCACGCGCTCCAGCAGGTGTATCTCACTGATCATCCCTAAAGCCAACACCTCATTCGGCCGCCTTTCGTTCCAGTACTCTTCTGCCTGTGACTGGAACGAATTGCAAAAATCGCTGAAGTTGGAGACTTTTATCTCCCTCACCAACTTCAAACATCAGCTATCTGAGCAGCTAACCGATCGCTGCAGCTGTACATAGTCTATTGGTAAATAGCCCACCCATTTTCACCTACCTCATTCCCAGTTTTTATTTATTTACTTTTCTGCTCTTTTGCACACCAATATCTCTACCTGTACATGATCATCTGATCATTTATCACTCCAGTGTTAATCTGCAATATTGTAATTATTCGCCTACCTCCTCATGCCTTTTGCACACATTGTATATAGACTCCCCTTTTTT
The DNA here is from genome assembly GCF_021184085.1 of Oncorhynchus gorbuscha. Classification (NCBI taxonomy): domain Eukaryota; kingdom Metazoa; phylum Chordata; class Actinopteri; order Salmoniformes; family Salmonidae; genus Oncorhynchus; species Oncorhynchus gorbuscha. The sequence continues at coordinate 62,975,849 of NC_060176.1, read as the reverse complement.
TCTACTGTGTTATTGACTTGTTAATTGTTTACTCCATGTGTAACTCTGTGTTGTCTGTTCACACTGCTATGCTTTATCTTGGCCAGGTCCCAGTTGCAAATGAGAACTTGTTCTCAACTAGCCTACCTGGTTAAATAAAGGTGAAATAAAAATACAAATAAAAAAGGACAATCCAGTAGAAATAACATTGTTGTGGATGGCATAGCAGAGTCTTCACATGAGAACTGGGCCGAGTGTAGAGAAAGTAAGACAAATCATTACTGAAAAGCAGCAGATGGATCATACGACGATTGAGGTGGAGTACACCCACAGGTATGGAGAACATGTAACCAGTGTTAACCTGTTTAAGTGTTAACCTGTTTAAAGGTCTTACTCACATTTACTATGGAGCATGAGATCACACAGTCATCCGGAACAGCTGGTGCTCTCATGCATGGTTCAGGGTTGCTTGCCTCGAAGCGAGCATAGAAGACATTTAGCTCATCTGGTAGGCTCACGTCGCTGAGACACCAGAGTTGGCATAATAGGATTAGCAGGATTTCTTATAAGCGTCTGGATTACTGTCCTTAAAAGCGGCATATCTCGCCTTCAACTCAGCGCGGATGTTGCCTGTAATTCAAGGCTTCTGGTTGGGCTATGTACGTATGGTCACTGTGGGGCAGAGCACGTGAGCAGAGCAGAGCGAAGAGCGTTGCTTGCCCAATTTGCTTGGAGCGGGAGCGAGATTCCCAAAGGCTGGAGCGTCGTCCTTCTCGCCCGCTCCAATTTCACTTCAGTAGCGCTCCAGTAGCACTCACTTCACGAGCTCAGGGAATGCCTGCCCCAGCATGCATTTGTAGTCTAATTGCGTGCTGCTATAGCCCCTTGCTTTAGCTACTGTCATGGAGTTTGCTAAATATTTTCATTAAAAAATTGATAACAGGTGTTAAACCAAGGTGAGGGAGTGCTGGGGTTTAGTGTCCACAATTAAAGAATCATTGGTGAATCTGAATAGACATCCCAAAAGCATGCTATGCACACATTCTAAAAGAAAGGAAGGAGGTGGGTAGATAACTAAGTGTGTCATTGTAGTATTTATAAACTAAACATCAGATCTCTTAAACGTTTTGTTAATTTCCTTTCTATTATCTATACTATATGTCAGGACCCGGTTACGAACCCGGGTCTCTGGAGTGAGAAACAGTCACTAAACCAACTGAGCCACGAATAGTCAGCAGAACCCAGAAGATGAGGCAGACACAGCAGTACTTGAGACGGTGTATTTAATGAAGTAAAAAGGGAAGTTCTTCAGGAAAACATGTAACTCCACAACCTCAAAAGGAATTCCACAAGAACAAAGGCAATCCTCCAAGACAAAAAGGCAAATCCACAAGGTGGAAGGCACAGCACAAAAAGCCTCAAAAAGATACTCAAAAACAAACAAACAAGAACAAAAAAACAGAATTCCACAAGAGAGTCCACCAGGATCAACAAGAGCTCACAGACTACTAGGGCTGGGTGCTAACATACAAACACAGAGCAAAGAACTGAGTAAAACAAAGGGTTTAAATACAATCAGGGGAAACGAGGCACAGGTGCAAATAATAATGGGGATCAAGGGAAAACAAAAGGTCAAAAGGCACAATGGGGGCATCTAGTGACCAAAAACCGGAACAACCCTGGCCAAATCCTGACACTATAGGCCATAATTGATTTTGGCCCAATAGGCCTGGCATTTTACCAAGGAGCTTTCCGTTTTGATTGGGTTATTTTGTCTAAAAACCTTAAGGCCTACCTACAGAAAAATACAAAAAAACAACTCTGCATCTCTGCCCAGCCTGGCAAGAGTTGTCAAAAGGGTGTTAAGCATCCTCAGTGGTTCTGCAAGTGTGGTCAAAAGGGTGTTGAGCATCCTCAGTGGCTCTGCAGGTGTGGTCAAAAGGGTGTTGAGCATCCTCAGTGGCTCTGCAGGTGTGGTCAAAAGGGTGTTGAGCATCCTCAGTGGCTCTGCAGGTGTGGTCAAAAGGGTGTTGAGCATCCTCAGTGGCTCTGCAGGTGTGGTCAAAAGGGTGTTGAGCATCCTCAGTGGCTCTGCAAGTGTGGTCAAAAGGGTGTTGAGCATCCTCAGTGGCTCTGCAAGTGTGGTCAAAAGGGTGTTGAGCATCCCAGTGGCTCTGCAAGTGTGGTCAAAAGGGTGTTAAGCCTCCCCAGTGGCTCTGCAAGTGTGGTCAAAAGGGTGTTAAGCCTCCCCAGTGGCTCTGCAAGTGTGGTCAAAAGGGTGTTAAGCCTCCCCAGTGGCTCTGCAAGTGTGGAGAGGATATTCTCTGCTGCTGGCCGGCTCTCCATGCACCATCGCATGAGCCTGAAGCCACAGACTGGCGTTTCTAAAAATGATAATAAAAATGATGTCATTTTTCATTTAATTTGTATTTAAATGCTGAGGGCTTTATGTCTTCACAATATATTCACAATGTATTTCTTTGTAGCTATAGCCTTGAAATAATTTAAATAATATGGTCTAAATACACATTTTTAACATTCCGTGTGTCACGTTCTGACCTTTATTTCCTTTGTTTTGTCGTTATTTAGTATGGTCAGGGCGTGAGTTGGGGTGGGCAGTCTGTTTGTTTTCTATGATTTTGGGATTTCTATGTGTTGGCCTAGTATGGTTCTCAATCAGAGGCAGGTGTCGTTAGTTGTCTCTGATTGAGAATCATACTTAGGTAGCCTGGGTTTCACTGTTTGTTTGTGGGTGTTTGTTTCCGTGTCTGTGTTTGTCGCCACACTGTTTCGGTTTGTTCACGTTTATTGATTTTGTATTCATAGTGTTCAGTTTATGTTTTTAAATAAACAACCATGGACACTTACCACGCCGCATCTTGGTCCGATCCTTGCTACACGTCTTCAGAGGAAGAAATCAGCCGTTACACCGTGTCTGGTTCCTGACCTATTTAGTGTGTTTATATGCTGTTTAATATGACATGTAGCCTATTTGAAATTATGGTCGCTTCTTACATTCACCTTTTCATGTTTATTCAAATACTTTTCATTCAAATCCATATGGTTTGGTTTCAATACTTTAAAACCAATTGGTAGGTCCAGGTATCACAAAAATAGATGGTGTTGGTTAAATTGTGATTTTAATGAATGGAGCGCAGAGTGGTTTTTAGTGGAGCAGTAGGAAAGCATATGGTGCACAAGCACCGCTACCATGAGTGATGAGCGGGATTTTCAACAGCTCAACTCCGCTCACATGCTCTGCTGAGGAGACAACATCATTGACGCACTTATTAATGAATCCGGTGACTGATGTGGTAAACTCCTCAATGTTAGTGGATGAATCCCAAAGCATATTCCAGTCTGTGCTAGCGAAACAGTTTGTAGCTTAGCATCTGCTTCATTGTACCACTTCCGTATTGATCGTGTCACTGGTACTTCCTGTTTGAGTTTTTGCTTGTAAGCAGGAAACAGGAGGATAGAGTTATGGTCTGATTTGTCAAAGGGAGGGCGAGGGAGGGCCTTGTCTGCATTTCTGTGTGTAATGACTTACTATCTCATAATAATGACTTACTATCTCATAATAATGACTTACTATCTCATAATTATCACTTAGTATCTAATTATTGTGACACAGAATCTCATAACTATGACTTACTATCTCATAATTATAGCTTACTCTCATAATAATGACTTACTCTCTCATAATAATTACTTACTATCTCATAATAATGACTTACTATCTCATAATAATGACTTACTATCTCATAATTATAGCTTACTCTCTCATAATAATGACTTACTATCTCATAATTATAGCTTACTCTCTCATAATAATGACTTACTCTCTCATAATAATGACTTACTATCTCATAATAATGACTTACTCTCTCATAATAATGACTTACTATCTCATAATAATGACTTACTATCTCATAATTATAGCTTACTCTCTCATAATAATGACTTACTCTCTCATAATAATGACTTACTATCTCATAATAATGACTTACTCTCTCATAATAATGACTTACTATCTCATAATAATGACTTACTATCTCATAATAATGACTTACTATCTCATAATAATGACTTACTATCTCATAATTATAGCTTACTCTCTCATAATAATGACTTACTCTCTCATAATAATGACTTACTATCTCATAATAATGACTTACTATCTCATAATTATAGCTTACTCTCTCATAATAATGACTTACTCTCTCATAATTATAGCTTACTATCTCATAATAATGACTTACTGTCTCATAATTATAGCTTACTATCTCATAATAATGACTTACTATCTCATAATAATGACTTACTATCTCATAATTATAGCTTACTCTCTCATAATAATGACTTACTGTCTCATAATTATAGCTTACTATCTCATAATAATGACTTACTATCTCATAATTATAGCTTACGATCTCATAATAATGACTTACTATCTCATAATAATGACTTACTATCTACATTTACATTTACATTTACATTTAAGTCATTTAGCAGTCGCTCTTATCCAGAGCGACTTCTCATTCACCTTATGACATCCATGGGACAGACTTAACTGCATCTAAAACTTAGGGGGTGGGGTGAGAGGGATTACTTAACCTATCCTAGGTATTCCTTAAAGAGGTGGGGTTTCAGGTGTCTCCGGAAGGTGGTGATTGACTCCGCTGTCCTGGCGTCGTGAGGGAGTTTGTTCCACCATTGGGGGCCAGGGCAGCGAACAGTTTTGACTGGGCTGAGCGGGAGCTGTACTTCCTCAGTGGTAGGGAGGCGAGCAGGCCAGAGGTGGATGAACGCAGTGCCCTTGTTTGGGTGTAGGGCCTGATCAGAGCCTTACTATCTCACAGCTCCGTAGGCAAGCACCATAGCGGATGACTTCAACTGGAAGCCAGTGGAGAGAACGGAGGATGACGTGAGAGAACTTGGGAAGGTTGAACACCATCTGGAAGTTGAAGGGGTTTAATGGCACAGGCAGGGAGCCCAGCCAACAGCGAGTTGCAGTAATCCAGACGGGAGATGACAAGTGCCTGGATTAGGATGAGGCAGGGTGACGGATGTTGTAGAGCATGAACCTAATTACTCTCTAATTACTCTCTCATAATATTGACTTACTATCTCATAATAATGACTTACTATCTCATAATAATGACTTACTATCTCATAATTATAGCTTACTATCTCATAATAATGACTTACTGTCTCATAATTATAGCTTACTATCCAAACTCGGTCAGATGTTTATTTTTTTGGTGGCAGGAACGAGTTTCCATAATTTAGAGAGGACAAATCTTGTGACAGACAGATCTAAACAGAGTGCATCTATCCTCTCTGCTCGTGCAGCCTCCTCCCCTCCTCCCCTCGCTACATCTGCATTGTAAACATGGTGTTATCTGTTGCCAGGATTCCATCAGAAGAACTGGAAGAGTGCCCGCTTTTTACAGGTGGTTTGGAATCCATGTCTGAGTCACATGGAGGCCAGGGCCCTCTCTTCCGGGTCAAGTTGTCATCTGACCTTTCCCTGACCTGGCACTGGACCTCACAGAAGCAAAACCAGGAAAACATACAATGGATGGAATTAATTTTTTACTTGTCCTACAAGCCTCACTACGCCTCTATGAGGCTTTGATGAGAAAAGCTACACTAAAACATTCTCCTGTCCCCCTGGGCATTTCTGGGATTGCACACACATCGCCCCAGTCTCCCCCATTAGGGAGAAGGGAGAAGGCAATAGCATGGTATCACATTACATCAGACTGGAGTGTGTTAATCTGAAAGGGAGCCAGGCCAGTGAACACAGCATAGGCTCTCTCTCTCACTCTCTCTGCACTGCCCTTTGTTAGGGCCAAAACGGCACTGTGCTACTGCTATTGAATCAGGGACCTTTCACAACTATTTACTACATAGAAAACACACCATTTCGTTTCTGCTCATACCGCTAGTGCATTAAGAGAAGGATATTTCTCACCAGAGGAAGGATATTTCTCACCAGAGGAGCAAAGGATTGTGGGGAAGGGGAAGATTTAATAGAAAGAGAAGGGAACATGAAGACAACAGTGTCAGTAGCTTCTAATTTATGTTAGCTGTAAACATCCATATGATTAGCACTCATTGGGATTGGATGATTGAAACAACAATACTGATGGACACAACTTTAAAGGAATATAACTATCCCAAGATGACAGAGAGATCGAACCATAGAGATACAATATAATACTATTTCTTTCTGTGGATCGAACATCCAATATGAGCGTTCTCTCCCATGCCATCTGAGTGTTCTATCTGAGACTGAGACATACAGTACATTAGGTGCAGTTATCAGGGCTGATAGATGACAGGGCTGATGACGAGAACACAGGTCCCTAACGGCAGACAGGAAATTAGATGTGCCAACGAGGGCTGTCTCTCTGCCCCAACACCTCAATCAGAAACACCAGCCGTCGTATATGAGCAGACCTCCCGAACCTGAGGCCACATTACCAGGCTATCAGTTAGACCAGGCAGAGACTGAGCAGAACAAACAGCCTTATGATGAACACCATCATCTCAGCATGCCCTCCCTCCCGTTATCAAAGGCTAATTCTGGATTAAAAAACAGTAATTCAATGTGATTATTAATCATGCTAATTGTGACACTCTCCGTGTCCGAATACCCATACTTGAATCCTAAATTGTAGACCGTTTGAGTATGCAAAAAAATACATTTGCAACATTTTGAAAATCGAGTATACTTTAAATGTCAGGATGCCATTCTCGTTTTGGCTTTGACAACGGCTGATCAATTAGATATGGGAATGTGCTACCAAAATCAACGGATAGCGGGAAACAATGCAATCAAGCAGGAATGTTTGAGAGTATGTGAATTGTATACTAATTTTGCCACTTCATCAAGTAGAATTCGATGCACACTTTTCCACAATGCATTGGAAGAGATGAGCTGCAAGTGATCGGCCCTAGTTCTTTTCAAGTAGCAAAACAACAAAACTAGGCTACTTAATTGGGAAGATGTCGAATAGCGAAGCTTCTGAAAACAGAAGACAGAAAGAAGTCTTTTAAACTAAATACTTTACCATATTTTTTTTTTCTGAATGTATCGGTACAGAGGACTCAGGATGTGGCTGCTTTAATGATGTCATTTTATTTAGGCCTTTTGATTTGAACATATAGATTGTTTTAGTTTTGTAGGCTAGACTACCTATGTAATTTATGGATCAAGCCTTAGCAGTCATTCTAATCTCTTTCCCAATGATCAATGCTTTAGTTTATTATGTTGCTGTCCAGTGGGTCTGACTTGGCCATGCACACGACTGTCCACGTTTTTCCGTACAATAGCCTCTTGGTTTGAACATTTGTAACGTTTTGGTGTCTGTACTAGGCTATTTGATTGAATTAATATGTGTTACAGCACTTTAGTTTCACTGATAAATATTTGTTATCTGTTTCTGTCTTCAGTCCCATATAGCCCATCTAGGATACAGTAGATGGCTAAGGTATAGGTTGAATAGTCTGCCTATAACCAGCCCGAATAAGCTTACAACTCCATTCCTATTCTATTCAGAGTTAAATTAATAATTCAATAATAATTCAATTAATAGCTAAATTAATAGAATTGGAAATGAGCTATTATCAGTCTGGTTGATGCCATGCATGTCTGGTGAATATGGAAAAATCCACCCGCACTCTGCCCTCCCCACCTACTCAGCCAGTCAGGATCTGCTACTGCGTTCCGGCCGTGTATGCGACGATGAGTACATAGTATGCAGTTTAAGTATGGCTATTCAGGCACGGCCAGTGTCTAATGCTGAAGGAGAAAAGGGGGAATATATGCCCCACAATATTGAACGCAGAGATGGTAATGTGTACTATTACGGAGTGAACCAAGGATCAGGTCTACTCAGCAAACTTGATAAGCAGTCAATAAAGAGTGGATCAACTTCAGTAGGACACTTCAAGTGAATTGGAGTAACAGCTGACAGAGGAATGTGATTTCAGATAAACCATCATGAAGTCACATAGTTGGTCCCTCTCAGCATTCTGAGCATGTCTCCCCTCCCTCTATTTCAAGGGAGAGAGAGCTGGAAAGATATAGATCCCTCCTCAGCTGGAAGACTCCTCCCTTTGCCAGCGTCGGGGCAGCAGAATGGCACTGTGTTGCTAAGCACCAGGGAAGAGAGAGGCGTAGCCGAGTGAAGTGGCAGGCGCCAGAAGACTGGCATATATTAGAGTAGAGCGGGCATGAAGCTGGGAATGAGACACCACATGTGTCCATCCCTGGCTGTTTCTGAAGGAGCCTCTTTAATATAGACCAGTGGTTCCAAAATTGTACGGTCGGAAAGGGGGGTGTGGAGAACCCCCTCCACTCAGTCAGGCTTTCAACTTACTCTTGGAAGTTTTAATAGTAATGTGCACAAGGAGCCATTTTGAAAGTTGGTAGTGCATCAGCAGTTTCCTCTTGTCATGTCAGTCATTGCAGACCTTTGAGAGCTATTCATAACCTGTCAGAAATGTCCAGATCAACTAGCCCATGTCAGCTAATGATTTTTAGCTAGTTTTTTTAACTCATTGATTTTGTTGTAATGTTTGACTCAGATATCATACGAACACACATACAACTTGACTAAATGTGTATATTAAAACTGCAACAGTTTTTCTCCAACCCATGGCAAATACAAAGAAACGTGACTCGTAGGGGGGAAAGGCTGAGTGAAAAGGTTTGGGAACCACTGATATAGACCACAGGGTGCATGGATGTGCATGGTTTAACATAGAGACTAATGTATTCACACAACATGCTCCTATCAGCTAATGATAATTTGCTGTCAAGTATTGGAGCTCAGCAAGTATTGTTTAAAAATGCCGTAGAAAATCCTACCAAGAGACAAATGCTGAGAGTGGTGTATAAATGAATCAATTCTGAACGTAACAGTATCCTAAAAACACCCACAGAAAGTCTCATTGCAAAATAGTAGATTGACAGCCTAACCTGGTTGGTAAAGCGTGGCAAAAACCTTAGGAGAAAGAGTCCCGACTGGAAATGTAGGGGAAACAATTATTTGACATCCGAGAAGAAGACACCATCTCCCTGTCCCAACTTTACAGCTTTCAGCAGCAAAACAGCTATTGAGTAATCCAATCCCATTCCTTGGAAAGGCTCCACAGGTTGCAGAGAATAAGCACACTGTCTTCTCACTCAAGCTATTAAACATTTCACACTGTTACACAATCATATCCTTTTTCATTATCTAAATGTGCCTCTTATGCAAATGTCACAGGCTGGGATTTGTTGAAGACCAGGAGTAAACCTTGAGTCTATCTCTAACATGAATCGGCCCTGTGACTCAGCCTTCCACATCCAGCAGACTCCGTCTCTGTCTAATAATGCCTCCAGGGTGCACTGGGTGTCACGTTCTGACCTTTATTTCCTTTGTTTTGTATTTATTTAGTATGGTCAGGGCATGAGTTGGGTGGGCAGTCTATGTTTGTTTTCTATGATTTGGGTATTTCTATGTTTCGGCCTAGTATGGTTCTCAATCAGAGGCAGGTGTCATTAGTTGTCTCTGATTGAGAATCATACTTAGGTAGCCTGGGTTTCACTGTGTGTTTGTGGGTGATTGTTCCTGTCTCTTTGTTTTGCACCAGATAGGGCTGTTTTTGGTTTTCCACGTCTATTGTTTTGTAGTGTTCGTGTTTATCTTTTTTTATTAAACATGAATCAATATAACCACGCTGCGTTTTGGTCCGCCTCTACTTCACCACAGGAATACCGTTACAGAATCACCCACCAAACAATGACCAAGCGGCGTGGTAAAAGACAGCGATGACAGCAGCAGCAACAACAGCGGCCAGCATCACAGGACTGGGCACAGGCTGGGGAATATCGCCGCCCCAAAGCAGAGCTGGAGGCAGCGAAAGCTGAGCGGCGGCGATATGAGGAGGTAGTGCGACAGGTACGAGAGGCAGCCCCAAAAAGAGAGAGGCAGACGAGGTGTGGTACTAAGCCAGGTAGCAGACCTGAGCTCACTCCTCGTGCTTATTATAAGCAACGCATTACTGGTCAGGCACTGTGTTATGCGGTTAAGCGCACGGTGTCGCCAGTATGTGCCCATAGCCCGGTGCGCTATAGGGCAGCCCCCCGAAAGTGCTATGCGAGTGTGGGCATCGAGCCAGGGCGTATGGTGCCTCCTCAGCGTGTCTGGTCGCCGGTGAGCAGTTTTGGTCCAGGGTATCCTGCGCCGGCTCTGCGTACTGTGTCTCCGGGGCGCTGGGAGGGTGCAGTGCGTCCTCTGCCTGCGCTCCGCTCGTGCCGGGCAAATGTGGGAGTGGAGCCTAAGGGAGAGGTGCGTGTAGTAAGCACCAAATCTCCCGTGCTTACCCACAGCCCGGTTCAACCTGTGCCTGCACTCCGGAGGGTCCGGGCTAGAGTAGTTGTCCAGCCTGGGGAAGTGGTGCCAAGGTTGCGCACCAGAGCTCCAGTGTTCCGCCACAGCCCGGTCCTTCAGATGCCTCCTCCTAACACCAAGCCTCCTGAAGGTCACCCCAGCCTGGTGGTTCCTGTGGCAGCCCCACGCACCAGGCTGTCTCTCTGTCTCCTCCCTGCAGGTGGTCCCGCCTGTCTGGCGCTGCTGCCGGAGTCTCCCGCCTGTCCGGCGCTGCTGCCGGAGTCTCCCGCCTGTCCGGCGCTGCTGCTGGAGTCTGAGGCGCCAGAGCCCCTCACCCCAGAGGCGCCAGAGCTTCCGCCCCTCTGTCCCGAGCTTCTGCCCCTCTGTCCCGAGCTGCCCCTCTGTCCATTGAGAAGAGTTGCCATGGTTAGGAAGCCACGGAGGCGGACAATAAGGCGGACTAAGACAATGGTGAAGTGGGGTCCGCGTCCCGCGCCAGAGCTGCCACCGCGGACAGACGCCCACCCAGACCCTCCCCTATAGGTTAAGGTTTTGCGGCCGGAGTCCGCACCTGGGGGGGGGTACTGTCACGTTCTGACCTTTATTTCCTTTGTTTTGTATTTATTTAGTATGGTCAGGGCGTGAGTTGGGTGGGCAGTCTATGTTTGTTTTCTATGATTTGGGTATTTCTATGTTTCGGCCTAGTATGGTTCTCAATCAGAGGCAGGTGTCATTAGTTGTCTCTGATTGAGAATCATACTTAGGTAGCCTGGGTTTCACTGCGTGATGGTTCCTGTCTCTGTGTCTGCACCAGATAGGACTGTTTGGGGTTTTTCACATTTCTTGTTTTTGTAGTCAGTTGTTCATGTGTACCTTTACGTATTAAAAAGAACCATGGACACTTACCACGCCGCATATTGGTCCTCTGATCCTTTTCGCCTCTCCTCTTCGGAAGAAGAGGAAATCGCTTATACTGGGACTGTACTACCAACCTGGGACAACCCTCCATGCACACAACAACCAGTTTACATGTCACTATTCAAGATCAAATCTTCTCACAAGTTGTTTCCACAAAGGTCCATTGCATTCTATAGTGAATAACATGGAAAAGGGATCAAATCAAAAACTTAATGAGAGCACATGAGCTCATGGTTTATTAAAAAGAGGAGGATCCCATCAGCTTTCTATAGGCTCGGCCTACTATATTTATTTCTCAACTTTCCTAATATTAAGCACATTGCTTCGCTTTACAACAGGAGTACAGGCTACCTGACTGGCATGAACGTTTGCTAAAGTGCATAGATGACATGTTTTCCCCTCCCCTGCTCTGAGACAGGTGCATGATAATTGTCCATTCTAAATCAAAACTAATTTCACACATATTATTTAGTATATGTAAAGACAAAATTATTAGATCCAGCAACCTTCCGGTTACTGGCCCAAAGCTCTAACCACTAGGCTACCTGCCACCCCGGTGTAGAGCCGAACTGGCATACATAGGCAGCACGTGAGTTTCAAAATTGGGGAAGATCATTTTCACCATAAAAATATACCTTTATAATAAACCATTACATGCATAATCGCATTTGAGGTCATTTTTGCGAATGGCATTTTCCCTCTGATTGCATTTTTGAACATTTGCGCTTATAGTTTACTGCCGTGTGAGCATTGCTGCACTTGTAATGTGAAGAAATAGCCTAAAGTTTATCAACAATATGAGGCTGTTGCACCAGCAGTTGTATTAATTTGATATTGATAACTGTCCCAGACTATGTTTGTGAATATTTATTTCTCGTACAGAAGGGACAAGTTGACCAATAGAATAGGTCAACTTTTGTTATATCACAGTAAAATGTACAGTAGGGTGAACTCACGTTATAGAGGATGTCCACCCATCCCTCCATGGTGATGCACTGGAAGACGGTCAGAATAGCAAAGAGGATGTTGTCAAAGTTGGTAATGCCGTAGTTGGGGCCAATCCAGTATTCCTGACACACAGTTCCATTTTCACAGGTCCTCGCTGGAGCCTCCAAACCACAGGGGAACTCTGCTGCCTGCTCACCTGAGACACACACAAACACAACAAGGTAAGTTCTGTGCGCAAACATGCAAACATTCTTACAGTAGCTCCCAGATCTATAGGCTGTAGCTCAGTACATCATTTATATCAACTCATTTATAGCAAGTTATAGCAGTTACACAAAACACAGGTGACTAAGATTTCATAGCGATGTGCATTGTGCATACCTGTATCAGTCCTGAAGCAGGTCCGGTGGAACTTGCCCATGTAAAAGTCCAGGCCGATGATGGCGAACATGAGTATAGCGAAGAAGAGCAGCATGCCAATCTGCAGCAGAGGCACCATGGCTTTCATGATGGACTTTAGAACTACCTGAAGACCTGAGAGAGAGTGCACAACACTCTCATGTTGTAGTTTTAACACGCAATCACAGGAGAGACCCCAAATGGCCCTTTAAGTTCCTTCATTTAACATTTCTGGTTATCACAATTACATAAGATGACATGAACAAAAATTAAATATAGAATTACATGTTTTAATGCTTAAATGGCAAACTTCAAAAATGTACATATCCAAACATAATATTGTTTCTCCTTTTTCCAGTGATTCCAAAGTCATTGTACTTACTAGGGATTCCAGACACCAGTTTCAGTGGCCTCAGGACCCGTACGGCCCTCAGAGTTCTCAAGTCAAAGTCTGCTCCCACTGTAGCCAGCATCCTGGTCACAATCAAACAGACAATCAGACTGACAATACCACAATCTGTACCACTATCCATCATAAACATACATAAACATAAGAACAGCCCTTAGCCGTGGTACATTGGCCATATACCACGCCCTTCCATGCCTTATTGCTTAAATGTCTCTGAAAAAGACGGCCTATGTATTGTATTACCTAATAATACAGGGGCTTTCATGCGCTTTGTGTCACACACTTATGTGTAATAGAGTATCAGCGGGGTGGTTTAGAATACATTACTACATCATCTGAAGCATCTACCAGGAGAGAGAGACAGTGTGGAGAATATGAATGATTTCACATGGATGTTGATATGCTCTTGACACAGAGAGTGAATACACAGCAAATTTGCTCATTCCATTTTTACACCAACAGTATTACATTTTACACTTTCTTATAAATATGTGACTATCTCAAAGTAGTGTTAAACTAACACTTTTCAAAGTGTTTATAAACTAACACCCTGAGAGTGTTGGGAACCCTAACACCAAGGACGTTGCAAATTCCAACTTACATTTTTTTATTTTTAGAGCTGATATTGTTAACACTTTCTCAGTGTTAAGGAATCAACATCTGTGGTGTTACAGTAACTAGGTTTGAGGTGTTGTTTTAACACTGTAGGGTGTAACGCCTTACTTGCATATTTATTTCCCAGTGTGCCTTTTCGAGTGAATTTTAGAGGTACCAGTACCGCCCATGACTGAGTTTGCTAGTGACAGAGACATGATTGTTGCATTGGATGGCTTTCAGAGTACCTAAGTTAATATTTTATTATAAATATTGTATTTTATATGACAATATATCACTTTTTTTCACAATACCATACTTCAACATCCCAGTTTTACCCTAACACAGTGGTCTGAAACTCCTGGTTTGCAGGCCACATTGGCAAGTCACATTATGCTGGCTCGCAAAGTGTTATATGATTTCTATTTGCATCTAACCAGAGTTAGGATAGCAAACAATTGGAGCTTTTAATCCCCTGCAAATGAGGTTAGAATTACTGCCACGGTAAGGAAGATTGATAGATGACACTACCTAAACTGGAACAACCATCTCAATAAATAAGTCCTACCACTTACAGATGGGATTAGTTTACAGAAATGTATGTTATTTAACTTTGTGTAGTGTAAGATCAATTAATCCATGTGCATGCAGAAACATGGATATATGGCCAAAAACAAACTATTGTAAAAAGCAACCTTCCACAAAGCATGCTTGGAAATATAAAGGCCCCTCCCATGTCTTTTTCACTTTGAAAGAGTTCATGGAAATTAACTCAACACAGTCAAGTAACACCACCACACGGTGTTGATTCCACTGTGATTCAAGTAACACTTCATTTATTCACTGCAGGGGGTGTCAATTTCCAGCCTACTGGGGTTAACCCCACTATAATCAACACTGAGATTTTAACACCCGCAAATTGTCTGTGTAGCAGCTCATTAGAAATAACTAATTCAGATCCTCACTTTCCTTTTAGATTTCAGATGAAGAACCATTTCCTCATTCTCCTGGGGGTCTGACTGCATAATCAAGACACTTCTGTCTAAAACCTCACCCCCATCGTAAGAGGATCTGACTGCACTCTCACAGTCTCACGGAGGAGAGGATGGGAGAAAGGAGAGCTGAAAGAGAGAGAAGGGGAGGGAGGAGAGGGGAATAGCTCCAGGGAAATAGTGTCATTGCTCAGCCTCTCCAATCTGAGGGAGGGGACAGCAGAAAGCATGGGAGGGGGGGGGGGCAGCAGAAAGCATGGGAGGGGGGGCAGCAGAAAGCATGGGGGGGGGGGCAGCAGAAAGCATGGGGGGGGGGCAGCAGAAAGCATGGGAGGGGGGCAGCAGAAAGCATGGGAGGGGGGCAGCAGAAAGCATGGGAGGGGGGCAGCAGAAAGCATGGGAGGGGGGCAGCAGAAAGCATGAGGGAGGGGACAGCAGAAAGCATGAGGGGAGGGGACAGCAGAAAGCATGGGAGGGGGGCAGCAGAAAGCATGGGAGGGGGGCAGCAGAAAGCATGGGAGGGGGGCAGCAGAAAGCATGGGAGGGGGGCAGCAGAAAGCATGAGGGAGGGGACAGCAGAAAGCATGAGGGAGGGGACAGCAGAAAGCATGGGGGGGGGCAGCAGAAAGCATGGGGGGGGGGGCAGCAGAAAGCATGAGGGAGGGGACAGCAGAAAGCATGAGGGAGGGGACAGCAGAAAGCATGGGAGGGGGCAGCAGAAAGCATGGGGGGGGGGGCAGCAGAAAGCATGGGAGGGGGGCAGCAGAAAGCATGGGGAGGGGGCAGCAGAAAGCATGGGAGGGGGGGGGGCAGCAGAAAGCATGAGGGAGGGGACAGCAGAAAGCATGGGAGGGGGGGCAGCAGAAAGCATGAGGGAGGGGTCAGCAGAAAGCATGAGGGAGGGGACAGCAGAAAGCATGGGAGGGGGGCAGCAGAAAGCATGAGGGAGGGGGACAGCAGAAAGGGGGGGCAGCAGAAAGCATGAGGGAGGGGACAGCAGAAAGCATGGGAGGGAGGGGGCAGCAGAAAGCATGGGGGGGGGGCAGCAGAAAGCATGAGGGAGGGGACAGCAGAAAGCATGAGGGAGCATGAGGGAGGGGACAGCAGAAAGCATGGGAGGGGGCAGCAGAAAGCATGAGGGAGGGGACAGCAGAAAGCATGAGGGAGGGGACAGCAGAAAGCATGGGAGGGGGGCAGCAGAAAGCATGAGGGAGGGGACAGCAGAAAGCATGAGGGAGGGGACAGCAGAAAGCATGAGGGAGGGGACAGCAGAAAGCATGAGGGAGGGGACAGCAGAAAGCATGGGAGGGGGGCAGCAGAAAGCATGAGGGAGGGGAAAGCAGAAAGCATGAGGGAGGGGACAGCAGAAAGCATGGGAGGGGGGCAGCAGAAAGCATGAGGGAGGGAAAGCAGAAAGCATGAGGGAGGGGACAGCAGAAAGCATGGGAGGGGACAGCAGAAAGCATGGGGAGGGGGGGCAGCAGAAAGCATGAGGGAGGGGAAAGCAGAAAGCATGAGGGAGGGGACAGCAGAAAGCATGAGGGAGGGGACAGCAGAAAGCATGAGGGAGGGGAAAGCAGAAAGCATGAGGGAGGGGACAGCAGAAAGCATGAGGGAGGGGACAGCAGAAAGCATGGGGACAGCAGAAAGCATGAGGGGGGACAGCAGAAAGCATGAGGGAGGGGAAAGCAGAAAGCATGAGGGAGGGGACAGCAGAAAGCATGAGGGAGGGGACAGCAGAAAGCATGAGGGAGGGGACAGCAGAAAGCATGAGGGAGGGGACAGCAGAAAACATGGGAGGGAGGGGACAGCAGAAAGCATGAGGGAGGGGACAGCAGAAAGCATGAGGGAGTGGACAGCAGAAAGCATGAGGGAGGGGACAGCAGAAAGCATGAGGGAGGGGACAGCAGAAAGCATGAGGGAGTGGACAGCAGAAAGCATGAGGGAGGGGACAGCAGAAAGCATGAGGGAGTGGACAGCAGAAAGCATGAGGGAGGGGACAGCAGAAAACATGGGAGGGAGGGGACAGCAGAAAGCATGAGGGAGGGGACAGCGGAAAGCATGAGGGAGTGGACAGCAGAAAGCATGAGGGAGGGGACAGCAGAAAGCATGAGGGAGGGGACAGCAGAAAGCATGAGGGAGTGGACAGCAGAAAGCATGAGGGAGGGGACAGCAGAAAGCATGAGGGAGGGGACAGCAGAAAGCATGAGGGAGGGGACAGCAGAAAGCATGAGGGAGGGGACAGCAGAAAGCATGAGGGAGGGACAGCAGAAAGCATGAGGGAGGGGACAGCAGAAAGCATGAGGGAGGGGACAGCAGAAAGCATGAGGGAGGGGACAGCAGAAAGCATGAGGGAGGGGACAGCAGAAAGCATGAGGGAGGGGACAGCAGAAAGCATGACGGAGGGGACAGCAGAAAGCATGAGGGAGGGGACAGCAGAAAGCATGATGGAGGGGACAGCAGAAAGCATGAGGGAGGGGACAGCAGAAAGCATGAGGGAGTGGACAGCAGAAAGCATGAGGGAGGGGACAGCAGAAAGCATGAGGGAGGGGACAGCAGAAAGCATGAGGGAGGGGACAGCAGAAAGCATGCGGGAGGGGACAGCAGAAAGCATGATGGAGGGGACAGCAGAAAGCATGAGGGAGTGGACAGCAGAAAGCATGAGGGAGGGGACAGCAGAAAGCATGAGGGAGTGGACAGCAGAAAGCATGAGGGAGGGGACAGCAGAAAGCATGAGGGAGTGGACAGCAGAAAGCATGAGGGAGGGGACAGCAGAAAGCATGAGGGAGTGGACAGCAGAAAGCATGAGGGAGGGGACAGAGATGTTGGTGTAGCTGCTAGTGAATCCAATTACTAATGGCAAAATAAAGGTTTCAACATTACCTAAAACACAAACTGTTTTTAGAATAATACGATCATGAAGTATACTTCATATTAACCAGAATAATATACCTTGCTTTGTGAAAATGTGTGCCACTTTAGGACTCTACTGTATGCAACAAAGATGTGATACCCCCAGAAAATAGATTAACATATGGAAAGTAGGAGTGGGGTCTCTGCCAGTATAGCTTCACTGCAGGGCGGTGAAACCTAGAATTGTTTTGGTTCTTTCCATTAAAACTGACATTTCCTTCCCTTTCCCCTGGATGTGAATTAATCACAGCCTACTAAAACACTCTCAGATGGGATTACCTTCATTACAAAGGAAAGAATTAGGGAATTAAGTGAATCTCATTTTCCCCACATTAACTAGTACGTATCAGACTCTAGAAAATATATGGTACGGCTGGAGAGGAGATGGCCATCATCTCTCGCTTATGGCTTCTCCCAGTGAGAACACCCCGTCTCCTAGCATGATCTGCCTTGCTATTCTAATGTTCCAGACTGCAGCTGGCATCCTGAAATATAGATAACTTATCTTCAGTGAAATCAGCCTCCCAAGACTCCCTCTCCTCTCTGCTCTGATCAGAGCACTTTGCTTTTCTGCCTGCCTGCCTCCCTCCCTGCCTGTTTGCCTGCCTGCCACTATAGAAAAGACAGAAAGCCTCAGGACCTGGTACATGCTCCCAACTGAACCAATCCCAACATGAGGCAACACACTGGTATGGCCAACACAGTGGTCCCTGGTATGGCCTCATTTTCAGGGCTTATATTGTAGCTTTACAATATATTGCTTTAATATTCCAAAAACAGGTTTGAGATGACAATGAATGAAAAAAGTTCAACGCCAACCCAACCAGGACCTATCTGACTCAGATATCACTGGAGTTTGAGTTCTGGCTGTGGCACTGCTTCAGCCACCAGAGAGAACAACGCAGGTGTGTGTGTGTTTCCCATATTCAAAGTGGCCAGCATGGGTCAGAGGACCGTGCAGTGAGAGGCCTACACTGGGCTGCTCCCGGGGGTCTTTCTTCAAGCGGATCAGAGACTCTTTCTGCCATCTCTCTATCTATACTTACGCCTGCCAGCAGACAGAGCAGACAGAGGGAGCACAGTGAGGGCAGTGGAAACAGAGCGCCAGCCAAAGACAGCATTACGATGTTGCCCGAGCATTGCAGAGTAAGGGAGATGCTCGTCCCATAAGTATAGGCCTCCACTAAGCTAATGTAAGAGGTACAACGTGGCAGACGTCTTTCTTCACTATGAATATAGAAGCTCCACTAAGCTGTAAGAGGTACAACGTGGCAGATGTCTTTCTTCACTATGAATATAGAAGCTCCACTAAGCTGCTGTAAGAGGTACAACGTGGCAGATGTCTTTCTTCACTATGAATATAGAAGCTCCACTAAGCTGCTGTAAGAGGTACAACGTGGCAGATGTCTTTCTTCACTATGAATATAGAAGCTCCACTAAGCTGTAAGAGATACAACGTGGCAGATGTCTTTCTTCACTATGAATATAGAAGCTCCACTAAGCTGTAAGAGATACAATGTGGCAGATGTCTTTCTTCACTATGAATATAGAAGCTCAACTAAGCTGTAAGAGGTACAACGTGGCAGATGTCTTTCTTCACTATGAATATAGAAGCTCCACTAAGCTGCTGTAAGAGGTACAACGTGGCAGATGTCTTTCTTCATTATGAATATAGAAGCTCCACTAAGCTGCTGTAAGAGGTAAAACGTGGCAGATGTCCTTCTTCACTATGAATATAGAAGCTCCACTAAGCTGCTATGTAAGAAGGCTGTAAGAACAACGTGGCAGATGTCTTTCTTCACTATGAATATAGAAGCTCCACTAACGTGGCAGATGCTGTAAGAGGTACAACGTGGCAGATGTCTTTCTTCACTATGAATATAGAAGCTCCACTAAGCTGTAAGAGGTACAACGTGGCAGATGTCTTTCTTCACTATGAATATAGAAGCTCCACTAAGCTGTAAGAGGTACAACGTGGCAGATGTCTTTCTTCACTATGAATATAGAAGCTCCACACTAAGCAGATGTCTTTCTTCACTATGAATATAGAAGCTCCACTAAGCTGCTGTAAGAGGCAGTGGCAGATGTCTTTCTTCACTATGAATATAGAAGCTCCACTAAGCTGTAAGAGATACAACGTGGCAGATGTCTTTCTTCACTATGAATATAGAAGCTCCACTAAGCTGTAAGAGGTACAACGTGGCAAGTGTCTTTCTTCTTCACTACAACGTGGCAGATGTCTTTCTTCACTATGAATATAGAAGCTCCACTAAGCTGTGGCAGATGTCTTTCTTCACTATGAATATAGAAGCTCCACTAAGCTGTAAGAGATACAACGTGGCAGATGTCTTTCTTCACTATGAATATAGAAGCTCCACTAAGCTGTAAGAGGTACAACGTGGCAGATGTCTTTCTTCACTATGAATATAGAAGCTCCACTAAGCTGTAAGAGATACAACGTGGCAGATGTCTTTCTTCACTATGAATATAGAAGCTCCACTAAGCTGTAAGAGGTACAACGTGGCAGATGTCCTTCTTCACTATGAATATAGAAGCTCCACTAAGCTGCTGTAAGAGGTAAAACGTGGCAGATGTCTTTCTTCACTATGAATATAGAAGCTCCACTAAGCTGCTGTAAGAGGTACAACGTGGCAGATGTCTTTCTTCACTATGAATATAGAAGCTCCACTAAGCTGTAAGAGGTACAACGTGGCAGATGTCTTTCTTCACTATGAATATAGAAGCTCCACTAAGCTGTAAGAGGTACAACGTGGCAGATGTCTTTCTTCACTATGAATATAGAAGCTCCACTAAGCTGTAAGAGGTAAAACGTGGCAGATGTCTTTCTTCACTATGAATATGAGCTCCATAAGCTGCTGTAAGAGGAAGCAGATGTCTTTCTTCACTATGAATATAGAAGCTCCACTAAGCTGTAAGAGATACAACGTGGCAGATGTCTTTCTTCACTATGAATATAGAAGCTCCACTAAGCTGTAAGAGGTACAACGTGGCAAGTGTCTTTCTTCACTATGAATATAGAAGCTCCACTAAGCTGTAAGAGGTACAACGTGGCAGATGTCTTTCTTCACTATGAATATAGAAGCTCCAAGCTGTGGCAGATGTCTTTCTTCACTATGAATATAGAAGCTCCACTAAGCTGTAAGAGATACAACGTGGCAGATGTCTTTCTTCACTATGAATATAGAAGCTCCACTAAGCTGTAAGAGGTACAACGTGGCAGATGTCTTTCTTCACTATGAATATGAATATGTCTTTCTTCCACTAAGCTGTAAGAGATACAACGTGGCAGATGTCTTTCTTCACTATGAATATAGAAGCTCCACTAAGCTGTAAGAGGTACAACGTGGCAGATGTCTTTCTTCACTATGAATATAGAAGCTCCACTAAGCTGTAAGAGGTACAACGTGGCAGATGTCTTTCTTCACTATGAATATAGAAGCTCCACTAAGCTGTAAGAGGTACAACGTGGCAGATGTCTTTCTTCACTATGAATATAGAAGCTCCACTAAGCTGTAAGAGATACAACGTGGCAGATCCACTAAGCTGTAAGAGATACAACGTGGCAGATGTCGTTCTTCACTATGAATATAGAAGCTCCACTAAGCTGTAAGAGGTACAACGTGGCAGATGTCTTTCTTCACTATGAATATAGAAGCTCCACTAAGCTGTAAGAGGTACAACGTGGCAGATGTCTTTCTTCACTTTGAAAATAGAAAATACATTTGTCAACTTACTTTCCATTCAATGAACTAAATTGACCGTAGCTAAGCAGGTTTCTAAATGAATGGCCGTACACCAAAATGCATTAAAAAAGTATATAATTGACTTAATTATGTTACATTTATGATAGTTGTTTACCTCTCAGCTGCAATAACGAAATAAACATGTGATTCACCTGTTTTCTGTTGGTGATGGCAGGTACTGTATGTGACTAACTGGGCCTGAGTCCTTTAAATCATTCCTGTTTCTATAATGGCTCTGCTCTTTGAGAGTGATTTCCCTTTTCTTTTTATATACTTAAAAATATATATATATTTGATCCCACCTTGTGGCGACAGAACGTAGTCCCTCTTCACGAAACAACATCTGGCCAACCAGGGTAAAAGCCCCGTCAGTATCGCTGCAGAGGCATGTACCATTAGATGAGTTACTTAATGGACCTTTAGGTAGTGGAGGAACACCATCCTCTCTGTTTTTAACAGCAGAACTGGCATCTGTTAGACTGTTGCTACGGCTACTGAATGACCATCTTAACTAAAGAAACAACCAATACTTTTATCTGGGACTATTATTGTATGGTTGTTTTTGTTTTGCCTACTTTCCTAATAATAATTTGGCAATGAATGTAAACAATCAACATAATATCACAAAGTGACTAGTTGATTTCCCTGAATAATGGAATGAATCATTTTTTACATTGCTAGATATTTCTTTAGGGGACCTGGAAGCAAACTGCAATGTAGCGAAGGAATTGATTATAACCTATGCCTGGGGGAGCTGTATAATTAATTATGTTCCTCACATACATAAACTCTGCTGACATGAGAGTATAAAAGTCAAACCCATTATCTTGATTATCAATTAGTCAACCATGTATGTTTACAGCACCTCCCTGGAGAAGACTGGGAAGAGAATCTCATTCTGCTGCTCCAATGGCAGGGAAATATAGGTGAAAACTAACACAGTCACAAGCTCTGTCTGGAGTAACACATCCATGTTAGATGTGAGTGATACAGGATACCAGGGGGTGCAATATTTCAGAACATGTAGGATACTGAGCCAGGCTCTATTGGGGATACTTCTCTGTCCACATGTTCTATGGTTCTACCTCACTGACAGGAAAGTAGCAGACTATCAGACATACCTGTCTGTCTGTCTGGCTTGCTGGCTGACTAGATGTTTGGCTGGCTGAATGTCTGTCTATCAATCTGTCTGGTTATCTGGCTGAATGACTGTTTGACTGGCTGACTGGCTGTTTGGCTGACCCATTTTCTGTCTGGTTGTCTATCTTTCTGTCAGTCTGTTTGACTGTCTGGCTGCCGTGTTGGCTAGCTCTACTGTATGGGATGTGATCTTATAAGAGGCTTGGCAGTATAATGACCTGCCTCCTCCCCTGTTCTGTAAATGACAGGCGGAACCATGTGAGTGGTCTGAGACGGACGGGTGAGAGAGTATAAACACAGCAGACCCTGTCTGGTACTGTCTGGGCTCAGAGGAGAACACGTTCATTTCAGCCCTGAGGGTTAGTTGAAAACAATACACTCTTCAATGTGCCTTTCATGATTAGGATCAAGAAAAAAGATCAAAGCTAGCTACGTACGTTGGTTTGTATGAGACTGAATGGATAGAATTGAGGTAAGATGTCTGTAAATACTCAATATGTAAAACTGCTTAACCCTCCTCAGTCAAACAAACGCTAAGGGAAAGACACATTTCACATTGACATTTTAGTCAATTCAGTGCAAAAGATAGTTTAGAAACTGTTCAAGCAACATTTCAAAGTCCAGAGTACTCTATTACATAAGCCCATGAACGCCCAGTGAAGTGCTTGAGCAGCAGTTAATGGCTATGCCCACAGAACACTGGTATGCTCCTCAGCTCCATCAGGCTCAAGCATGCACATGCATCATCAGTGTCATGGCTAGGAATGGGGAGGATTCAAAGAAATCATCAAAACATCCACTGACAGGTGAATCTGATGGGGGTTTCATAGGGACTAAGCTCTCCGATCATAAACAAATTATGTCAGAAGAGGGTGAAGGGTGAAATTGTGCAATGTCAGCATATTTCAAATCAAATCAAATCAAATCAAATTTATTTATATAGCCCTTCGTACATCAGCTGATATCTCAAAGTGCTGTACAGAAACCCAGCCTAAAACCCCAAACAGCAAACAATGCAGGTGTAATTAATCTAATGCAGTTGAGTGTGAGAGGGAGGTTTTACAGAATTGACACAGTCACTGCTTTGTAATTTAGGAACTTTCTCCAGCTGATTAATTGTACATTTTGCCAATGGTTGTCTCGGTGTGCAGAGAGCTCTTACTGAGCATACTGACTCATGTGTAGAGAGCTCTTACTGAGCATGCTGCCTCGTGTGTAGAGAGCTCTTACTGAGCATACTGCCTCGTGTGTAGAGAGCTCTTACTGAGCATACTGCCTGGGTGTGTAGAGGGCTCTTACTGAGCATGCTGCCTCGTGTGTAGAGCTCTTACTGAGCATGCTGCCTCGTGTGTAGAGAGCTCTTACTGAGCATACTGCCTCGTGTGTAGAGGGCTCTTACTGAGCATACTGCCTCGTGTGTAGAGGGCTCTTACTGAGCATACTGCCTCGTGTGTAGAGAGCTCTTACTGAGCATACTGCACGTGTGTAGAGAGCTCTTACTGAGCATACTGCCTGGGTGTGTAGAGAGCTCTTACTGAGCATACTGCCTGGGTGTATAGAGAGCTCTTACTGAGCATACTGCCTCGTGTGTAGAGAGCTCTTACTGAGCATACTGCCTCGTGTGTAAAGGGCTCTTACTGAGCATACTGTCTCGATGTGTAGAAGGCTCTTACTGAGCATACTGTCTCGATGTGTAGAGGACTCTTACTGAGCATTCTGCCTGGGTGTGTAGAGGGCCCTTACTGAGCATACTGTCTCGATGTGTAGAGGGCGCTTACTGAGCATACTGTCTCGATGTGTAGAGGGCTCTTACTGAGCATTCTGCCTGGGTGTGTAGAGGGCTCTTACTGAGCATACTGTCTCGGTATGTAGAGGGCCCTTACTGAGCATACTGTCTCGATGTGTAGAGGGCTCTTACTGAGCATACTGTCTCGATGTGTAGAGGGCTCTTACTGAGCATTCTGCCTAGGTGTGTAGAGGGCTCTTACTGAGCATACTGTCTCGGTGTGTAGAGGGCCCTTACTGAGCATACTGTCTCGATGTGTAGAGGGCCCTTACTGAGCATACTGTCTCGATGTGTAGAGGGCTCTTACTGAGCATTCTGCCTGGGTGTGTAGGGCTCAGTAAGATCCTTCAAAATGCCTATGTTATACTCCTCTCTGTGTGAGATGCATTTGTCTGATTTCAGGTGGAAACAACAGCAACCTGTTCATCAACATGTGAGATGCATACTGCATATGCAGGTCAGCAAGGGGCATGGAAATGATCTGAATGGAAAAGGACGATATCAGCACTTTCATCTCACATCAGTGGGCCAGCATGGATCAGTTTACTCTCCACTATAATGTAAGATAAAGTGCAACTCGAACAGAATTAGAAAAATGAAGAAAGCACTGCATTTCTTGAGGAAAGCTGTGAAAGGCCATGCATAGCACTGAGAGAGAATCCATAAAGCTTTGCTCTACACAGAATGTGTCGCTTTGTCATTGGTGGCATTGGTGCATTATTCAGACCATTAAAACTTTAGTGGCCCTTACCTCACATAATGTTTAGATACATACAGTAGGACTCACTACACAACTCCCAGAATTCAAATGCTTAATGCAATGCAAATGTCCTCCCAGTTTGCACAACAACTCATTCAACATGCATTACACCTCCATTATTTGCAGTCAAGGAGACGCTCAGTGACTCAGTAATTACACCGTGTGCAATACGGCTGAGCACTAGAGATATGCCCCATGCACAGCACACGCACGCACAGCCCACCTCAGCCAGTTCCCTCTTCCAGCACCACGCAGCATGGAGTAGTAGAGGCTGAAATAGATGACTCTCA
This sequence comes from Oncorhynchus gorbuscha, assembly GCF_021184085.1. Lineage (NCBI taxonomy): Eukaryota > Metazoa > Chordata > Actinopteri > Salmoniformes > Salmonidae > Oncorhynchus > Oncorhynchus gorbuscha. The sequence continues at coordinate 62,950,566 of NC_060176.1, read as the reverse complement.
CCCTGTCACTGGAATGGAACATCACACAGTCAGCCAGCAGCATCATCTTGCATAAACCAGGGAGGCCCATTAGCCCAGTCTAGTGCAGGTGAAGTGGAAAAGAGCCCATTATGTAAGGAGGACCAGCCGGCCAGCGGCACTACTCTACTGTATACTCACACTCAGCAGTCAGCTGGCAGGGCATTAGTTGGTCTAAAGCCAAGATTCCCCTGAGAATGATGCCTCCTCTGTCTTTCTCCATTTCCTGTCTGTCTGTCTGTCTGTCTGTCTGTCTGTCTGTCTGTCTGTCTGTCTGTCTGTCTGTCTGTCTGTCTGTCTGTCTGTCTGTCTGTCTGTCTGTCTGTCTGTCTGTCTGTCTGTCTGTCTGTCTGTCTGTCTGTCTGTCTGTCTGTCTGTCTGTCTGTCTGTCTGTCTGAGCTCTGAAGCAAGCTTCCAGAAAATTGGAACGGAAATGGCGCCACACCAAACTGGAAGTCTTCCGACTAGCTTGGAAAGACGGTACCGTGCAGTACCGAAGAGCCCTTACTGCTGCTCGATCATCCCATTTTTCTAACTTAATTGAGGAAAATAAGAACAATCCGAAATTCCTTTTTGATACTGTCGCAAAGCTAACTAAAAAGCAGCATTCCCCAAGAGAGGATGACTTTCACTTTAGCAGTGATAAATTCATGAACTTCTTTGAGGAAAAGATTATGATTATTAGAAAGCAAATTACGGACTCCTCTTTAAACCTGCGTATTCCTCCAAACCTCAGTTGTCCTGAGTCTGCACAACTCTGCCAGGACCTAGGATCAAGAGAGACGCTCAAGTGTTTTAGTACTATATCTCTTGACACAATGATGAAAATAATCATGGCCTCTAAACCTTCAAGCTGCATACTGGACCCTATTCCAACTAAACTACTGAAAGAGCTGCTTCCTGTGCTTGGCCCTCCTATGTTGAACATAATAAATGGCTCTCTATCCACTGGATGTGTACCAAACTCACTAAAAGTGGCAGTAATAAAGCCTCTCTTGAAAAAGCCAAACCTTGACCCAGAAAATATAAAAAACTATCGGCCTATATCGAATCTTCCATTCCTCTCAAAAATTTTAGAGAAGGCTGTTGCGCAGCAACTCACTGCTTTCCTGAAGACAAACAATGTATACGAAATGCTTCAGTCTGGTTTTAGACCCCATCATAGCACTGAGACGGCACTTGTGAAGGTGGTAAATTACATTTTAATGGCATCGGACTGAGGCTCTGCATCTGTCCTCGTGCTCCTAGACCTTAATGCTGCTTTTGATACCATCGATCACCACATTCTTTTGGAGAGATTGGAAACCCAAATTGGTCTACACGGACATGTTCTGGCCTGGTTTAGATCTTATCTGTCGGAAAGATATCAGTTTGTCTCTGTGAATGGTTTGTCCTCTGACAAATCAACTGTAAATTTCGGTGTTCCTCAAGGTTCCGTTTTAGGACCACTATTGTTTTCATTATACATTATACCTCTTGGGGATGTTATTTGAAAACATAATGTTAACTTTCACTGCTATGCGGATGACACATAGCTGTACATTTCAATGAAACATGGTGAATCCCCAAAATTTCCCTCGCTAGAAGCATGTGTTTCAGACATAAGGAAGTGGATGGCTGCAAACTTTCTACTATTAAACTCGGACAAAACAGAGATGCTTGTTCTAGGTCCCAAGAAAAAAGAGATCTTCCGTTGAATCTGAAAATTAATCTTAATGGTTGTACAGTCGTCTCAAATAAAACTGTGAAGGACCTCGGCGTTACTCTGGACCATGATCTCTCTTTTGAAGAACATATCAAGACCATTTCGAGGAAAGCTTTTTTCCATCTACGTAATATTGCAAAAATCAGAAACTTTCTGTCCAAAAATGATGCAGAAAAATTAATCCATGCTTTTGTCACTTCTAGGTTAGACTACTGCAATGCTCTACTTTCCGGCTACCCGGATAAAGCACTAAATAAACTTCAGTTAGTGCTAAATACGGCTGCTAGAATCCTGACTAGAACCAAAAAATTTGATCATATTACTCCAGTGCTAGCCTCTCTACACTGGCTTCCTGTCAAAGCAAGGGCTGATTTTAAGGTTTTGCATTACATGGGCTTGCTCCTACCTATCTCTCTGATTTGGTCCTGCCGTACATACCTACACGTACGCAATGGTCACAAGATGCAGGCCTCCTAATTGTCCCTAGAATTTCTAAGCAAACAGCTGGAGGCAGGGCTTTCTCCTATAGAGCTCCATTTTTATGAAACGGTCTGCCTACCCATGTCAGAGACGCAAACTCGGTCTCAACCTTTAAGTCTTTACTGAAGACTCATCTCTTCAGTGGGTCATATGATTGAGTGTAGTCTGGCCCAGGAGTGGGAAAGTGAACGGAAAGGCTCTGGAGCAACGAACCGCCCTTGCTGTCTCTGCCTGGCCAGTTCCCCTCTTTCCACTGGGATTCTCTGCCTCTAACCCTATTACAGGGGCTGAGTCACTGGCTTACTGGGGCTCTCTAATGCCATCCCTGCAGGGGGTGCGTCACCTGAGTGGGTTGATTCACTGTAGTGGTCAACCTGTCTGGGTTGGCGCCCCCCCCCCCCTTGGGCTGTGCCGTGGCGGAGATCTTTGTGGGCTATACTCAGCCTTGTCTCAGGATGGTAAGTTGGTGGTTGAAGATATCCCTCTAGTGGTGTGGGGGCTGTGCTTTGGCAAAGTGGGTGGGGTTACATCCTTCCTGTTTGGCCCTGTCCGGGGGTGTCCTTGGATGGGGCCACAGTGTCTCCTGTCCCCTCCTGTCTCAGCCTCCAGTATTTATGCTGCAGTAGTTTGTGTTGGGGGGCTAGAGTAAGTTTGTTATATCTGGAGTACTTCTCCTGTCCTATTCGGTGTCCTGTGTGAATCTAAGTGTGCGTTCTCTAATTCTCTCTGAGGACCTGAGCCCTAGGACCATGCCCCAGGACTACCTGACATGATGACTCCTTGCTGTCCCCAGTCCACCTGGCCATGCTGCTGCTCCAGTTTCAACTGTTCTGCCTTACTATTATTCGACCATGCTGGTCATTTATGAACATTTGAACATCTTGGCCATGTTCTGTTATAATCTCCACCCGGCACAGCCAGAAGAGGACGGGCCACCCCACATATGCTCTCTCTAATTCTCTCTTTCTTTCTCTCTCTCAGAGGACCTGAGCCCTAGGACCGTGCCCCAGGACTACCTGACATGATGACTCCTTGCTGTCCCCGGTCCACCTGACTGTGCTGCTGCTCCAGTTTCAACTGTTCTGCCTTATTATTATTCGACCATGCTGGTCATTTATGAACATTTGAACATCTTGGCCATGTTCTATTATAATCTCCACCCGGCACAGCCAGAAGAGGACTGGCCACCCCACATAGCCTGGTTCCTCTCTAGGTTTCTTCCTAGGTTTTGGCCTTTCTAGGGAGTTTTTCCTAGCCGCCGTGCTTCTACACCTGCATTGCTTGCTGTTTGGGGTTTTAGGCTGGGTTTCTGTACAGCACTTTGAGATATCAGCTGATGTACGAAGGGCTATATAAAATAAATTTGATTTTCTGTCTGTCTGTCTGTCTGTCTGTCTGTCTGTCTGTCTGTCTGTCTGTCTGTCTGTCTGTCTGTCTGTCTGTCTGTCTGTCTGTCTGTCTGTCTGTCTGTCTGTCTGTCTGTCTGTCTGTATCTTAAATACTGGATGACATAATCTTTGTGAGAGCTTTACATTTCACAAATAGCACATTCCCTTCATATTCTCATTGACTTTCGATATCTTAACAATGTCATGTTTGCAATAGGCATCTAATACACATCTAGTCATATAGTGTGTTATCCATTTCAATAGCAGGACTGGGATTGGGACTAAATTATGGTTGAGAGATGTGACGAATATGCTCCAAGGAAGCAGTAGGAAGGGAGCATCCTGTAGTGTGGAATCAGCCCCAGTGAGATGAAGGATGAGAGCTGGAAAAAGCACCTGCTCTTGTTTTATTAGAGGATCCTGAGGTCGACAAGGCTGGAATGGCTGCTGGCAGGCAGGGTAAAGGAGAGGAGCACACTCTTCGATTGATCGCTGGGGTTGGGAATATTCAAAAAGAAAGTGTGATTCTGCATGAAATATGCTGTGATTGTCTCAGTACTTGCGACTGAACATGCAATACAGATGATGCCAAAAAGGCTATATTTTTTCAACATGGCCTGGCACTAAGTTAACGTCTATGACGGAGGTTCAAATTCCATTACAAATCATATTATGTGGTCCTTGTTTCCTTACAGTGAAGCACACTTTTTTTCTATAGCGGTTGGTGATCCAATCATCCATCCCACTGAACTGTTGTATCTTACTCACTTTACAGCTGAAAGGTCAGGGGGGGAGAGAAAGAGAAAACAAAGAGAGAGAGAGAGAGAGAGAGAGAGAGAGAGAGAGAGAGGGGGGAGAGAGAGAGACCCCAGAGAGAGAGAGAGAGAGAGAGAGAGAGAGAGAGAGAGAGAGAGAGAGAGAGAGAGAGAGAGACCCCAGAGAGAGACCCCAGAGAGAGAGAGAGAGAGAGAGAGAGAGAGAGAGAGAGAGAGAGAGAGAGAGAGAGAGAGAGAGAGAGAGAGAGAGAGAGAGAGAGAGAGAGAGAGAGAGAGAGAGAGAGAGAGAGAGAGAGAGAGAGAGAGAGAGAGAGAGAGAGAGAGGGAGAGAGAGAGAGAGAGAGAGAGAGAGAGAGAGAGAGAGAGAGAGAGAGAGAGAGAGAGAGAGAGAGAGAGAGAGAGGGAGAGAGAGAGAGAGAGAGAGAGAGAGAGAGAGAGAGAGGGCTCTCCCAGCTACAGCAGTGGATGCGTTGTCTAAGTTGGCTGCACTGGGAGGGAAAGCCACACTGTAGACGACTGGAGGCGTCACCATGGAAACAAAGGAGGCTCCTCTGATCTCATTAGACTACAGCAGCCAGAAGACCGGGATTCTGGGAGCAAGGGAGCAGGAGGAAACAATAAGAGGAGAAAGAAGCCAGAGATATTTGTTTTTTTGCCTTACTGTTTATAGAAAGCAAAGCAAACCACTAACATGAAGACATCGCTCTTGACTCTGATAGGCCTTTGTTTATGGTCCTTCTGTAGCTCAGTTGGTAGAGCATGGCGCTTGTAACGCCAGGGTAGTGGGTTCGATTCCCGGGACCACCCATACGTAGAATGTATGCACACATGACTGTAAGTCGCTTTGGATAAAAGTGTCTGCTAAATGGCATATATTATATTATATTATTATTGTTGTGGAAACACTTTATGTGGAAAAGCAAACAGACCCACTGTAATACAGAAGCTGCTGAGATCAAATGTTCTTTATTTTATTGAATCCAAGCCAACAACAGAGGGATTTTCCCTGATTAAGCTGGACACGCAGCAGATCAAATCAAAGTTTATTTGTCATGTGCGCTGAACACAACAGGTGTAGTAGACCTTACAGTGAAATGCATACTTACAGGCTCTAACCAACAGTGTGATTTTGAAGTAAAAAGAGGTAGTATGAGGTAGTATGTACATGAATGTATATTTAAAGCGACTATGCATATATGATAGGCAGAGAGTAGCAGCAGAGTAAAAGAGGGTTTGGGGGGGGCGAGACAATGCAAATATTCCAGGTAGCCATTTTATTACTTGTTCAGGAGTCTTATGGCTTGGGGGTAAAACTGTTGAGAAGACTTTTGGTCCTAGACTTGACGCTCCGGTACCGCTTGCCATGCCGAAGTAGAGAGAACATTCTATGACTGGGGTGGCTGGGGTCGTTGACTATTTTTATGGCCTTCCTCTGACACCGACTGGTGTAGAGGACCTGGATGGCAGGCAGCTTAGCCCCAGTGATGTACTGGGCCATACGCACTACCCTCTGTAGTGCCTTGCCGGGCAGTTGCCTTACAAGGCAGTGATGAAACCAGTCAGGACGACGTCCTTGATTCACTTATTGATAAAGCCAGTGACTGATGTGATGTACTCTTCAATGCCATCGGAAGAATCCCGGAACATGTTCCAGTCAGTGCTAGCAAAACAGTCCTGTAGTTTAGCATCTGCTTCATCTGACCACTTTTTTAAAAGACCGAGTCACTGGTGCTTCCTGCTTTAATTTTAGCTTGTAAGCAGAAATCAGGAGAATAGAATTGTGGTCAGATTTACAAATGGAGGGCGAGGGAGAGCTTTGTACACTTCTCTGTGTGTGGAGTACAGGTGATCTAGATTTTTTCCCCTCTGGTTGCGCATTTAACATGTTGATAGAAATTAGGTAGAACTGATTTAAGTTTCCCTGCATCAAAATCTCCAGACACTAGGAGCACCGCCTCTGGGTGAGCAGTTACCTGTTTGCTTATTTCCTTATACAGCTGACTGAGTGCAGTCTTAGAGCCAGCATCTGTCTGTGGTGGTAAATAAACAGCCACAAAAAGTATGGATGAAAACTCTCTTGGCAAATTATGTGGTCTACAGTTTATCATAAGATACTCTACTTCAGGTGAGCAAATAGTGCACCAGCTGTTGTTTACAAATATGCACAGACATCCCCCCCCCATCTTACAGGGAGTGTGCTGTTCTATCTTGCCGGTGCAACGTATATCCCGCCAGCTGAATATCCATATCATCATTCAGCCACGATTCCGTGAAACATAATATGTTACAGTGTCTGATGTCCCGTTGGTAGGATACCTATGATCGTGATCGTCTAATTTATTGTCCAGTGATTGCATGTTGGCAAATAATATTGACGATAACGGCAGCTTTCCCACTCGCCGCCTGTGGATCCTAACAAAGCACCTGGCTCTGTGTCCTCTGTACCTGCATCTCTTTTTCTTGCCAATGACGGGGATGTTGGCCTTGTCAGGTGTTCATATACACAAACTACAACACATAAACTGGGGAACGTAACACGCCCACCACAAAAATTGCAAATCTAGTTTTGCAATAACAATAAGCCAACGCATCCCCAGTTAGTAAACCCGTGATAGAGCGCCAGCAACCACATTTGCCGAGCCCTTCACATAAGCGATCTGTACATTATATCCTTGTACAATCAGAGCCCCCCGCATAAGGCGGCGATTCTGGTTTCAAGAACACCAATGGATTATGGTCCGTGAAGACCATTACAGGCAAGGCACTGGAGCCCACATATACCTCAAAGAACTGTAAGGCAAGCAATAAAGCCAGCGTCTCTTGTTCAATTGTAGAGTACCTTGACTGATACGAGTTGAACTTATGGGAGAAGAAACTGACGGGCCGATCCACTCCGTCTTCATCTTCCTGTAAGAGAACCGCACCCACCCCCACTATACTAGCATCTACCTCCAACTTAAAAGGTTTGTCAAAGTTGGGGGCGGCAAGCACTGGGGCACTACAAAGTAGCGCTTTAGCGGACTCAAAAGCGTAGTTACAGTCCTTGGACCACTTGAATGGTACCTTGGGACTAAGCAGAGATAAAAGGGGAGCTACTACCATTGAGAAATTCTTACAGAATGTACGATAGTACTCTACCATCCCTAGGAATCTGCGCAACTGGCGGCGAGTCGTGGGAGCAGGAAAAGCAACAATTGCTTCCACTTTGCCAGTTACTGGGCGCACTTGACCTCGTCCCACTTGTTTCCCTAAGTAAGTCACTGTAGCCTTTCCAAACTCACACTTGGCCAAATTGATTGGTTAAAGAAGCATTCTCCAACCGCTGAAACACACTTTTCAAAGTGGAGAGATGATCAGACCAAGTAGACGAATGAATCACCACATCGTCAAGGTAAGCAGTACAATTGAACAAGAGACGCTGTCAGAACAGGACGACGTCCTGCTTGTTGAAGAAAAAGATCTTTGTCTAATCCAAGGTGAGTGCGCGCTGTCCTGATATCCAGAGGATATTTACTGAGCGTAAGATACGCTGTCAGAACAGGACGACGTCCTGCTTGTTGAAGAAAAAGATCTTTGTCTAATCCAAGGTGAGTGCGCGCTGTCCTGATATCCAGAGGATATTTACTGAGCGTAAGATACGCTGTCAGAACAGGACGACGTCCTGCTTGTTGAAGAAAAAGATCTTTGTCTAATCCAAGGTGAGTGCGCGCTGTCCTGATATCCAGAGGATATTTACTGAGCGTAAGATACGCTGTCAGAACAGGACGACGTCCTGCTTGTTGAAGAAAAAGATCTTTGTCTAATCCAAGGTGAGTGCGCGCTGTCCTGATATCCAGAGGATATTTACTGAGCGTAATACACGGTGGCAGAAACATTACGTACAAAATAAGTTACAAATAACACGAAAAAACCCCACGTTATAGCACAATTGGTTAGGAGCCTGTGATTCTGCTGACATTTCTTCTGGTGCCATTTTACAATAGATGACTCCATGGATGACAGTAGAACATAATGTTCACACACAATGCTGTCCAAGGAAGTCAGTCAATTGTTTGTTTTTATAATACAATATTATAGGAAATGCCTATTTGATATTTCTATCCTCCATCTCACCAATCCAAACTCTGAATCTGATCAAGAGATGAAAGACACCACCATGGTAAGCTTGTCTCTATAGCAACCAATAATTATCATAAACGAGTGTCGGGACAATGAGCTCAGATCAGAATGATGATATATGTCTTTGATACATGATTATGTACATTCTGATGTCGTCTTGGACTTTCTTTCCATCAAAATAAATTGTTAAAATACTGTTACAGTAATAGGGCCTAAATAGAATCACATAATTGTCTGCCCCATTTAGCTATTTATGTCTGCCTCAATTGTCTGCCTCATTTATGGAACATGGTTGTGATTAGGCTTGGCTCAGTAGGCATGGGATGTGTTTGACAACACGGTGCACTGCTCCAGAGGCCTAGTGATGTGACTGAGCAGGTCAAAAACAGAGGCAATAAGAAAGACAAGAAATATAAGAAATAGGACACTATCAACCTGTCTAACCACAGGTCAACCAACATAGTCCGACCCCAGGTCCCCCTACCCAGGTGAGCCAGTCACCTGCCACCCACACTGTAGGCAGCCTGGACCCTACCATACTCTTATCACAGTATTCATGAAAAATAAATGACAATACATTTCTCATTATGTTTTAGGAACTGTAAACATATCTACCATATCATGAAAATTAGCTTCATGATATCATATCAGCCATCTTTCAAATCACCACACAGTTCTAGTGCATAATGGTTGTGCATTTACATTACATTTACATTTAAGTCATTTAGCAGACGCTCTTATCCAGAGCGACTTACAAATTGGTGCATTCACCTTATGACATCCAGTGGAACAGCCACTTTACAATAGTGCATCTAAATATTGTAAGGGGGGGGGTGAGAAGGATTACTTTATCCTATCCTAGGTATTCCTTAAAGAGGTGGGGTTTCAGGTGTCTCCGGAAGGTGGTGATTGACTCCGCTGTCCTGGCGTCGTGAGGGAGTTTGTTCCACCATTGGGGAGCCAGAGCAGCGAACAGTTTTGACTGGGCTGAGCGGGAACTGTACTTCCTCAGTGGTAGGGAGGCGAGCAGGCCAGAGGTGGATGAATGCAGTGCCCTTATTTGGGTGTAGGGCCTGATCAGAGCCTGGAGGTACTGAGGTGCCGTTCCCCTCACAGCTCCGTAGGCAAGCACCATGGTCTTGTAGCGGATGCGAGCTTCAACTGGAAGCCAGTGGAGAGAGCGGAGGAGCGGGGTGATGTGAGAGAACTTGGGAAGGTTGAACACTAGACGGGCTGCGGCGTTCTGGATGAGTACGCCTTCAGTATACTATAGTAAGTACATAAGTAGCCTTGCACGAGCCATCTCCTGCTTCTGAAGTGTGAAGTACAACCCTTAAACAGGACGCTAGTCTATTGCAGGGCCTTACCCCAATCTCAAATCAAACTTTCATTTGTCACAAGCGCCGAATACAACAAGTGTAGACTTTACTGTGAAATGCTTACTCACATGCTCTTAACCAACAGTGCAATTCAAGAAGAGTTAAAAAAAAATATTTACCAAGTAGACAAAAATAAAAAGTATTAATAATAATAAGAATAACAAGGCTATATACGGGGGTTAGTTGTGTCATGTTTTGTCATTTATTATCTTGTCTTGTCCCTGTGCTTCCCATTCTATTCGTTTCCCTCTGCTGGTCTTATTAGGTTCTTTCCCTCTTTCTATCCCTCTCTCTCCCCCTCCCTCTCTCACTCTCTCGCTCTCTCTTCTCTCTATCGTTCCGTTCCTGCTCCCAGCTGTTCCTATTCCCCTAATCAATCATTTAGTCTTCCCACACCTGTTCCCGATCCTTTCCCCTGATTAGAGTCCCTATTTCTTCCTTTGTGTTCCGTTCCTGTCCTGTCGGTTCCTTGTTTAGAATTCACCGTGCTGTGATTGTGTATCGCCCTGTCGTGTCGTGTTTTCCTCAGATGCTGCGTGGTGAGCAGGTGTCTGAGTCTGTCTGGTTCGAGTGCCTTCCCGAGGCAACCTGCTGTTCACCTGCTGTTCAAGATCGAGTCTCCAGTTAGTCCTCGTCATTTCGAGTGAAAGTTGTGTTTTTTTGTTTGTATTCACTTTACTGGATTAAAGACTCTGTTTTCGCCAAGTCGCTTTTGGGTCCTCTTTCACCTGCATGACAGAAGGAACCGACCAAGGAATGGACCCAGCGACTTCAGACGCTCGTTACACTGCCGTCGAGATCCAAGGAGCCATGCTCGGCAGACACGAGCAGGAATTGTCTGCTGCTCGCCATGCCGTGGAGAACCTGGCCGCTCAGGTTTCCGACCTCTCTGGACAGTTCCAGAGTCTACGTCTCGTGCCACCTGTTACTTCCTGGCCTGTCGAGCCTCCAGAACCTAGGGTTAATAACCCACCTTGCTACTCCGGGCAGCCCACTGAGTGCCGCTCCTTTCTCACGCAGTGTGAGATTGTGTTCTCTCTCCAACCCAACACATACTCTAGAGAGAGAGCTCGGGTTGCTTACGTCATTTCACTCCTTACTGGCCGGGCTCGAGAATGGGGCACAGCTATCTGGGAGGCAAGGGCTGATTGCTCTAACAAGTTCCAGAACTTTAAAGAGGAGATGATTCGGGTTTTTGACCGTTCAGTTTTGGTAGGGAGGCTTCTAGGGCCCTGGCTTCCTTATGCCAAGGTGAACGGTCCATAACGGATTATTCTATTGAGTTTCGCACTCTTGCTGCCTCTAGTGAGTGGAACGAGCCGGCGCTGCTCGCTCGTTTTCTGGAGGGACTCCACGCAGTGGTTAAGGATGAGATTCTCTCCCGGGAGGTTCCTTCAGATGTGGACTCTTTGATTGCTCTCGCCATCCGCATAGAACGACGGGTAGATCTTCGTCACCGGGCTCGTGGAAGAGAGCTCGCATCAACGGTGTTTCCCTGCTCCGCATCGCAACCATCTCCCTCCTCTGGCTCAGAGTCTGAGCCCATGCAGCTGGGAGGGATTCGCATCTCGACTAAGGAGAGGGAACGGAGGATCACCAACCGCCTGTGCCTCTATTGCGGAGTTGCTGGACATTTTGTTAATTCATGTCCAGTAAAAGGCCAGAGCTCATCTGTAAGCGGAGGGCTACAGGTGAGCGCAACTACTCAAGTCTCTCCATCAAAATCCTGTACTACTTTGTCGGTCCATCTACGCTGGACCGGTTCGGGTGCTACATGTAGTGCCTTGATAGACTCTGGGGCTGAGGGTTGTTTCATGGACGAAGCATGGGTTCGGAAACATGACATTCCTTTCAGAGAGTTAGATAAGCCTACGCCCATGTTCGCCTTAGATGGTAGTCATCTTCCCAGTATCAGATTTGAGACACTACCTTTAACCCTCACAGTATCTGGTAACCACAGTGAGACTATTTCTTTTTTGATTTTCCGTTCACCGTTTACACCTGTTGTTTTGGGTCATCCCTGGCTAGTATGTCATAATCCTTCTATTAATTGGTCTAGTAATTCTATCCTATCCTGGAACGTTTCTTGTCATGTGAAGTGTTTAATGTCTGCCATCCCTCCCGTTTCTTCTGTCCCTACTTCACAGGAGGAACCTGGCGATTTGACAGGAGTGCCGGAGGAATATCATGATCTGCGCACGGTCTTCAGTCGGTCCCGAGCCAACTCCCTTCCTCCTCACCGGTCGTATGATTGTAGTATTGATCTCCTTCCGGGGACCACTCCTTCTCGGGGTAGACTATACTCTCTGTCGGCTCCCGAACGTAAGGCTCTCGAGGATTATTTGTCTGTGTCTCTTGACGCCGGTACCATAGTGCCTTCTTCCTCTCCGGCCGGGGCGGGGTTCTTTTTGTTAAGAAGAAGGACGGTACTCTGCGCCCCTGCGTGGATTATCGAGGGCTGAATGACATAACGGTTAAGAATCGTTATCCGCTTCCCCTTATGTCATCAGCCTTCGAGATTCTGCAGGGAGCCAGGTGCTTTACTAAGTTGGACCTTCGTAACGCTTACCATCTCGTGCGCATCAGAGAGGGGGATGAGTGGAAAACGGCGTTTAACACTCCGTTAGGGCATTTTGAGTACCGGGTTCTGCCGTTTGGTCTCGCCAATGCGCCAGCTGTTTTTCAGGCATTAGTTAATGATGTTCTGAGAGACATGCTGAACATCTTTGTTTTTGTCTATCTTGACGATATCCTGATTTTTTCTCCGTCACTCGAGATTCATGTTCAGCACGTTCGACGTGTCCTACAGCGCCTTTTAGAGAATTGTCTCTACGTAAAGTCTGAGAAGTGCTCTTTTCATGTCTCCTCCGTTACTTTTCTCGGTTCCGTTATTTCCGCTGAAGGCATTCAGATGGATTCCGCTAAGGTCCAAGCTGTCAGTGATTGGCCCGTTCCAAGGTCACGTGTCGAGTGGCAGCGCTTTTTAGGTTTCGCTAATTTCTATCGGCGTTTCATTCATAATTTCGGTCAAGTTGCTGCCCCTCTCACAGCTCTTACTTCTGTCAAGACGTGTTTTAAGTGGTCCGGTTCCGCCCAGGGAGCTTTTGATCTTCTAAAAGAACGTTTTACGTCCGCTCCTATCCTCGTTACTCCTGACGTCACTAGACAATTCATTGTCGAGGTTGACGCATCAGAGGTAGGCGTGGGAGCCATTCTATCCCAGCGCTTCCAGTCTGACGATAAGGTTCATCCTTGCGCTTATTTTTCTCATCGCCTGTCGCCATCTGAGCGCAACTATGATGTGGGTAACCGTGAACTGCTCGCCATCCGCTTAGCCCTAGGCGAATGGCGACAGTGGTTGGAGGGGGCGACCGTTCCTTTTGTCGTTTGGACAGACCATAAGAACCTTGAGTACATCCGTTCTGCCAAACGACTTAATGCCCGTCAAGCTCGTTGGGCGTTGTTTTTCGCTCGTTTCGAGTTTGTGATTTCTTACCGTCCGGTTAGCAAGAACACCAAGCCTGATGCCTTATCCCGTCTGTTTAGTTCTTCTGTGGCTTCTACTGATCCCGAGGGGATTCTTCCTTATGGGCGTGTTGTCGGGTTAACAGTCTGGGGAATTGAAAGACAGGTTAAGCAAGCACTCACGCACACTGCGTCGCCGCGCGCTTGTCCTAGTAACCTCCTTTTCGTTCCTGTTTCCACTCGTCTGGCTGTTCTTCAGTGGGCTCACTCTGCCAAGTTAGCTGGTCATCCCGGTGTTCGAGGCACTCTTGCGTCTATTCGCCAGCGCTTTTGGTGGCCGACTCAGGAGCGTGACACGCGCCGTTTCGTGGCTGCTTGTTCGGACTGCGCGCAGACTAAGTCGGGTAACTCTCCTCCTGCCGGTCGTCTCAGACCGCTCCCCATTCCTTCTCGACCATGGTCTCACATCGCCCTAGACTTCATTACCGGTCTGCCTTTGTCTGCGGGGAAGACTGTGATTCTTACGATTGGTCGCATACTACGCAGCCTTTCTTTCAGAAACCCTGCGTCTTGGGCAGAACAGCTCCCCTGGGCAGAATACGCTCACAATTCGCTTCCTTCGTCTGCTACCGGGTTATCTCCGTTTCAGAGTAGTCTGGGTTACCAGCCTCCTCTGTTCTCATCCCAGCTTGCCGAGTCCAGCGTTCCCTCCGCTCAAGCGTTTGTCCAACGTTGTGAGCGCACCTGGAGGAGGGTGAGGTCTGCACTTTGCCGTTACAGGGCACAGACTGTGAGAGCCGCCAATAAACGCAGGATTAAGAGTCCAAGGTATTGTTGCGGCCAGAGAGTGTGGCTTTTCACTCGCAACCTTCCTCTTACGACAGCTTCTCGTAAGTTGACTCCGCGGTTCATTGGTCCGTTCCGTGTCTCCCAGGTCGTCAATCCTGTCGCTGTGCGACTGCTTCTTCCGCGACATCTTCGTCGCGTCCATCCTGTCTTCCATGTCTCCTGTGTCAAGCCCTTTCTTCGCACCCCCGTTCGTCTTCCCTCCCCCCCTCCCGTCCTTGTCGAGAGCGCACCTATTTACAAGGTACATAAGATCATGGACATGCGTTCTCGGGACGGGGTCACCAATACTTAGTGGATTGGGAGGGTTACGGTCCTGAGGAGAGGAGTTGGGTTCCGTCTCGGGACGTGCTGGACCGTTCACTCATCGATGATTTCCTCCGTTGCCGCCAGGATTCCTCCTCGAGTGCGCCAGGAGGCGCTCGGTGAGTGGGGGGTACTGTCATGTTTTGTCATTTATTATCTTGTCTTGTCCCTGTGCTTCCCATTCTATTCGTTTCCCTCTGCTGGTCTTATTAGGTTCTTTCCCTCTTTCTATCCCTCTCTCTCCCCTCCCTCTCTCACTCTCTCGCTCTCTCTTCTCTCTATCGTTCCGTTCCTGCTCCCAGCTGTTCCTATTCCCCTAATCAATCATTTAGTCTTCCCACACCTGTTCCCGATCCTTTCCCTGATTAGAGTCCCTATTTCTTCCTTTGTGTTCCGTTCCTGTCCTGTCGGTTCCTTGTTTAGAATTCACCGTGCTGTGATTGTGTATCGCCCTGTCGTGTCGTGTTTTCCTCAGATGCTGCGTGGTGAGCAGGTGTCTGAGTCTGTCTGGTTCGAGTGCCTTCCCGAGGCAACCTGCTGTTCACCTGCTGTTCAAGATCGAGTCTCCAGTTAGTCCTCGTCATTTCGAGTGAAAGTTGTGTTTTTTTGTTTGTATTCACTTTACTGGATTAAAGACTCTGTTTTCGCCAAGTCGCTTTTGGGTCCTCTTTCACCTGCATGACAAGTTGAGGTCATTTGTCTATGTACAGCGGCTTGCAAAAGTATTCAGCCCTTGGCATTTTTCCTATTTTGTTACCTTTCAACCTGGAATTAAAATAGATTTGTGGGGGGTTTATATCATTTGATTCTTGTATCACTTTTATTTTTTCTTCTAACAAGAAATAAGTTATTTAAAATAAATTCGCTTCACCAATTTGGACTATTTTGTGTATGTCCAGGTTGTAATGCAACAAAATAGGAAAAACGCTCCAAATGGTGATGAATACTTTTGCAAGGCACTGTAGGTATCAGCTTAATAACCTCTTGAAGCTAGGGGGCACTATTTTTATTTTTGGAAAAGTAACGTTCGCAAAGTAAACTGCTTATTTCTCAGGACCAGATGCTAGAATATGCATATAATTTTCCAGCTCAGGATAGAAAACACTCTAAAGTTTCCAAAACTGTAAAAATATTGTCTGTGAGTATAACAGAACTTATATTGCAGGCGAAATCCTGAGAAAAATCCGATCAGGAAGTGGCTCTTATTTTGAAACCCCATGTCTTTCTATGTATCCCTATTGCCCATTGAAAGGGATATCAACCAGATTCCTTTTTCTGTGGCTTCCCTAAGGTGTCTACAGCCTTTAGACATAGTTTCAGGACTTTATTTTGAAGAATGACCGTAAACGTCCACATTAAGTAAGTGGTCAGTTGTTGGCTCTCAGTGTGATTTTTGAGCTAAACAGAGAGGTAGCCATTTTTCCTCCCGGTCCTAGTGAAAAGCCAACTGTCCCGGTTGATATATTATCGAATAGATATTTGAAAAACACCTTGAGGATTGATTCTAAAAAACGTTTGCCATGTTTCTGTCAATATTATGGATATAATTTGGAATTTTTGTCTGTTGTCGTGACCGTTATTTCCGATGGATTCCTAGGCATAATGCATCAAACTAATGGAGGTATTTGGATACAAAAAAATATCTTTATGGAACAAAAGGAACATTTGCTGTCTAACTGGGAGTCTAGTGAGTGAAAACATCCAAAGCTCATCAAAGGTAAACGATTAATTTGATTGCTTTTCTGATTTTCGTGACCAAGTTACCTGCCGCTAGGTGTACATAATGTTTTGTTTGTATATCAAAAAACTTACACAAACGCTTGTATTGTTTTCGCTGTAAAGCATAATTTCAAAATCTGAGAGACAGGGTGATTAACAGAAGGCTAAACTGTGTTTCGCTCTATTTCACTTGTGATTTCATGAACATGAATTTTCTAGGAAGATTATTTGACCGTTGCGCTATGCTATTTAGCGTAGTTGATGACAATTATCCCGGATCCAGGATGGGTGGTTCAAAGATTAACATATGAACAGATACACTCAATAAACCTACTATCTGGCAGGTAGACAGTTGGACCTATTTAGCTAGGTTATCCCTCTAACACATTCTAACAGTTCATCATCATGTCCGTAAGGGGGAGTGGCATCTGCTGAAAATGCATCTGCAGTATGACTGGATCTGCTCTATCTAGGCTCGTTTAAAGCTGAGACATAAGCTGCTTTTCCCAGCAGGTATTGTGGTAGTCTTGCTCTGAGCCATGATGATAGCAGGAAGGCCTGTGGAGACACTCCAGTCAGTCTCTGATAGAGACAGTGGCACACTGCAGACTCAAACCACTTCCTGACGATACACACACTGCACGGACTCACACACACACACACACACACACACACACACACACACACACACACACACACACACACACACACACACACACACACACACACACACACACACACACACACACACACACACACACACACACACACACACACACACACGCACACACACACGCACACACACACACACACGCACACGCACACACACACACACACACCCACACACACACACCACTCCCTGACAACTACAAGCCTCTAGATCAGGGATGGGCAACTGATTTCACCCTTTTGAAGGCCCTTGGATAGATTTACCAAAAATATATATACAGTGCCTTCGGAAGGAATTCAGACCCATGGACTTTTCCACATTTTATTACGTTAAAGCCTTGTTCTAAAATGGATTAAATAAAAACTCCCCAATCTACACAGAATACCCCATAAAGACAAAGTGAAAACTGTTTTTTTTAGAAATATTTGCAAATTAATTAAATAAAAAACAGAAATACCTTAAGTATTCAGACCCTTTGCTATGAGACTCAAAATTGAGCTCAGGTGCATCCTGTTCCCATTGATCATCCTTGAGATGTTTTTACAACTTGATTGGAGTCCACCTGTGGTAAATGATTTGGAAAGGCACACACCTGTCTATATAAGGTCCCACAGTTGACAGTGCATGTCAGAGCTAAAGCCAAGCCATGAGGTCGAAAGAATTGTCTGTAGAGCTTAGAGACAGGATTGTTTCGAAGCACAGATCTGGGGAAGGGTCCCAAAACATTTCAGCAGCATTGAAGGTCCCCAAGAACACTAATTCCATTCTTAAATGGAAGAAGTTTGGAACCACCAAGACTATTCCTAGAGCTGGCCGCCAAACTGAGCAATCAGGGGAGAAGGGCCTTGGTCAGGGAGGTGACCAAGAACCCGAGGTCACTCTGACAGAGCTCCAGAGTTCCTCTGTGGAGATGGGAGAACCTTCCAGAAGGACAACCATCTCTGCAGCACTCTACCAATAAGGCCTTTGTGTTAGACTCGCCTGACGGCCGGCTTGGAGTTTGCCAAAAGATACCTAAAGACTAGCAGACCATGAGAAACAAGATTCTCTGGTCTGATGAAACCAAGACTGAACTCTTTGGTCTGAATGCCAAGCCTGGAGGAAACCTGGCACCATCCCTACAGTGAAGCATGGTAGTGACCGAATCATGCTTTGGGGATGTTTTTCAGCCACAGCAACTTGGAACAAGTCAGGATTGAGACAAAGATAAATGGAGGAAAGTACAGAGAGATTATTGATGAAAACCTGCTCCAGAGCGCTCAGGACCTCAGACTGGGAAGAGGATTCCCCTTCCAACAGGACAGCAAACCTAAGCACAGAGCCAAGACAACGCATGAATGGCTTTGGGACAAGTCTCTGAATGTCCTTGACTGGCCCAGCCAGAGCCTGGACTTGAACCCGATCGAACATCTCTGGAGAGACCTGGAAATAGCTGTGCCGTAACAAACCCCATCCAACCTGACAGAACTTGAGAGGATCTGTAGAGAAGAATGGGAGAAACTCCCCAAATACAGATGTGCCAAGCTTGTTGTGTCATACCCAAGAAGACTTGAGCCTGTAATCATTTGCAGAAGTTCTTCAACAAAAAACTGAGTAAAGGGCACCTACAGTTGAAGTCGGAAGTTTACATATAGCTTAGCCAAATACATTGAAACACAATTCCTGACATTTAATCCTAGTAAAAATTCTGTGTTTTAGGTCAGTTGGGATCACCACTTTATTTTAAGAATGTGAAATGTCAGAATAATAGTAGAGAGAATGATTTATTTCACATTTGATTTCTTTCATCACATTCCCAGTGGGTCAGAAGTTTACATACACTCAATTAGTATTTGGTAGCATTGCCTTTAAATTGTTTAACTTGGGTCAAACGCTTTGGGTAGCCTTTCACAAGTTTCCCACAATAAGTTGGGTGAATTTTGTCCCATTACTCCTGACAGAGCTGGTGTAACTGAGTCAGGTTTGTAGGCCTCCATGCTCGCACACACTTTTTCAGGTCTGCCCACAAATTTTCTATAGGATAGAGGTCAGGGCTTGTGATGGCCAATCCAATACATTTACTTTGTTGTCCTTAAACCATTTTGCCACAACTCTGAAAGTTTGCTTGGTGTCATTGTCCATTTGGAAGACCCATTTGCGACCAAGCTTTAACTTACTGAATGATGTCCTGAGATGTTGCTTCAATATATCCACATATTTTCCCTCCTCGTGATGCCATCTATTTTCTGAAGTGCACCAATCCCTCATGCAGCAAAGCACCCCCACAACATGATGCTGCCACCTCCGTGCTTCACGGTTGGGATGGTGTTTAAAAATTAGAATAAAGCTGTAATGTAGCAAAATGTGAAAAACAAAAATATACAGCTCTGGAAAAAATTAAGAGACCGCTGCAAAATTATCAGTTTCTCTGGTTTAACTATTTATAGGTGTGTGTCTGGGATAATAAACATTTTTGTTTTATTCTATAAACTTACTGACAACATTTCTACCAAATTCCAAATAATACATTTGTCATTTAGAGCATTTATTTGCAGAAAATGGCAACTTGTCAAAATAACAAAAAATATGCAGTGTGGTCAGACATCGAATAATGCAAAGAAAATAAGTTCATATTCATTTTTAAACAACACATATACTCATGTTTTAACAAATGATAGTCCCACTAAGCGCAAACCAAATGGGATGGCATATCGTTGTGCTGTGGTAGCCATGCTGGTTAAGTGTGCCTTGAATTCAAAATAAATCACTGACAGTGTCACCAGCAAAGCACCATCACACCTCCTCTTCAATGATTCACGGTGGGAACCACACATGCGGAGATCATTCGTTCACTTACTCTGCATCTCACAAAGACACAGTAGTTGGAAACAAAAATCTCAAATTTGGACTCATCAGACTAAAGGACAGATTTCCACCGGTCTCATGTCCATTGCTCGTGTTTCTTGGCCCAAGCAAGTCTCTTTTTCTTATTGGTGTCCTTTACTAGTGCTTTCTTTGCAGCAATTAAACAATGAAGGCCTGATGCATGCAGTCTCCTCTGAACAGTTGATGTTGAGATGTGTCTGTAGCTAACCAACCAGGTTCAATGTTAGCTACCTAACATTAGGCTATAGCTAGCCAAGCAAATAGCTGTGAGATACAAATAAAAAGGTCATACACGTAACGTTAGCTAGCTAGGTAAACAATGAACCATAATCACAACTCATGACATTACACCCTGCATGAATCTGCACGTAGCTAACCAACCAGATTCAATGTTAGCTAGCTAACACTAGGCTATAGCTAGCCAAACAAATGGCTATTTCTGCCAAGATTAGAAACATGTCATATCTAAAAATGTAGCTTGCTAGACTATCTTACCCTTATACATAATTTATGGTTGGACGCGTCTCCCGTTGAATGCCATGGCTGCCCTTAGTTTGAAGATGTAATCCAGAGATGTAATCCATTTTCTCAATCTCCTTGGCTATCATACTCAAATTCTCAGTCCTCCAGAAAATGGAGAGCAAAACTTATGCAGTTTTAATACACAACACATGTTTTTTAAAGCAGAGTTAGACAGGATTACCTCGGCATACTGACAAGCTCAAATAGACAGAAGCGTGCTATATGGCAGACCAATCCAAACTCTTCTCTCGGGCATGTCCAGCCCACTCATTATCTCAGCCAATCATGGCTAACGGAAACGTTGCTGTCTTTTTCTTTGGCTAAACCAACTAGGGTCGTAATTTAACAATTGTATTCGTATTTAGAGATGGCATACAAGTTTGTTATTAAGGCACATGAAAGTTCACATGTTCGAGAAGACATTTCTGCCAAAAAACACATTTTTATTTAAAAAAATGTTTTTACCTTCAAACAGCTCTTCTGTGAAGTAGTCCCATATGGACTTGGTCTTTTACCAAATAGGGCTATCTTCTGTATACCCTACCTTGCCACAACACAACTGATTGGCTCAAACACATTAAGGAGGAACGAAATTCCACAAATTAACTTTTAACAAGACACTGTTAATTTAAATGAATTCCAGGTGACTACCTCATGAAGCTGGTTGAGAGAATGCCAATGGTGTGCAATGCTGTCTTCAAGGTAAAACATGGCTACTTTGAAGAATATACAAGTATTTTGATTTGTTTAACAATTGTTTGGTTACTACATGATTCCACATGTGTTATTTCATAGTTTTGATGTCTTCACTATTATTCTACAATGTAACCCTAACCCTAGAATGAGTAGGTGTGTCCAAACTTTTGACTGGTAATGTATACATTTGACTTCTTAATATTTTTTCCCAAAAAGGTCCTAAAATGAAACGTGTATACTTTTTGTCAGCAAAAAAAATGTAATTGCGAAGTTAGTTAAAACTAAAATTAGCTTACCAGCCAGGGGGCCCTCGTTGATTTTGTTAGTCAGTCTCACTCAGATATCATATTAAAAACTGCAAACATTTCTCTCCACCCTATGGCAAATTGTGTAGAATTGCAGGAAATTTGCTTTAAAACTGCAACATTTTCTCTACACCCCATGACAAAATGTGTAGAATTGTGTAGAATCGATGTGGGTACGCAGACCTGCAGGCATCCGTGGACCCTCATGATGAGTTTATCAAAGTTCCCCATCCCTGCTCTAGATCAATCACCTTCCCCAGGGAGGGAGAACCAGCCAGCCAGAGAGAGACACCCCGTCCCCCTGACATCGATCCTCCGTCCCTGTCTGAGTGCGAGTCCAGGAGCTCCCTCCATACCAGCAGCCCCTTCGCTTTCTCCTCTCTAATTCAACTTCCTCCATTTCCTGTGACATTTGAAGAAGTCAAAATGAAGAAGAACAGCTATTCTTATCCAGTGGCCAGTGATTTGTGTTGGGTAATGAAAAGAGCGTCTGGAAATGCTCCAGACCTGAGAGTGTCCCAACTCCTAATCAGAATTGATTAAATTCTTCACTAGTCAGGTGGTTACTGATGTGTTTCTGTGAAACATTAGAAGAGCACTTTGGGGGACCACCAGTTGATGATCCCTGGCCTAGAAGGTCAGAGGATCATGTTAATGAAGTGTGTCAATAATCCACTCCAGGGCTCATTTGAAAAAGAGATGCCAATCTCAATGCAACTTCAATAAATAAATAAATAGGGAATGAACACAATTCTTTTAAACAATCAGAGTTGTTTTGCATTCTCCCCATGAGGAATGATGGCCACTACAGTACAGTTAAAGCACTGACATAGCACACACTCCGCAGCCCCCCCCAAAATATCTTATATTGATTTATTTTTTAGGTTGGGTCCCCCTGGAGGTCGGGCCGCCCAGATAGCATATAAACACGTCATAAGCAACGACAGACATTTTTTAAATTACCAGAAGTTAGCTTTATAACTACAAAATTTCTCTCAACCTCATGGCAAAATGTGTAGAATAACAGGACATTTGCTAACAGATTCTTTAGTTACATTTTTACATGTGACAATCCTTATCCTGCAGGGAAAGTTTTATTTTTATAGATGAAAAGAAATGTAAGATTTTGTTGCATTATTTTAGCTTACAATTTACATTTAGGGGAATTTTATAAAAGGAAAATATTTATTTTTATTTTTAGAAATACCTCAAATATTATTCATGTCCATGCCGGCTCTATGCAAAGGACCCAATATAAAACTTGAAAAAAAGGTGTTCAAATTCAAAACACTGACAATAATGGATATGAACTGAAAAATGATCTTATGTACAGTTGAAGTCAGAAGTTTACATACAACTTCGCCAAATACATTTAAACTCAGTTTTTCACAATTCCTGACATTTAATCCTAGTAAAAAAACCTTGTTTTAGGTCAGTTAGGATCACCACTTTATTTTAAGAATGTGAAATGTCAGAATAATAGTAGAGAGAATGATTTATTTCAGATTTGATTTTTTTCATCACGTTCCCAGTGGGTCAGAAGTTTACATACACTCAATTAGTATTTGGTAGCATTGCCTTTAAATTGTTTTACTTGGGTCAAACGCTTCAGATAGCCTTCCACAAGCTTCCCACAATAAGTTGGGTGAATTTTGGCCCATTCCTCCTGACAGAGATGGTGTAACTGAGTCAGGTTTGTAGGCCTCCTTGCTTACACACACTTTTTCAGTTTTGCCCACAGATTCTCTATGGGATTGAGGTCAAGGCTTTGTGATGGCCACTCGAATACCTTGACTTTGTTGTCTTTAAGCGATTTTGCCACAACTTTGGAAGTATGCTTGGTGACATTGTCCATTTGGAAGACCCATTTGTGACCAAGCTTTAACTTACTGAATGATGTCCTGAGATGTTACTTCAATATATCCACATAATTTTCCCTCCTCATGAAGCCATCTATTTTGTGAAGTGGACCAGTCCCTCCTGCAGCAAAGCACACCGACAACATGATGATGCCACCTCAGTGCTTCACGGTTGGAATGGTGTTCTTCGGCTTGCAAGCCTCTCCATTTTTCCTTCAAACATAATGATGGTCATTATAGCTAAACAGTTATATTATTGTTTCATCAGAATAGAGGACATTTCTCCCAAAAGTACTGTCATGACGTTGCCCTCTTTGGGTACAGAAAGCCCCATCCCCCTCTCCCTGCCTCCCCCTTGCCTCCTTCAACTAGGCTGCTGTGGTCAGAGAGAGGTCGTAAATTCCTGAGGAATGTGGAATTCCTGTGTTCTATGTTTTCGATTTCTTTGTATTTGGCCGGGTATGGTTCTCAATCAGGGACAGGGACAGCTGTCTAACGGATTCAGTTAATTTGCATGGCAAAGAGGGACTTTGCAATTAATTGCAATTCATCTGATCCCTCTTCATAACATTCTGGAGTATATGCAAATTGCCATCATACAAACTCAGGCAGCAGACTTTATGAAAATTAATATTTGTGTCATTCTCAAAACTTTTGACCACGACTGTAGTGTGCCAAGACCACTCATGGTCTGTTAAGTTCTCAACCTTTGATAGACCTGTTTGGTAGGCTGTTATTGTAAATAAGAATTTGTTCTAAACTGACTTGCCTTGTTAAATAAAACAAATTAAAAAATGTGTTGCGACAAGGTAGGAGTGGTATAGACAAGATGGCCCTATTTGGTATAAGACCAAGTCCATATTATGGCAAGAACAGCTCAAATAAGCAAAGAGAAATGACAGTCCATCATTACTTTAACACATGAAGGTTGGTCAATCCAGTTGCCAAAACCATCAAGTACTATAATGGAACTGGCTCTCATGAGGATCGCCACAGGAAAGGAAGATCCAGAGTTACCTCTGCTGAGGATAAGTTCATTAGAGTTAACTGCACCTCAGATTGCAGCCCAAACAAATGCTTCACAGAGTTCAAGTAACAGACACATCTCAAAGTCAAATGTTCAGAGGAGACTATGAATCAGGCCTTCACGGTCAAATTGCTGCAAAGAAACCACTACTAAAGGACACCAATAAGAAGAAGAGACTTGCTTGGGGTAAGAAACACGAGCAATGGACATTAGACCGGTGGAAATCTGTTCTTTGGTCTGATGAGTCCACATTTGAGATTTTTGGTTCCAACTGCCATGTCTTTGTGAGACGCAGAGTAGGTGAATGCATTATCTCTGCATGTGTGGTTCCCACCATGAAGCAGGGAGGAGGTGGTGTGGTGGTGCTTTGCTAGTGACACTGTCAGTGGTTTATTTTGAATTCAAGGCACACTTAACCAGCATGGCTACTACAGCATTCTGCAGCGATACGCCATCCCATCTGGTTTGCGCTTAGTGGGACTATCATTTGTTTTTCAACAGGAAAATAAACCAACACACCTCCATGCTGTGTAAGGGCTATTAGACCAAGAAGGAGAGGGATGGAGTGCTACATCAGATGACCTGGCCTCCACAATCACCCAACCTCAACCCAATTGAGATGGTTTGGGTTGAGTTGGACTGCAGATTGAAGGAAAAGCAGCCAACAAGTGCTCAGCATATGTGGGAACTCTTTCAAGACTGTTGGAAAAGCATTCCTCATGAAGCTGGTTGAGAGAATGCCAAGACTGTGCAAAGTTATCATCAAGGCAAAGGGTGGCTACTTTGAAGAATCTAAACTTTGTTTAAAGCTTTTTGGGTTACTACATGATTCAATATGTGTTATTTCATAGTTTTGATGTCATCACTACTATTCTACAATGTAGAAAATAGGACAAATTAAGGAAAACCCTTGAATGAGTTGGTGTCTCCAAACTTTTGACTGGTACTGTAAAAACATATTTTAAAAGTTGGTAATATTAAGACAAATACAGTATTTGCGGAATTTTTTTTGATTGTCCTTTCTTTCAAGAATCCCTGAGCTCTAAAACTGCTAAATTTTCTCTCAGCCTCGTGGCAAAATGTGTAAAATAGCATGAGATTTCCTATAATACTGCACAATTGGGGGGGGCTTGCTCCGTCCTTGCAGGTGGCCCCACGAAACTGCGCTACGCCACTGCAGTACAGGAGTAACAGATAGCACCTCTGGCATATACCTGGGTTCACTCTGCAAGGGGACAGTACGTGATAACGCATCCAATTCCACAGAGCTCATAGGTGTCACTCCACTATTGACATTAGAGAGTAATAGCTCGTATCCTGAACTAACACCCACTTTAATAAATGGCACCTAATGCAATGCTTGGAACAAAGGTAGTCCGTCTCAGCCAGGTCCTTTACCACTACACTCCACACAGCAAGCCACCAGTGCAGTCAGCAGAACAAAATCAAGTTAAGAGCTTCATCATCACCTTCACATTGAGCTGAGGACAAGAGCAAAGTGCCTCTGAGAAAGGTGGGTCAGGATTGGTGGGGTTAAGACCTTTTGACGCTTCACTGAGCCGGGCAGTCATCTATTGCAGAAGTATTGAAGAAGGTAGCTATGATGGTACAGATGTAGGATCTTAGTTTGATCACCCTGTTGCAGGACATTTTAAACTTGTAGTGTATTTGAGGCTGAAAAAAGGCTTCTGAAGTTTGTCATTTCTACTTTGAAATGTCAGACTTGATTTTCAACCCATACAAAAATGTCCATTAATTATAATCTACATAATAATTCACACTTCCTGTTGCTGCAGGATTTTTTACCTGCTGTAGCAAACTGGCTCAAATGACTTACTCCCAAATCTAGAAAAGAAGTCCCACTGCCTTTCATTTATTTACAGCCATTTAATATACTGTTACAATATTTTTTGTAATAGTCAATGGTTTATAAAGATATGCTAAACCTTTTCACAGCGGATCAAATACACACCCCAACTAACTGGGCATTTTCATCCACACAGTGAAACACCATTAATAATTCAGCTCTTTGTTCCATTGCTGTTACTTTTGAGAGTGGCTGGCTGATTAGAACACACTACAACCACACAGCTCATTTGATGAATATCTGCCCCGTATTCTGCATTCGCTCTAACAACAGCACTTGGCCCAATCTCCTATCCCCATCTCCTCTCACTTCTAACAAGCTATGCCAGTAAAAAACTTACCTCAGAGCTGCAGCTCCTGCTAGGCTTGTGATATTGCTCAATTCTCAGCACAACATCACAATGTTTCAAAACCCTTACATGTATCACACATCTGGAAGTGAATCTGTTGTTGCTACTGCTTGCACTGTGGGGAAGTGTAGAACAACCGCAACCCCACCTGTTCCTATTGTTATAATTTTAGAGGAGGGGAGACTCTGGAGAGAGAGAGTTCATGCCCAGTCTCTTGACAACAAGGTAGACAAAATCTGAGCACGGGTTGCCTTCCAGAGAAACATCAGAGATTGTAACATTCTCTGTTTCACGGAAACATGACTCAGTCGGGATATGTTAGAGTCGGTACAGCCACCTGGCTTCTTCACGCATCGTGCCAGACAGAAACAAACATCTTTCTGGTAAGAAGAAGGGCGGGGGTGTATGCCTTATGATTAACGAGTCGTGGTGTGATCTTAAGAACATACAGGAACTCAAGTCCTTTTGTTCACCTGACCTAGAATTCCTTACAATCAAATGCCGACCGCATTATCTACCAAGAGAATTCTCTTTGTTTATAATTGACAGCCCTGAAAAAACTTCATTGGACTCTATGTAAACTGGAAACCACATATCCTGAGGCTGCATTAATTGTAGCTGGGGATTTTAACAAGGCTAATCTGAAAACAAGGCTCCCTAAACATTATCAGCATATCGAATGCGCGACCCGGGCTGGCAAAATTCTGGATCACTGTTACTTTAACGTCCGCGACGTATACAAAGCCCTCCCTCGCCTTCCTTTCGGCAAATCTAACCATGACTCCATTTCGTTGCTCACAGCCTGTAGACAGAAACAAAACAGGAAACACCCTTGCTCAGGTCTGTTCAACGCTGGTCCGACCAATCTGATTCCACAATTCAAGATTGCTTCGATCACGTGGACTGGGATATGTTCCGGATAGCATCGAACAACAACATTGATGTATAAGCTGATGCGGTGACCGAGTTTATTAGCAAGTGCATCGGTGAAGTTGTACCTACGGCAACTATTAAAACCTTCCCCAACCAGAAACCGTGGATTGATGACAGCATTCATGCAAAACTGAAAGCGCGAACCACTGCTTTTACTCAGGGCAATGCAACCGGAAACATGACCGAATACAAACAGTGAACCTATTCCATCCGCAAGGCAATCAAACAAGTTAAGCGTCAGTATAGAGACAAAGTAGAGTCGTAATTCAACGACTCAGACACGAGAGGTATGTGGCAGGGTCTACAGTCAATCACGGACTACAAAAAGAAAACCAGTCCCGTCACGGACCCCGATGTCTTGCTCCCAGACAAACTAAACAACTTCTTTGTTCACGTTGAGGATAATACAGTGCCACCGACACGGCCCACTACCAAAACCTGCGGGCTCTCCTTCACCACAGGCAACGTGAGTAAAACATTTAAACGTGTTAACCCTCGCAAGGCTGCCGGTCCAGACGGCATCCCTAGCCGTGTCCTCAGAGCATGCGTAGGCTGGTGTGTTTACGGACATATTCAATCAATCCCTATCCCAGTCTGCTGTTCCCACATGCTTCAAGAGGGCCACCATTGTTCCTGTTCCCAAGAAAGCTAAGGTAACTGAGCTAAACGACTACCGCCCCGTAGCACTCACTTCCGTCATCATGAAGTGCTTTGAGAGACTATTCAAGGATCATATAACCTCCACCCTAGCTTACACCCTAGACCCACTCCAGTTTGCTTACCACCCCAACAGGTTCATAGACGACATAATCGCAATCACACTGCCCTAACCCACCTGGACAAGAGGAATACCTATGTAAGAATGCTGTTAATCGAATACAGCTCAGCATTTAACACCATAGTACCCTCCAAACTTGTCATTAAGCTCGAAACCCTGGGTCTCGACCCTGCCCTGTGCAACTGGGTCCTGGACTTTCTGACGGGACGCCCCCAGGTGGTGAGGGTAGGTAACAACATCTCCACCCCGCTGATCCTCAACACTGGGGCCCCACTAGGGTGCGTTCTCAGCCCTTTCCTGTACTCCCTGTTCACCCATGACTGCGTGGCCATAGACGTCTCCAACTCAATCATCAAGTTTGCAGACGACACAACAGTGGTAGGCTTGATTACCAACAACGACAAGACGGCCTACAGGGAGGAGGTGAGGGCCCTCGGAGTGTGGTGTCAGGAAAATAACCTCACACTTAACATCAACAAAACAAAGGAGATGCTCGTGGACTTTAGGAAACAGCAGAGGGAACACCCCCCTATCCACATTGACAGGACAGTAGTGGAGAAAGTGGAAAGTTTTAAGTTCCTCGGCATACACATCACAGACAAACAGAAATTGTCCACCCACACACAGCATCGTGAAGAAGGTGTAACAGCGCCTCTTCAACCTCAGGAGGCTGAAGAAATTTAGCTTGTCACCAAAAACACTCACAAACTTTTAGATGCACAATCGAGAGCATCCTGTCGGGCTGTATCACCGCCTGGTACGGCAACTGCTCCGCCCACAACCGTAAGGCTCTCCAGAGGATAGTGAGGTCTGCACAATGCATCACCAGGGGCAAACTACCTGCCCTCCAGGACACCTACACCACCCGATGTCACAAAAATATAATCAAGGACAACAACCACCCGAGCCA
This sequence comes from Oncorhynchus gorbuscha, assembly GCF_021184085.1. Lineage (NCBI taxonomy): Eukaryota > Metazoa > Chordata > Actinopteri > Salmoniformes > Salmonidae > Oncorhynchus > Oncorhynchus gorbuscha. The sequence continues at coordinate 62,921,584 of NC_060176.1, read as the reverse complement.
CTGCCTTTACACCCCGCTATCATCCAGAAGATGAAGTCAGTACAGGTGCATCAAAGCTGGGACCGAGACTGAAAAACAGCTTATATCTCAAAGCCATCAGACTGTTAAAACAGCCATCACTAACATTGAGTGGCTGCTGCCAACATACTGACTCAAATCTCTAGCCACTTCAATAATTAAAAATTTGATGTAATAAATGTATCACTAGTCACTTGAAACAATGCCACTTTATATAATGTTTACATACCCTACATTACTCATCTCATATGAATATACTGTACTCTATACCATCTACTGCATTTTGCCTATGCCGTTCGGCCATCGCTCATCCATGTATTTATATGTACATATTCTTATTCATTCCTTTACACTTGTGTGTGAAAGGTAGTTGTGAAATTGTTAGATTACTTGTTAGATATCACTGCATGGTCGGAACTAGAAGCACAAGCATTTTTGCTACACTCGCATAAACATCTGCTAACCATGTGTATGTGACCAATAAAATTGGATTTTATTTGAGATAGCAATATTCCTGGAAGGGTCTGACTGTCCAGAACAGGGTTACTTGTGTATACATGTAAAACGAAGCACATCATTCACTGTCAAAACATGATTAAAAATGAATGAATCCATATCAACCAACCAATAACAAGCTACATAGGAGCATCTGAACACACTTCAAAATCAGGTACATTGTGAAACAAAGAAAGGTCCTCTTCTAGAAAAGCAGCCTGGCCTTGCATTCAAGACAACCCTGAGGAGCAGACAGCACAGTCCAGGGGTGAATCCATCAAACAATAGCTCCAAGCTTCCCCTGGCACAACAACAGAAGAGGAAGCAGCATTATAAATAAGGAAAATGGAAGTATTTCACTTGAGGCATTTCCAGTTGAGAGCATCTTGAGAGAAACATGGCAGAAGGGATGATGGTGGTGGAACAGAGCTGAGGTTGATTAAGACCTTCACAGCCCACTGGAGAACCCACATCCTTCAGCTCTACTGCTGACTGCCCCTGTCGCTCTCTCTCCACAGAACCATCCCTCAGCTCAGTGGTTCCCAAAATGTTTCTAGTCCTGTACCCCTTCAAACATTCAACCTCCAGCTGCGTACCACCTCTAGCACCAGGGACAGCGCACTCTCAAATGTTGTTTTTTGCCATCATTGTTAGCCTGCCACACACACACTATACAATACATTTGTCAAACAGAAGAATGAGTGTGAGTTTTTGTCACTACCTGGCTCGTTGGAAGTGACAAAGAGCTCTTATAGGACCAAGGCACAAATAAAAAAGACTCACTCATTTTGCTCTTTATTTAACCATCTTACATATAACACCTTATTGACTCATCGAGAATTGTGAATAACTCACCACAGGTTAATGAGAAGGGTGTGCTTGAAAGGATGCACATAACTCCGTAATGTTGGGTTGTATTGGAGTCTCAGGCGAATCATTTTCCACACACAGTCTGTGCCTGTATTTAGTCATGCAAATGAGGGGCCGAAAATCCACTCTCGCATAGGTATGTGGTCGCAAAGGTCATCAGTGTCATAACAGCGTGATTAACCAAGGCAGGATACTCTGAGTGCAGCGCAATCCAGAAATCTGGCAGTTGCCAGATGAGGCTCTCTTGTTAAAATATTGGTAAGTGGACTGGAGGCAGGGCATGAAAGGGATAATGAATCCAGTTGTTTGTGTCATCCATTTCTGTCACGGTTGTCGTAAGAACAGGGCCAGGGCGCAGCGGATATTCAGTTCCACATATTTACTCCAAAGTGAAACTTAAGTCAAAAACAATAAATCAAATAAACGAACAACGGAACGTGACTACGTGGTGCACATGCACAAACACAAAATAATATCCCACAAACACATGTGGGGGAAAAAATCTACTTGAATATGTTCCCCAATTAGAGACAACGATTACCTGCTGCAATTATGGAAAGACCTGTGTGTTGTCCTTGTTAATGCAGACAGAGAAGAGCTCCAACTTCTTAATCATAGCCTCAATTTTGTTCCGCTCATTGAATATAGTTGCGGAGAGTCCCTGTAATCCTAGATTCAGATCATTCAGGTGAGAAAAAACATCACCCAGATAGGCCAGTCGTGTGAGAAACTCATCATCATGCAGCGGTCAGACAAGTGAAAAGGATGGTCAGTAAAGAAAACCTTAAGATCATCTCTCAATTCAAAAAAATGTGTCAATACTTTGCCTCTTGATAACCAGCGCACTTATGTATGTTGTGTTACATGGTCGCTGTCCATATCATTGCATAATGCAGAAAATACACGAGAGTTCAGGGGCCTTGCTTCAACAAAGTTAACAATTTTCACTGTAGTATCCAAAACATCTTTCAAGCTGTCAGGCATTCCCTTAGCAGCAAGAGCCTCTCGGTGGATGCTGCAGTGTACCCAAGTGGCGTCAGGAGCAACTGCTTGCACGTGCGTTACCACTTCACTATGTCTCCCTGTCATGGCTTTTGCGCCATCAGTACAGATATCAACACATCTTGACCACCAAAGTTCATTTGATGTCACAAAGCTGTCCAGCACTTTTTTCTCCTGTTGTCCTGGTTTCCAGAAGAGGATGTCTTCCTTAATTGACCCCCCATAAACTTAACGGACAAATACCAGGAGATGTGCCAGGCCCGCCATGTCTATTGACTCATCCAGCTGTAACGCATATAATTCACTGGCAGGTATGCAAAGCAGTAATTGTTTCAAAACATCTCCTGCCGTATCACTGATGCGTCGTGAAACAGTGTTTGACGAAAGCATTGTCTGGATAGTTTTTTGGGACCTTATTCCCCAGCATTGTCCCAGCCATATCCGTGGCAGTAGGAAGAATCAAGTCCTCCAAAATAGTATGGCGCTTGCCTGTCATAGCCACTCGGTAGCTCATCATATAAGATGCTTCTAGCCCCTTCCTATTAATGTTATCTGTTGCTTTTATACATGTCTTACTACTCAAAAGTCATCTTAATTCTCCCTCAAAAAAACCCTGTGGCTTATTTTTCAAATTGGCATGTTTGTTTCTAAATGTCTGCACAAGAGTGAAGATTTCATCAAGTTGTGAGATAGTATTTTAGCACATAACACACTGTGGCTGAGTAAAGGCACTACTGCCAATATAAGTGAAGCCCAAATTAATGTAGTTCATGATATTTGCGCCTTTTCGATGGTCCAAAGTCCCTATCTGTTGTTCGGTGCTTTCCCGGGTAAGGGGGCAGTAGCTCTTCGGCTATATCAGATTCACAACCGCCAGTGTCCACGCTAGCTGGGCTAACAAAAATGTAAAATTACTGGTGCTAGCGTTGGAGGTGCTCGTGGAAGCACAACTTGTGTCGTCGACAGATGCAGGTATAGTACTGCTGGTAGTAGCAGTACTACCAGTAGAGCTGGTATGTGTCTCTATGGATGCGGGCCTTACCTTTTTTAACCACCTCCTCATACCAGCGCCTCTCCGCTTTAGCCACCTCTATTTCTTCCTTGGGACGGTGATATTCTCCAGGCTCAGCCCAGGGTCCTTTTCCATCTAATTCCTCCTCCCATGACCAATTCTCCAAGTGGTGCAGCCTCTCCCACTGCAACTGCTCTTCACGATTAACAGGGAGAGTCGGCTCAGGTCTGAACCCTGACTCAGCCACTCTCTCTCTCTGCGCCCTCCCCCAATAAATATTTGGGGGTTACTTTCGGTTTTCGCTCTGCGCCGACGTGTCTTTCTTTTTGACTCCATTCGCCTATAGCCCTCTTCGCATTGCTCCAGCGAATCCCAGGCGGGCTCCTGCATTCTCTCTGGGTCGGCCGCCCACCTGTCTATTTCTTCCCACGTCGTATACTCCATGCCTTTGCTGTACATAACGTCCTCCTTTTTCTGCTCCAGCTGTCGCTGCCTGTTAACACGCTGCTTGGTCCGAGTGTGGTGGGTGATTCTGTAACGGCGTTCTTCGTTTGTCAAAAGAGAGTCGGACCGAAATGCAGCGTGGTAGTTACTCATGACTTTAATGAATGAAGAGCGTAACATGAAATAACTATAACATATACAAAAACAACAAACGGAATGAGAAACCTATTACAGCCTATCTGGTGAACACTACACAGAGACAGGAACAATCACCCACGAAATACAAAGCGAAACCAGGCTACCTAAATACGGTTCCCAATCAGAGACAACGAGAATCACCTGACTCTGATTGAGAACCGCCTCAGGCAGCCAAGCCTATACAACACCCCTAATCAGCCGCGATCCCAAATACTACAAACCCCAATACGAACATACAATATAACATAAACCCATGTCACACCCTGGCCTGATCAAATAATTAAAGAAAACACAAAATACTAAGAACAAGGCGTGACAACTGCTCAAAAAACACCATAAAAAAGCCAGACTTCGGTTTGCAAATGCACATGGGGACAAAGATCATACTTTTTGTAGAAATGTCTTCTGGTCTGATGAAACAAAAATAGAACTGTTTAGCTATAATGACCAACCTTATGTTTAGAGGAAAAAGGGGGATGCTTGCAAGCCGAAGAACACCATCCCAACCGTGAAGCACGGGGGTGGCAGCATCATGTTGTGGGTGTGCTTTGCTGCAGGAGGGACTGGTCCACTTCACAAAATAGATGGTATCATGAGGAAGGAGAAACTATGTGGATATATTGAAGCAACATCTCAGGACATCATTCAGTAAGTTAAAGCTTGGTCGCAAATGGGTCTTTCAAATGGACAATGACCCCAAGAATTCTTCCAAAGTTGTGGCAAAATGGCTTAAGGACATCAAAGTCAAGGTATTGGAGTGGCCATCACAAAGCCTTTACCTCAATCCCATAGAAAATGTGAGGGCAGGACTGAAAAAGTGTGTGACAGCAAGGAGGCCTAGACTCGGTTACACCAACTCTGTCAGGAGTTGACCCAAGTAAAACAATTTAAAGGCAACGCTACCAAATACTAATTGAGTCTATGAAAACTTCTGATCCACTAGGTACATGATGAAACATATAAAATCTGAAATAAATAATTCTCTACTATTATTCTGACATTTTACATTCCTAAAATAAAGTGGTTATCCTAACTGACCTAAGACAGGGAATTCTTTACTAATTAAATGTCAGGAATTGTGAAAAACTGAGTTTAAATGTATTTGGCTAAGGTGTATGTAAACTTCTGACTTCAACTGTATGTATGTATGTATGTATGTATGTATGTATGTATGTATGTATGTATGTATGTATGTATGTATGTATGTATGTATGTATGTGTGTATGTGTGTATGTGTGTGTATGTGTGTGTGTGTGTATGTGTGTGTGTATGTGTGTATGTGTGTATGTATGTATGTATGTATGTGCGTGCGTGCGTGCGTGCGTGCGTGCGTGCGTGCGTGCGTGCGTGCGTGCGTGCGTGCGTGCGTGCGTGTGTGTATGTATGTATGTATATATGTCTTCTTTAAAAAAAAAATGTGAATCATATTTTTAGTTGGTGTACCGTCAGCAATGTGTACGCATACCCTAGTTTGGGAATACCTGCTCACTGCCCCCCCCCCTCTCTCTCTACAGACCCCACATTCATCAACTCTAGAGCTCACTGCTCCCTCTCTCTCTCTAAAACCTCAGTCATCACCGTTCACGTCTTTGAGCAAGATAACAGTCGTCGCGCTCAAATGTTCACTTCAGGTTATTCACAGTGCTTATCCACTGTCTCTCAGACATCTAGGATGTACTGTGTTAAGTGAGCTGTACACTACATGCAAGAACATACTCAGAAAATTACAGTACTTCACTGAAAACCTGCACATACGTTTGATTTAAATATTGCTATGAAAGTTTTCCACAACATCTGAGATTTTATGATAGCCTTTGCACAACTGCAGCCATGATAGAGCTGTTCATAAAGCATCTCAATGGTCAATCCAATAAAAGTATACCAGTATTGACAAGTAAAAGTCCATTGAGGGTTGAACAGCAACATAATATACCCCGCAAGGACTGTAAATAGAGCAGGATAGAGAAACCTAGAGATTGGTTCAGGTAGTGCAACCACTGCAAAAACATGTTTTTATTGGCAGAAATGTAGAACAACCACAATACAAGATCATAAAACAACAACAACAAAAACTGAGGCAACTTGAACACAATGATAGCTTCAAACTAAATAAGGAGAATTCTGGGCTGACAGGTGGAGTTGCATCACAGTACAGCTGGGTTGGGAGAACTCTGCTTCACCACCCAGAGCGAGACACACACACACAGAGAGAGTGAGACACACACACACACACAGAGTGAGACACACACACACACACACATACCTACACACATACACATACACAGCGAGAGAGAGACTGCTGCTGCGTTGATCCACACAGTCATAAAGAAGAGTGCTGAAGTGATTCTAACCCCTGTGTGTTTGCTTCCATACACTTTTGATCTGGGTGTGAGCACAGAGAGGTAGACACAGTGCCTTAAAAAAATATTCACTCCCCTTGACTTTTTCCAGTTTTGTTTTGTCACAAAGTGGGATGAAAATGGATTTAATGTCATTTTTTGTCAACAATCTACACAAAATACTATGCAATGTCAGAGTGGAAGAACAATTCCAACATTTGTCAAACAAATGGTCATCTTTATTACATACAGTTGAAGTCGGACGTTAACATACACTTAGGTTGGAGTCATTAAAAATTGTTCTTCAACCACTCCACAAATTTCTTGTTAACAAACTATAGTTTTGGCAAATTGGTTAGGACATCTACTTTGTGCATGACACGAATAATTGTTAACAGACAGATTATTTCACTTATAATTCACTGTATCACAGTGGGTCAGAAGTTTACATACACTAAATTGACAGTGACTTTAAACTGCAGGGCTTTGTGATGGCCACACCAAAACCTTGACTTTGTTGTCCTTAAGCCATTTTGCCACAACTTTGGAAGTATGCTTGGTGTCATTGTTCATTTGGAAGACCCATTTGTGACCAAGCTTTAATTTCCTGACTGATGTCTTGAGAGGTTTCTTCAATATATACACATAATTTTCTTGCCTCATGATGCCATTTTTTTGTGAAGTGCAGCAGTCCCTCCTGCAGCAAAGCACACCCACAACATGATGCTTCCACCTCCGTGCTTCACGGTTGGGATGGGGTTCTTCGACTTGCAAGCCTCCTCCTTTTTTCATCCAAACATAACAATGGTCATTGTGGCCAAACAGTTCTATTTTTGTTTCATCAGACCAGAGGACATTTCTCCAAAAAGTACGATCTCTGTCCCCATGTGCATTTGCAAACCGTAGCCTGGCTTTTTTTATGGTGGTTTTTGAGCAGTGGCTTCTTCCTTGCTGAGCGGCCTTTCAGGTTATGTCGATATAGGACTCGTTTTACTGTGGATATAGATACTTTTGTATCTGTTTCCTCCAGCATCTTCACAAGGTCCTTTGCTGTTGTTTCTGGGATTGACTTGCACTTTTCGCACCAAAGTACGTTAATCTCTAGGAGACAGAACGTGTCTCCTTCCGGAGCGGTGTGACGGCTGCGTGGTTCCATGGTGTTTATACTTGCGTACTATTGTTTGTACAGATGAACGTGGTACATGATTTCCCCATGATGTCAAGCAAAGAGGCACTACATTTGAAGATAGGCTTTGAAATACATCCACAGGTGCACCTCAATTGACTCAAATGATGTCAATTAGCCTATCAGAAGCTTCTAAAGCCATGACATCATTTTCTGGAATTTTCCAAGCTGTTTACAGGCACAGTCAACATAGTGTATGTAAACTTCTGACCCACTGAAATTGTGATACAGTGAATTATAAGTGAAATAATCTGTCTGTAAACAATTGTTGGAAAAATTACTTGCACATGCACAAAGTAGATGTCCTAACCGACTTGCCAAAACTATAGTTCGTTAACAAGAAATTTGTGGAGTGGTTGAAAAATACGTTTTAATGACTCTAACTTAAGTGTATGTAAACTTCCGACTTCAACTGTATATATATTTAAAAAAAATATATATATATATATATGGGGAGGACTGTAAATGATGCAGACAATTACATTGATGGAAGGTACAATCTATTCGCAATATTAAAGCTGATCCCCTCCCCCTCCCACCCCCAAAAAAGAATGGGTTTCCTTTATAATCAGTGAGTTAGTCATTACTATGGGGATTGATTTCCTGCTAGCAGCAACCTGTAGTTGTTTGAAGGGATAGCGGGCAGTGCTTTGGTGTGCATGCAGCACATAGTGATCCAATCGCTATCAGAGACTGACAACATGGGTCAATCACTCACTGTAGCATGGCACTGATAACAGAGCCAGACTGCTCCTGTAATGGCTCTCATCCACCACCCAGCCCTTCAATTACGGTTATCATGCCAGGTTGCTCTGTCCCAATTTAATCAGCTCTGCCTCCCCTCTTACCCTCTCCCTCCCTCCATCCCCCCCAGTCAGCCCTATCCCCACGTAGTGGCAGTGAATATGTGAGGTAGCCAGCCAGAATGATGCCCTGTGTGTTCAGTGATGGTGACAGGTCCAGGTAGAGTACGTGACACTGTCAATAACCCTAACGACAGGCTGTCAATAACCCTAACGACAAACTGTCAATAACCCTAACGACAAACTGTCAATAACCCTAACGACATGCTGTCAATAACCCTAACGACACGCTGTCAATAACCCTAACGACAGGCTGTCAATAACCCTAACGACAGGCTGTCAATAACCCTAACGACACGCTGTCAATAACCCTAACGACACGCTGTCAATAACCCTAACGACAGGCTGTCAATAACCCTAACGACAGGCTGTCAATAACCCTAACAACACGCTGTCAATAACCCTAACGACAGGCTGTCAATAACCCTAACAACCCGCTGTCAATAACCCTAACGACAGGCTGTCAATAACCCTAATGACACGCTGTCAATAACCCTAACGACAGGCTGTCAATAACCCTAACGACAGGCTGTCAATAACCCTAACGACACGCTGTCAATAACCCTAACGACAGGCTGTCAATAACCCTAACGACAGGCTGTCAATAACCCTAACGACACGCTGTCAATAACCCTAACGACACGCTGTCAATAACCCTAACGACAGGCTGTCAATAACCCTAACGACAGGCTGTCAATAACCCTAACGACAGGCTGTCAATAACCCTAACGACAGGCTGTCAATAACCCTAACGACACACTGTATCGACAGATAAGCTCACACTACCTTTTTCTCTACAGCCCTCTCTCACACACGGCTTTGTGTGAATGTTACTCTGAAACGATACCAATTTCAGGAATTGGGCTTATTACATTGCAATTGGCTGTTTCCCCTTATGTGCACTGAGTTGGAACAAAAGGTTTGAACACTAAGCATTTCCTCCAGTGGGTGGAGCAGGCCTTCCAGAGAATCTGTTTATTGCAACATGTCAAAATTTACGTAAGCCCCAATAGATGGGCCAATTAAATCTCAGAGCCTTTATTAAGGAACAGAAAGCCAGGACTCCCCTCAGTGATGCTAGCAACTCCCCTGGGAATCTCTCCAGCGTAACAGTATCCTCGTCATCACCCCTCCACCCCCCCATGGTTACTCAGTAAAGGCCTACAGTAGTTACCTCATACTCCTCCGCCACCCATAGTTCCACTCCTATTGCCGCATTGACATACTAGCTCTTAAACTCAATCTCTTCTCTCAGTGCTACCACTTCTACTTCTGTTCTTGTGGCCCTATTGATTTTTTTTTGCAAAGTTACCATTTATGGTATAGTTCATTATAACATCCTGTATTGTTTTCCTGAATATCTATTCCAGACAAGAGTTCCCTTATGGAAAAACCACATGAATTTCACGTGAATACGTGTGAAGTGTTCCAAAAACTAATTTTCACGTGATCATGTGTTAAGTTAATGTGATAACAGGTGACCACATGTAAAACAATATATGATAACATGAAACTACACATGTGAAATCACATAGGTTATTTTACTGCTTCATATCCAATCATACAGTTATGGCTAAAATAATAGGATTATGTAGCCAATCAGGGTTAGAAATTCAGTCATTCCCTGTCTCCAGTTCTGCATGATGTCATTAGAAATGTGTAATTACCTTACACACATTAAAATTGTGCTTCCTCATTAATCCACTGAGCATCAGGTTTGTCAGTTTGAAGCCATTGTGAACATTTAGCATTAGCCATTATCTCAGTACTCACCCTGTTAGTACCACCACAAAGTCCATTACATTCCAGCCATTCCGAAGATAGGAGCCTTTGTGAAACGCAAAACCAAGGGCGATGATCTTAATGCCAGCTTCAAAACAAAATATTGCAATAAAATAGGGCTCTGTGTCATCCTGTTAAGACAAGAGGGTGAGACTGTAACCATCGATATCCATCATCATTAGTTTGTGAATATGATTTTGTGAACATGATTTTACAATTATGGACTGAATGTGAGTTAAAAAACAATTTGATGGCTTCATATCATGACAGAGTGAGTCACATCTGACAGAGCCTTGGCCCATCTGGTGGAGTGAGAGGGTGAGGCACTTTCCCTGAAGGGAGTGACATTTCATTCTTAAAACAACCAGCCTGCCCCAAGCAGCTAAGTCTATTTGATTGGACAGAGGAGCTCACAGCATTTACCCTTTCAATGGCATGACTTAACAACAGAGTTCAATAGGGAGCCTAAAGTGGCTGTGAACAGGGAATCAAAGGCAGCTCTGTGTGATACTGGTGACCTGACTGAGCACAACTGGTGAGAAACCCCGGCTGCCTTCATGGGTAACATGCACAACGTGTCATTCAACTCTGTAATACTAGTACTGTATGTAGATAGTATTCATGCATGTGAGAATATAATGACTGACACCTATCATTCCCTTGGTGAGAGGAGTACAGTTAACCAATAATCAACCAAATATGATATAATATTGGTATGGTACATGTAACCCATGTGATGGTTGCTTACCAGGCGCTCTGACATGGGGGTTTTGTCGCTGGCTGGTAGGTGCTGCTCCAAGGCAAGGACGATGCAGTTGGCTATAATGGTGGCCAGGATCAGGTATTCAAATGGAGTGAGACGGTTAAGAAAAACACACTGTATAAATGTTAGGCATACCTACCATCTGCAATACATTAGAAGAAGTAGAAGAAGTGTCCCTGACAGAAATATTCTGCAATTACCACATGCAAAAGCTGCTTAACAGAAGAGTACCATAAATTATAAAAGAACTGAAGCAGAATGACAATGGGTGCAGTAATAAGCTACCAAAACTTCATTGAGTTGGACTGGATCTCAGAATGCAACACTACATCTGTAACTGAGGGAAACGGAGTGATTTGTCAGTTGCTGCTGTTCCTGTAATTGCATGGTTGTTGATGGAGGCTATATCTCTCCTCTGGAAACATTGGTGCACAGAGGACTAGCACCTCACCTCAGCCAATGGGCTACAGTACATCAACAGCCAATGTGACATCATTCACTGGTCTAGGGCTGCTACAATGACCCCATGACCCTAGAATCTAACTCAAGGGAGAAAATAGAAATACTGCAGGGTGGTTTGGAAATACACAGGGAAGCTAAAGGCTGAGAAGTGTTTACTCAGCACCAGAGTTAATATGCAAGTAATGGATACCATAAAACAAATGTATGCACATTAATTGCAATACCTCAAAAGGCTAATTAATCAAATCTCATGAAATGGTGACTGTTTCTCTATGCACAGTTTTGACAAGCTGTAGAGGATATTGATATCCCTCATTTGGAAAAGTATATAACATATCTCATATCAACAGGTGGTCAACACTGCCAGAGCATTTTATGGGACATAAAGGACAATATTAATCCATTTTGCCATGAAATCAAATTGGTTGTGTAAACTAAACTACATACACAACTCATTTCCAAGCTTTTGTTTATCCCTATTTTTGTTCCAATGCCTACCAATAATGGCCTACACCGGAGTTAGTGTCTAAACATGATCATTCTATGTTTGACTTTGAGAGAAATCGACCAGCACATAATTCTTATGGATCACTGCTTTGATAGGACACACACGCAAAATAGCCTGTCTGTGTTTAATAAACAGCCTTCCCGCTATTTTCCCATTTCCTGTTGAGCAGCATTTTGCGCGTGGGTAAGTTTAGCACCTTGGAGAGCGCTGATGCTGAAACGTGTACACAGTAGCTACTGTAGGTTACGTGATATAAAACACCAAAATTGCTTTGGTTGCTAGGAGAGACTTGGTCCCAGAAACAAATGGGGCGATGCCGCAGCTATTTGATATGTAACAATGGCATAGTCCCCTGGGCAGACTATCACATAGGCTTGTTTACTTAGCCCATATACCGGAATCGATTGCATTAGGAAAGTGGAACGTAAAATGCGTAGGCCTAATCACTTATAAATGTATGGTGCTTCACAAAATCCAGTCAAAATATCCGGCTGAGCAGTATCACCAATTACCCCATTGTAGTGGGTCCTCTCATCCGAGACTGGTTATAGGCTATATAGGCCTACTGAGATGGGTTATACTGTATTACAAAGTCAACAGCTGTTGTTCCTCCATGCCATATTACAGCCTACAACAAATTCACTTAAAACCATGCCCTATAGTCTAGAACTTTGCCCCCTGTGCACAATCACGTTGACATTAAATCACATTGATAAGCTTATAAACAAAGCATGTACTGGTACCAGAAATATGTTGTTTTAAGCAAAAAAGGATATGGCCATTCGGTAATCTTTTTGGCATATTTCCGTATGATACAGTCCTCACTAAAGATGAATAGAGAACGGTTGACAGTAAGACAGCTCTGCTTGACAGGGATGGGGTTGTAAATGGCCATTGTCCTGGCTCGTTGGGCCATTGATTGTTTGTACACCCTAGGACCGCTTGGGGGGCCTGCTGGCCTACCTGCCCCTCTTGGTGGGCCCGCTTGACAGACCCCTCCACGCCGGTTAGATAGTTCCTCTTCGAAGCGAGCCATTCTAGAATCGCACTAATCTTACTCAAAAAATCTAAACTGACACTAGATAAAAGATAGAGAAAAAGCATCACAACACACACAGTTGTTCCAGCCACGCGATCCTTTCGGTGTGTGGAATGTTCAAGAGAATATTCAACAAATAAAATTATTTTTCTTCAGAGATTCGGTTTGGTTGTCTCCGCCTTGTTACTTCCCATAATGTCAATTGTCCAGATGTCCAAATTATATGAAACATGAAGGATAAAGTTTATATTTCCATGTAACATATTTGTCCATTAGTGTTCTTCTGGCTGAATGGCTATATATATATTATATATATATTATATTATATGTCCTCTTTCACTGGGCTATAAGCTTTAAAAAAAAACATCCAGTTTAACACATGTCGAGCGATAACAATTCGCCTCATTCGCATAACATAAGTCTATGACTGCATAGCTGACTTACAATACGGTCCACATAAAATAGATGCATTTATCTGGTGTTTCCGACTCGATTGGTTTGCCATTGCGCGTTCAAGTTAATATTTTTTCTTATCAAAACGAGATACCTCACATGATCCGTTCCATGAATCTCCCTATTAATTCGGGCACGGTGTAACGAGAAAACACAGGGTTGGCACCTCTGCTTCCGCTCAATCACTCCCTGGCAATGTGTAATGTAACCACTTTCTCCAGCCAGTACTCCTTATGAATCGACACACGTGACTAAAAAGACGCCAGGCAGTGGCTCCACCTGTACGGTCTCTGTATCCATAGCACCAGGGAGAAAGAAGGAATCAGCTCCTCTCTCTCTCCCTGATCAGAATAATCACGGAGGTTTCTTGAGAAATCGCGTCAAACAATGCAAAATGTTGAAATAATGAAGCCACTCCCCCCAAAAATGTATTTATTTTTTCATCCGCTATCTCCTGGAATGTTGTTGTCCTGGGCATTAGTGATGTGCGAGTTGACTAATAGTGTCATGACATATTGTGTGGATGAAGGGCTGGTGGGTGGCGGTCGGGTCATAATTTGTTTGGGCCATCTGACATTAGTGCCTAACCTAAACTTTCCGGCATTACTTTACGCGCCAAATATCCAACACCCCAAACGCTTTTGAGAACCTGCAGAAAACGTTCATGTAGATTAGATCCACTGAGGCAGAAAGTACAATGTCTCTTCAATAAGAGGAAAGATGCGAACCGGATAGTTGAAAATAAAGAGAAGGGAGGGCCAAAAAAGTAATGTTCGGGAAAAATTTGGTGAAGTGGTAAAAAAAAATATGATAGCAGTGCCGGCTATGTTACGTGTGATGATTGTGAGGCGCTATACAAATTCGACAGTCACAAGACCGGGACTTCAAATAGGTCTGAGGCACGACAAGGGAACTGTAGCCTACTTTTGAGATGGGTGAAATGAAATGTGGACACTGACTGTAGGTCTATAACTCTTCACATAGTCTTAATATGACCTGCAGAATTTCAGTGCCAAAAGAAACTATATTTGAATTTTATAATTTGGCATTTTTATTTGGATAATGAATTAGGATGCAATATTTTTTGAATGTTTAATGCACAAATTGAATTCATAAGTGTAACTTTTAATTTCATGATTTTAAACTGAACTGAATTAATATTGCCTTACATTTAAATTTAACTGAAATTAAGTATTTATATATTCACTTTAAATACAGTAGATATTGCAAGTCTGTAACAAGTTTGCAAACCATTACAGCCGAATTTGAATTAGGACATTGAATTAAAATTGAATCTTTTTTAATGTTTAATGCACAAATTGAATTCATAAATTGAACTTGTCCGAGAAGTTGAATAAATTAAACTTTGATAAACTTGAAATAGCTTGTAAACTTGATACACAGACAATGAACGCAATATCTACCATATTGAAACTGAATATATAAATATTGAATTTGAATATTCAATTAACGTTTAAAAATGAATGCAATATTCATTTATTTCAGTTAAAATTATGAATTCCATGATTCAATTTGTGCATTACAAATTCAAAAATATTTTTGTAGGCACTGAAATCGCTCCATAGGGGTAGCCTAGGCTACAGCAGATTATTCTTTGGTAAACCCTAAGCACTCAGCTGTAATCTGCTTTGTAATCATGTTATTTTTCAACATGCAAAAATTAACACACAATTTACTACGTGCCTGCTTATTGTGTTGTGTGGTGCTTCAAGTGCCTTTAAATATATAACTTAATGGGTGGAAGTAACATCAAATTCAATACCAGCCTATAGCCTACCTGTATCTGTCATCACTGCTGTCAAAAGTGTTCAATCCCTAGGATACTATATAATTGACATATTACATTATTTATGGATAAAATCATATATTTACATTATCCTACTATAGGCCATTATTCATTGGCATTGGCTCCTCCCATATTTCTTGTAAACTGGAATACCCATCAACAAATCCGACAATTAAATGTTTTATAATACACTTTATTACTATATTGCACACTTAATTAAAAAAAGATACATGGAAAAGGTGAGTATTTGTCACAGTCTAGGGCTAGGCTACCCTTAGCATTTGATTTCTGTCTGCAAAGCCATTAAAATGACATTTCATATCAGTCTACATTTAAAAAAGGAGTCATAGTGGTGATAAGGGAGAGAAAGATCCCCACCATGGCTGGGGGAGGACCGAGGTGGCATGGGCGTGTTATGATTGTGTTACGGCAGTATGGGCACATGACTGTTGGGCTGGGGCTGGGCTGGTCACCCTCTCTAAGCTCTGGGCTCTAGCGGCTGACGAGTGTCTACACCTTGGAGAGAAGCACTGGCAGCTGTAATACTTGCTCTTGACCTTCCAGAAGTGATCACCGTAGTCAAACCTGAATGGGGAACACAGGGTAGCCATCAATGCACATGTACTGGAGCCTATTGCTAGAGTATTTTGATTGATTCTATAGCCTGACATTAATACAACATTCACCATCTATGTAATTATTGTTTTATGCGTCTCACCCAATCTGATCGCCTGACTGAATGGGCTTTCTGGAGAAGAAGGCAATGCGTGGGAACCGAAGGTCCTGATGCATGGTGAACACTCTGACTGCTAGCAGGTTAGGTTCACACAGGTGGTTAATAAACCGGCCAATGTTGCCAAAGAGTCGCGCATCAATACAGTGCACATCACCCACCTGCAAAACAGTAGATGAAGCAATCACTCACTCAATGAATTTAATAGAATCACACATTAGTAAAGACTGTCATGTTGATCCCTCCTGTGAGGCAGTAGCATACAGTCATTCAATTTCACATGTTTCAGTGTAACAAATAGCCAACAAGCAAACAAACACACTAGAGAAGTGCTGTAAGAGGAGCATGTATCAAAATAATGTTGTCTCGGACTCTGTGGCATTGTGTGCTCTGCAGCACCTCCCATTGGTATACAAAAGCACTGTACAAACATGCTACAGTAACAATACTACACTCAACTTCAGAATACCCCATTGGCCAATAAAAATGTGAGTTTCTCATAGACTTAAAATTTAAAAATCACCTTATTGTCCAGGGTGAAGAGGAATGAGTCATTTTCCCTGCCATCTGCCTCGGCATCAGTAATAATTTCACCCACATACCTGCACAATAAAGATCCCGCTGTATATAATCTGTGTAACCACAACATTAAAATGAAAAACATACTTCCCGCTTTAACATGATCTGTTCATGACATCAATATTGGCTCATGTCATTTCTATGCTAAAAACCATACATTGTAAGTGTTCTTCCTGATTCTGAAACTACAATTAAAACAATACATTTTCAGTTATGGTTAGGCACTTTTCCAAACGCTTGAGTTCAAGCATGTCTTCCATAACATTCAGGGCCTCACTCGCAAATGAAAGTTCCTTGAGGAATATCCTGCAGTGCCCTCACACCCCAGCCCATCCTCTGGGTTTTATAGAGCTGCAGCCGAGCCCTGAAAACAGACAAGACAAGATCCAGTCAAACTAACTGATAACAAGTACCGTACAGGAAATAGACAAAAATATTTGTCAGATGTAATATAATAATAATATATGCCATTTAGCAGACGCTTTTATCCAAAGCGACTTACAGTCATGTGTGCATACATTCTACGTATGGGTGGTCCCGGGGATCGAACCCACTACCCTGGCGTTACAAGTGCCATGCTCTACCAACTGAGCTACAGAAGGACTGTGCAGTGTCACACTGAAGCCATATTTGAAACGAATGTTATCGTGCTTGGCTGAAATACTGTATTCAACAGAAAAAAGGTAGACAGGATGCTGGTGGGTAAGGGAGGCTCTGTTACCTAAGTCCATTCTGAACCACACGGTTCCTGCAGCTCCTCCAACAGGAGCAGGCGTGGTTACACTCAAACAGGACCGGAGGCTCCTTCTGACAGAACTCCAGAGGCAGACGCCCCTCCTGAGCAACCACAAGCAACACACTTTACACATTTATATAACACAGCTAACACATCATATGGGAGCTGCAAGAGTCCATAATGTCAATTTGAAATACATGAAAGCAATAACTTTGCCTTGTAATGTGAACTTTGCCTTGATATAGTTATGTACTTACTTTGTCATACCAACAGCGCAGGCTGAGCTGGGCACACATGCAGGTATTTGAAGAGCAGTCATCTGTACATACACAATGCTGAAATAGGAGGAGTGAGATCTTCATTAAACAACACTTGTCAAGAGTAAGTATGTCACTTGTTCTGGCCCACAGTAACTTATGAAGCAGGACAAGATGGGATTGGACATTGACTGTGTTTCACAGAGCACTGGAGGTTCACCTGTAAATGAGTGATGTCCTTGTCTATATTAATTGGGGAGGTAACACAGCTGTCAGGGACGTATTTGTAGTTATCAGGACAGCAGTCACTGTCCACCCCGTTCACACAGGCGATGGGGACAGCCTCATATCCCCGAGAGATGTCCCTGAAGAAGACAGAGAGGACGACAAATAATCAACACATATACAGTAATTACATTGTATTTGACCTCTTCATGTTCCTTCTTCCCTCCATAAGCTAGACCATGTTGTTCTACCTGCTAAGGACCTTCTCTCTAGGACTGTCCCTGCTCCTCCTGGCATCTGTCAGCTTCTTATTAGTTCTCAGGGACATCCACACCTTAGAGTTGTAGATACAGCAGTCCAGAGGGGTCTCCCCCTCTCTGTTCTTCAGGTTCACATCTGCTCCTTGGGACAGAAGCAGTCTGGAGGAGCAGACATCATACTGGATATGGTTAGAATCTCTCACACCCCCAGCAAGGCTATGGTTCAGCAGCATGTCTGCCCCCCACTGGCCAGGCTAGAGCAGTCACAGTCTCTGTATGTGAATATATATATCAAACTGGGCTCATTGCAGGCTAGTGCACTTATGATAACCTATCTGCATATCCAGGTGGGATAGGCCATCGTTCAAGAACAATCTGGTGTGATGCTGCAGCTCTGGGAGAACAGAGACCGGTGTACTACTCACGTCACACATTCCAGTTGATTCTCCCTGGCAGCGATGTGTAGAGTTGAGTCCCCATGGACGTTGACTGCATGGAGGTCACATCTGGCATCAAGCAGAATCTGAGCGATGTCATTGGAGCCAGACAGGGCTGCCCAGTGGAGGCAAATGTTCTCTTCCTAGAGAGGGGTCATAGGTCAACATGGAAAACATAGCCAGAAGAAAACCTTCCCCAAACACCAGAGGTAAAATAAAAATAAATAAATAAAAATTAAAAAAGAAGGTTACAAATATTTTTTGGGGGGTATTTATGTAAAACATAACAATATACAGGTATGTCACCTACGGTATACAAATGTCTGAGGAATAAATTATCCTTACATGTTCTCTTTTTTCAATAGTTATTGCTATGACTTAAGTCGTTCCTTCCTCAAGAAAGTAAGTGGACTAGTAAGTGTGCTCCCAAGGTGACATTCCGAAGTATCCCTTTCATTTAGATTACACCATATACTGTAGGTGAAGCACATGCATCCCGTGGGATCCATCCCACATGTCAGTGAGTACTGGAACCGTGCCTGTGTCTAGCCTCCCTCCCCAGGCTGTAACAGGTGTGAGGACAGAAGGTAGGTGTAAGGTGTTGCGATGAGATGTACAGTAGGATGAACAGTATGCATCCTATACAGTACTGACCTTGTCTCGGATGTTAACATCAGCCCCTCTGGAGAGCAGCAATAGGACCAGCTCTCTGTGCTTGTACTCTATAGCCCAGGTGATGGGGGTCCACCCACCGTCATCCTAAAACCAAGCACAACCAATCGTTGCTTTGAATTCTGTTGCCCATTTGAATATTGGAGGTATGCTTCTACCAATGGATATAAAAGGTGGCTTTAGATTCCTTCATTGTACATGTATGTGAAAAGGCTTAACTTTACTGACAGTTTGTAGGCATTAAAATGAAAGGCAAAACATGGTAAATCCCCTGGAATCATGATCATCTCAGTCTAACTTTCCTGTTAAGGTCAGGAGTATTACAATCCATTGAATACTACCCACAACATATTTAACATCCTAATAGGCACTGTTGAACTGGGCTGACTTCCAACAGCACTGAACTCCAACTCATCCTGCCAAACACTTGCTGAGAGTACACATGAATTATGGATGAAAGAGTAGAGGTTTGAATGAAGCAGTTAAAATGTCAACAGGACCTGTGAGTAGAAGAGGGAGCAGGGCATGGATCTGTACATACCTGACAGTTGACCTGCTTGGATGCCTTGGACAGGAGATGTTGAACTACATCGTAATGTCCAAGTTTAGCAGCCAGATGCAGACAGGTTGAGCCCTTGATATCCTGACAGGAGAAGATGAAAATATTAGTCAGTCTTTTTCTTAATGACTATTTAAAGAAGCACCGATCTTGAGCTGCTACAGTATCTGGTTAATAGTTTTAGACATGTGCGTGTCATGGACTTAAAACAGTTTGATCACTTTCCACCAGAAACCAGCCCATTTAGCAAAGGTCTCGTCCATTTAGCATAATTTAGACAGCTGCTGCATGATTCATTTCTGTGCTCATATGTGTAAGAAATTGAGAGTTCCGGAAAAAGCGAAGTCTCCACCCTCGCAAAAAGAACCCCCTAGCGTGTGCCCACAATCCGTGTGGGCACACGCGCGAAGCAGTTTAAGCACCGTCTTCCCTAATCCTAATATGTCCAAATAACCAGTGACAAAAACACAAAAAAAAAACACAGAACTAATGTTGTTCGGATCTCACGCATCCCATTTATTTCTGCCAGATTCTCTTGGTCTTCACACAGAATCTGCCCACAGGAGATGATATGAACGGTAACAATGCTGGTTGGGTTAACAGAAGATCATGGCTATCCATGGGGTGATCAATGAGCTATGCTCCACACACTGACCTTATGGCTGAGCGCTGCCCCGGCCCTCAGCAGGTACTTGACTGTGTCCAGATGGTTGTTCTCGCAGGCGTCCATCAGGGGGGTTCTCTGCTCCTCATCAAACATGTCCAGGTTAGCTCCAGCCTAGGGGGGATAGAGAATCCGAAACCTTTCACCCATGTATACTTACACAGTATAATAGAGCGGAGATTCTGTCCGTTTGGGACGCAAAACATCAACCCTCTGCACAGTAAACACAACATTCTCGAGAAGCACCATCAATACTGACCCAGAAAAGCAAAGACATGTTCTTGTTGTGGGGGACAGTACTTCAAATCTCTGAAGGAATGCAGTAGCAAAGCTAACTTAGCCATCTGCCACACTTGTACACCAAGTGATTATATTGTGAAAAGATAGCCAATACCTGCTACATGTCAGAGTACATCTCCTCACCTGGACGAGCATGTGACAGACCTCCTGGTGTCCTTCAGATGCTGCAGCATGTAGAGGGGTCCTCTTGTTCTGGCTGTACATCAGGTAGTTGGGGTCTTTTCCATCCACTGGAACAAAGATGTTAATTACCCTTTGAGTCATGTTGACAACTTTCTCCTCAGGGACACTAAAGTAGATCATATAATATCATTCATGAAAATAAATCAGTAAGTTATTGTTATCTTTTTCATTAATAGTTAAAATATTAGAAGAGCTGCCTCCATGTAGGAAGTACCTAGGCTTATAAAGTGGAGATGTGGTGTGTACATACCCAGCAGATGGATGACTTTCTGGAGCTCTCCGTGATGGGCAGAGATGTACAGCTGCTTTGTGTGATACTTCACTTTCTTCGGCCTCATACTATACACAAAAGAGAGAGGGCGGGGGGTTGTATCAGCATCTGTAAGAGTGCTATTATATTCATCATTGACATGAAACAATAATGACCTGCTTTGTGTATAATATAGTATCATCTCATCCAAATTGTTAAACGTTTAATAAGGAATGACTTTAAAAATAGCCCCCTTGTAACTTTACTTTTCATCATCCAGGGCCATTAGGATGCTCTCCAGTGACGTTTTAGCTGGTTCCTCTCCATCACCTAACATCTCCCTCTTCAGGCTAGTGCAAAACAGCATACAGAAATCATTAGCATTACATATGAACCTAAATAGCCTAGCAAATGTTCCATGCTCGCACTAATGCAAAGAGAAAAAGATACAAGAGAGATAATATTGAGAATGGAAGAGTCAAGCCTAAACTGCCTGTTGGGGGAGGTGTCCAGACTCCTCTCAAGCTCAGTGGTCTTCTTTGCCCTGTGAATGAGGGGCCTGGTGGGCACAACGGGAAGAAGGGCCACAGGGCAAACAGCAGGAACAGCTGGCACAGAAGGAAGTACAGGTTCAGCTTTGGGGACAGTGACAGGATTGGAGACGGTTTTGGGAACAGTGACTTCCTGGGCCCCGGTGGCATCCTCTCCACAGTGGGGACAGAAGCTCTGGGCTTTGATGACTGATGCACAGCCACGGTGGAAACGGTGAGAGATGCTGCCATACGGTCTGCACTCCATGAAGCTCCCCTGCATAACATACATTAAATAGTCAGATATTAAAAAGGCAAAGGAGTGCTAAGAATGAACAACCAACATGCATCATAAAGCAATGCGACTGGTGTGACCAGCCAGTCAGGTCTATTTTGGTTGATCCTTGCTGCATCCCTCCACTTACCGCCCTGCAGAAGAGGCCACAGCCAGGGCAGCACTGGTGCTTGACCATGCCGGCTCTGTGGTCCTCACACAAAACCAGCAGATGCACTGTGTTGGAGGGACGCATCATCTCATGCTTCAGCACACTCCTCTGACACCGACTCACCTGTAGTGAAGAGATGAATGGAGGGATTGATAGAAGAAGAAAAAAACAGAGAAATAAGGGTTGTTTAGACATTAGCGCAACACACAAAGGCTGGGAACCGTTAACTTCATCGCAAGGCTACTTCAAACTTTGGGGAGGAAATCTGGAGCGCAAGACTAGGGAAAGTTCGCTTCAGAGCAGGTCAGCTTTACCAGGCCATCCACACTCTCTGTGGCCATGCAGGTGTGCTCAGTCTGGGACAGGCTCTCCCCACTGCATGGAGTCTCCATGCGACAGCAGCACAGAGGGAGCTCTTCAGACAGGTCTGTCTCTGTCACCTCACCATCAGCTGGAAAGCCTGCAAGATAACACATCCAGATCAACAAAACAGATTGAATGTACAGCATAGTAATGTATTGTACAAGAATAATTTAATAACTTATGACGAAATGTGTAAACCGTCTCTGGGTAAACTTACCTGAGAGAGAAGGAGAGAATAGCTCCTCTTGGGCTTTCAGATCCAGAGATTCTAAAGTCAGTTCAGTGTATTCCTGCTTACTGCAGCTGTCCTCTTCCTCCATTTTGTTTCCTTTGCTTAAGTCAGTTGCCTTTTCTTCACACTGCTCGGCTAACAGTGCTTGGCTTTCTTTTATTTCACAAATCTCTCTGTGCGTCAGGTCTACTCTCTTCTCTCTGCTGTTTTCTTGCCCTGCCTTTACAAATGAGCTCTCTTTCTGCAGGGAGAAGAGGATAATCATTCAGACACTATTAGAGCGAAACAAAGTTCATCATTTCTACACAAATCTTTACAATAGAGGAGATGGGTCTCTGACCTTCAACACCTTGGATTTTTTCTTAGGGACAAAGTTATACATTCCCATCTTCCTCTTCCTCTTCCTAGACCCTGCAGATACATCGGGACGGTGAGGTGGCAGAAGGAGGTCCAAGCAGGCAAGTACAGTATGTCATAACTAGTCCCAACTTAGTACAGGTGCCAACTAACTACAAGTGCCATCACTACATAGAGTGGAGATATGAGACAGTTTAGATAGAAGAACAGTCTTACCAGCAAGGCAGACTAACCTGGCTGTGACTTGGTAGAGACAACCCTGTTTCCTTTACAGCTCGGAGGTAGCTTGATGTGGGAAGGTGCCATTGTCTTTTCCATCCCCAAGACTTCCATGCTCGACTCTGCTCCGTCCCTGCTTAAACGCTTCACAACAGACTCTTATGAGTTCAGACACCAGTCATTTAAAAGCATGAAACATCATGGACTGGGGTTGGATGAACATTACCTTCAGTGCTGCTGGATTGCAGGCAGGTTTGCCCATAGTCTTCCATGCACACTGTGTACTGGATGTTGGGGCAGGGTCCAGACATGGATAACTAGGAGTTTGTACATCTGAGATCCCTGCTATAACAGCATCTCTACCACTGTCTGCAGTAGTTGGAGGGGTTTTGCTTAGTCCATGGGGTGAACCACCTTTCTTTTGAGGGGTTGCCCTCGCTTGTTTTTTATGCAGAATAAAACCATTGGACCCAGCGACTGAGCCGTGAACAGATGTCATCTTAACTTTGGATTTTTTGTTCACTTGCGATTTAGCACTCAGAGCCTTCTTCCCCTTGGCCCCTGTGGGTGTCACAGAGCGGGGGTTAGGATGTCTTTTCCCTGCCTCTGATTCCTGACTGACTCCCCTGCGCTCCATGGCTGTCCTGGAGGAATACTCTGGCCTCTCCACACCAAAATCGTCACCTAAAAGATTACAGCTGTTAGTACCATTAAGTGGAAGAGGGTGAAGGCAAATAGACCTAATGGTTAAGAGCGTGGGGCCAGTAGCTGGAAGGTTGCTGGTTTGAATCCCCAAGCCAACTATGTGAAACAGCTGTTGATGTGCTATGGAGCAAGGCACTTAATCCCAAATGAACCTCCTGTAAATTGATCTGGATAAGCACATCACGTAAAAGAATGGTAGGGGTAAATGAGGCCAGTGTGAGAGTGATTAATGAATAGACAGAACTCACTAGTCCCCCTTAGTATTTCTACAAATGATGCTGTACTGTAAGAATCCAACCTTCAAATCCGTAAACCACACTCACAAAAAAAGGTAAAAGGTTGAGAAAAACAAAACAAATCTCAAACTACTAGGAAAACACACAAAGTACAGCAAATGCAAGTTAGATCCAGAACAAGGCCCTTGAAAAAGTTTAGAAAAATAGAGTAGCTTCATACCTGCTTTCTCGATGGCCTTAGTTGTTGAGCGAGAGTAAGACGGGGGGCAGGGAAAAAGAACCGAGCCAAAGTACACTGCTTCCCCTTCCTTTCCCCACCCGGCGCACACGTTCAGCCACGGTCATGTGACAATAGCTGCTGTTCTATTGGTTCCTTCTGCACAGCCCAGATGGAGCATGCTCAGTCGACATGTGTGTCTACTTTTCAGAAGGAGCAGCGCATCAGCCAGCCAGAGTGTGGCACAGCAGTACCATTGATATCTTACGCAGTATAGCCAAATATTTGTATAACTAAACGTGTGGTATATAGCTCCAGCAAAGACCTTTCACTTTACAACCACATTGAACTTTATCTTCTTCGGTGGGGTTTTAGGGCAGACTACATTCTGAAAAGGTGTATTGCAGCCCACTACTGGATACGAAAACTAAAAGGAGGGAAATCCATATTGTAATATGATACTATTGCAATGATGGCAAGACCATTGAAATACATCTTTTTTTTGTCAAATACTTTATACAAAAAAAAAATTCCAGAAATCTATACCAAAATGACCAATTTCAGATCAAATTCAATCATCTAGTTAAAACATCATCCCTAGTTAATAACAAAAATAATGACATCTTGAATCATAATTAGACTTTTTCTGAGTAAATCCAATTGCCCTGCATATGTTTATGTTTTTATGTGTATGTATTTAAAGTCTTCTTGTTTTACCTGAATGTTTTGTTTTGCAATATAATTTTCAAAATAATTTTAAAAAAAGAGGGAATGGGGAAAATACATTTTCACTCTTAAAGGCCCTAAAACCTGCTTTTCTGATAAAGGGCGTAATCTGCAGGAGCCCTTCTTTTTACTTCTATTGATCCATTATTAAGGTATGATTCCAGTACACATGAGGGCTGCGGGGGCGCTCCGGTACAGTAGGTGGCGGTAAATGCAACTTTATAGTTTACTGGCGGTTGACATCCACAGAAGAAGAAGAAGAAGCAAGCGGCACTGAGTTGTCACTAGTTACCACAGCCACAAAGTGAAAATTGGCCATCATAAACATTTAAGAAAACAAAAATTATATTTTTGGTCTTAATTTAAGGTTAGTAATAAGATTACCAGAGTGGTTAGGGTTAAGGTTTTGTGGCAACAAATTTCGACCAATTATGTATTCTCTCCTGCGTTGGCGCAGGAAGAGATAGGAGACCATAAAACAGTAGCTAACCAATTGTGCTATTGTGTGTGTTTTTTCGTGTTATTTGTAACTTATTTTGTACATAATGTTTCTGCCACCATCTCTTATGACCGAAAAGAGCTTCTGGATATCAGGACAGCAATTATTCACCTTGTACTGGACAAGTAATTTTTCTTTAACGAGTCAGACTCGATTAACTTCAGACACCCGGCAAGGCCCAAATCCCCGTTATTCGCATGAAGAGACATAGATATCGGGGACGTAAGTTGGGGTTCCTTGTAAGTATCCGACAGCGAGTGAGTAATTTCCCCTCTACCATCAGTCCTATTAGCCAACGTTAAATCATTGGACAACAAAATGGATGAGCTCCAATCAAGATTATCCTACCAACA
Source organism: Oncorhynchus gorbuscha (assembly GCF_021184085.1). Classification (NCBI taxonomy): domain Eukaryota; kingdom Metazoa; phylum Chordata; class Actinopteri; order Salmoniformes; family Salmonidae; genus Oncorhynchus; species Oncorhynchus gorbuscha. Next base: position 62,895,605 of record NC_060176.1, on the reverse strand, counting down.
GGACATTAAAAACTGTAATATCTTATGTTTCACTGAGTCGTTGCTGAACGACGACATGGATAACATACAGCTGACGGGGGTTTTGGTCCATCAGCAAAATAGAATAGCTACATCTGGTATGACAAGGGGTAGCGGTCTGTGTGTATTTGTAAATAAAAGCACAAAATCTAATATTAAGGAAGTCTCAAGGTTTTGCTCGCCTAAGGAAGAGTATCTCATGATTAGCATTAACAACCTCTCCCTCAACTTGATCAAGACAAAGCAGATGATTGTGGACTACAGAAAAAGGAGGACCGAGCACAGCACCCTTATCATCGACGGGGCTGTAGTGGAGCAGGTTGAGCGCTTCAAGTTCCTTGGCATCCACATCACCAACAAACTAACATGGTCCAAACACACCAAGACAGTCGTGAAGAGGCCCAACAAGACCACACTATTTACCAAGAGAGTTTTCACCTATATTCTTCTTAGCTGTCTATTTACCACCACAAACCGATGCTGGCACTATAAGACTGCACTCAACGAGCTGTATAAGGCCATAAGCAAACAAGAAAATGCTCATCCAGATGTGGCGCTCCTAGTAGCCAGGGACTATAATGCAGGGAAACTTAAATCCATTTGACCTAATTAAATGTGCAACCAGAGGGGGGAAAAAACTCTAAAAAGTAGCTCTTTGGACAAAAACATTATCGAACAAATCAAACATTTAATGTGAAACTGGGATTCCTGGGAGTGCATTCTGATGAAGATCATCAAAGGTAAGTGAATATTTATAATGCTACTTATGACTAATGTTGACTACCCAATATGACGGATATGTTTTTGGCTGCTTTGTTGTCTGAAAGCTGTACTCAGATTATTGCATCGTTTGATTTTTCCGTAAAGCTTTTTTGAAATCTGACACAGTGGTTGCATTAAGGAGAAGTGTATCTATATTTCCAAGTCTAACAATTCTATTTTCATCAACAATTCTAATGAGTATTTCTGTAAAATTATGTGGCTCTCTGCAGTATCACCGGATGTTTTCGGAACTAGTGAACATAACATGCCAGTGTATAGAGATTTTCTTTATATAAATATGCACTTTATCGAACAAAACATACATGTATTGTGTAACATGAAGGCCTGTGAGTGTCATCTGATGAAGATCATCAAAGGTTAGTGAATCATTTTATCTCTATTTGTACTTTTTGTGACACCTCTCTTTGGCTGGAAAAATGGCTGTGTTTTTCTGTGGCTTGGCTATGACCTAACATAATCGTCTGAGGTGCTTTCGATGTAAAGCCAATTTGAAATTGGACACTTTGGTGGGATTAATAACAAGATTACCTTTAAAATGGTATAAAATACATGTATGTTTGAGGAATTTTAATTATGAGATTTCTGTTTGAATTTGGCGCTCTGCACTTTCACTGGCTGTTGCCATATAAGAAGTTTTAAGCGGACCATCATAGTCCTTGTGCCCAAGAACACCAAGGTAACCTGCCTAAATGACTACCGACCCGTAGCACTCAGCACCTGTAGCACCTGTAGCCATGAAGTTCTTTGAAAGGCTGGTCATGGCTCACAACACCATCATTATCCCAGAAACCCTAGACCCACTCCAATTAGTATACTGCCCCAACCAATCCACAGATGATGCAATCTCAATTGTACTCCACACCGCCCATTCCCACCTGGACAAAAGGAACATCGACGTGAGAATGCTATTTATTGACTACAGCTCAGCATTCAACACCATAGTGCCCTCAAAGCTCATCACTAAGCTAAGCACCATGGGACTAAACACCTTCCTCTGCAACTGGATCCTGGACTTCCTGATGGACCGCCCCCAGGTGGTAAGGGTAGCAAAACATCTGCCACGCTGATCCATAACACAGGGGCCTCTCAGGGGGCATGCTCAGTCACCCTCCTGTACTCCCTGTTCACCCATGACTGCATGGCCAAGTACGACTCCAACACCATCATTAAGTTTGCCAACGACACAACAGTGGTAGGCCTGATCACTGACCACGATGATAGCCTATAGGGAGACCTGGCAGTGGTAAGAGACCTGGCAGTGTGGTGCCAGGATAACAACCTCTCCCTCAACTTGATCAAGACAAATGAGATGATTGTGGACTACAGAAAAAGGAGTACCGAGCACAGCCCCCTTATCATCGACGGGGCTGTAGTGGAGCAGGTTGAGCACTTCAAGTTCCTTGGCATCCACATCACCCACAAACTAACATGGTCCAAACACACCAAAACAGTCGTGAAGAGGCCCAACAATGCCTATTCCCCCCTCAGGAGACTATAAAAAGATTTGGCATTGGTCCTCAGATCCTCAAAAAGTTCCACAGCTGCACCGTCGAGAGCATCCTGACTAATTGCATCACCGCCTGGTATGACAACTGCTCAGCCTCTGACCGCAAGGCACTACAGAGGGTAATGCTTATAGCCCAGTACATCACTAAGACCAAGGTTCCTGCCATCCAGGACCTCTATACTAGGAAGTGTCAGAGGAAGGCCAAAACATTGTCAAAGACTCCATCCACCCTAGTCATTAACTTGTCTCTCTGCTACCGCACGGCTACCACAACAGATTCTACCCCCAAGCCATAACACTCCTGAACAGCTAATCAAATGGCTACCCAGACTATTTGCATTGTCCCCACCCCTTCCCCCATTTTCACACTGTTGCTACTCTCTGTTTATTATCCATGCAGTCACTTTACCTCTACCTACATGTTCATATTACCTGACTAACTGGTGCCCCAATACATTGACTATGTACCAGTACTCCCTGTATATAGCCTCTCTACTGTTATTTTATTGTTGCACCTTAATTATTTGTTATTTTTGTTATTTTATTTATTCATTTTTTAACAAATACTTTAACACTTTTCCCCCTTAAAACTGCATTGTTGGTTAAGGGCTTGTTCATAAGCATTTCAATGTGAGGTGGTATTTGACGCATGTGACATACAATTAGATTTATTTCCTTATGGAATAATAGCCACGTGAAGGGTTCTGAATATACTGCAGCACGCCTGATCAATTTAAATACATTTTATGGTTATGGAATTACAGCTGTCTGTTCAGAAATAAATCAAATTTAGAATAGCCTACTACACCATGAGAAGTCCTATAATTTAGCCACAGAGATGGATAGCCTAGCTGTGGATTGTAGCCCAATAACAATGAATAGCCTGCAGTCGGGAACGACCGGCAAAGCTGTCGGTGAACAAACAGCATGCAGACAAAACAGGCCTTTCGCAATATTTCAAATACAGACTATCAAATCAAATACAGGCTACCAAAATATTTGGTCAACTTCCAAATATTGTTTTACAATATTAAACCCCTCAATCACAAAACACAATAATGATAATATAGAAGAAAAAAATATATATATATATAGTCCAAGATATATATACACATACACACGTACACTACATATTGTTGCTAGGGACTCTCCTGGAAGAAGCTAGCTAGCTAACAAGAAAAAACAAAGAATATCTAGTTAACAGAAGAAAATAAAGACAAAATAAGGACAGAAGAAAAAGGACATCAAAGTGAAACAGTCCTCTAAAGACACAAGAGACAATAGTATAAGAAACAACACTTCTATTGCGTTTATATTCTATTTCTATAGCTTCTTCAAGGGTTCCAAGATGGCGTAGCAGTCACACGTCTTTTGTCCTCGTCTTGTCCTGTGTATATATGTTTTGTATGATTTTTGTATTTTTCTTGGCATATCTTTTTATATATATTTTCTAAAAACTCAACTTCAAAACACTCTCCTGCAACCCGCCTCACCAAATGTGGTGAGGATCTGTTTTTTTTCCAAAAGTATTATTCACAACAGAAGCTAGCCAGGAGTTAGGCAGCTCACTAGCTAACATTAGTATTCAGCTAACCACGGCTAGGGGTCATCAGCTATCCTTTAGCTTGGAAAGCTATCGCCAGTTTTGTACAACGTGATTCAGACCAGAGCATACCGGACCAATTTTCTCTCCATATCCTCGGATTTCTACCGCAAGCTCTGGACATTTACACCTGGATCTTGCAGCTAACTAGCTGCTATCCGAGTGACTATTGGCTAACGTCGATTCCGGAGCAAACACCAATTATCCCGGAGCTAGCCAGCTGAAGAGTTCCATCAGCCACTCCTGGGCTACAATCACCTATCCGGAACCGTTTTACTGCCGATGCGGAGCCCCACCGGGCCTTCACGACTGGAATTATTCAACTGGCCCCTCCATCGCGACGTAACCTGAACACCCATCTGATAACTGCGGCCCGCTAATCGTGAGCTGTCATGAGCATATCGGCTGCTATCTGAACAGGTCTATCGAACAATCTTCTTGGGCCACTATAACTATTTTGACAATTGGATTGGTCCCCTCTACCACACAGAACCCACTAATCTACCGACTGAAACGCACGGGGTGGCTAAAAACAGACCTCCATCTTCTGCTAGCTTGCTACCCATGGCCTGGCTAGCTGTCTGAATCGCTGTTACTCCAACCAACCTCACTACTCACTGGACCCTTATGATCACTCGGCTAAGCATGCCTCTCCTTAATGTCAATATGCCTTGTCCATTGCTGTTCTGGTTAGTGTTTATTGGCTTATTTCACTGTAGAGCCTCTAGCCCTGCTCATTATACCTTATCCAACCTTTCAGTTCCACCACCCACACATGCAATGACATCACCTGGTTTCAATTATGTTTCTAGAGACAATATCTCTTTCATCATTACTCAATACCTAGGTTTCCCTCCACTGTATTCACATCCTACCATACCTTTGTCTGTACACTATACCTTGAAGCTATTTTATCGCCCCCAGAAACCTGCTCCTTTTACTCTTTGTTCCGGACGTCCTAGATGTCCAATTCTCATGGCTTTTAGCCGTATCCTTATCCTCCTACTCCTCTGTTCCTCTGGCGATGTAGAGGTGAATCCAGGCCCTGGAATAGGAGTGGATGACTTCTTTGGAGTGGATTACTTTTTTGATGAATTCTGTAAAAGCCTTGGTTTCATGTATGTTAACATTAGAAGCCTCCTAGAAGTTTGTTAGAAGCCTCCTAGAAGTTTGTTAGAAGTTTGTTTTATTCACTGCTTTGGCACACCCTGCCAACCTGGATGTCTTAGCCGTGTCTGAATCCTGGCTTAGGAAGACCACCAATAACTCTGAAATCTATATCCCTAACTACAACATTTTCAGACAAGATAGAACGGCCAAAGGGGGGCGTGTTGCAATCTACTGCAGAGATAGCCTGCATAGTTCTGTCCTACTATCCAGGTCTGTACCCAAACAATTTGAACTTCTACTTTTAAAAATCCACCTCTCTAAAAATAAGTCATTACCTGACATGATGACTCCTTGCTGTCCCCAGTCCACCTGGCCGTGCTGCTGCTCCAGTTTCAACTGTTCTGCCTGTGATTATTATTACTTGAGCATGCCGGTCATTTATGAACATTTGAACATCTTGGCCATGTTCTGTTATAATCTCCACCCGACACCGCCAGAAGAGGACTGGCCACCTCTCATAGCCTGGTTCCTCTCTAGGTTTCTTCTTAGGTTTTGGCCTTTCTAGTGAGTTTTTCCTAGCCACCGTGCTTCTACACCTGCATTGCTTGCTGTTTGGGGTTTTAGGCTGGGTTTCTGTACAGCACTTTGAGATATCAGCTGATGTACGAAGGGCTATATAAATACATTTTATTTTGATTTGATTTGATATCAACCTCATCCCGTCAGTAGAGGATGCCTGTTTGGTTTTTTAAATGCCTTCCTCACCATCTTAAATAAGCATGTCCCATTCAAGAAATTTAGAACCAAGAACAGATATAGCCCTTGGTTCTCTCCAGACCTGACTGCCCTTAACCAACACAAAAATATCCTATGGCGTTCTGCATTAGCATCGAACAACCCCCGTGAAATGCAACTTTTTAGGGAAGTTAAAAACCAATATAGACAGGCAGTTAAAAAATCCAAGGCTAGCTTTTTCAAGCAGAAATTTGTTTCCTGCAACACAAACTCAAAAAAGTTCTGTGACATTGTAAAGTCCATGGAGAACAAGAACCTCCTCCCAGCCGCCCACTGCACTGAGGATAGGAAACTCTGTCACCACCAATAAATCCACAATAATTGAGAATTTCAAAAAACATTTTTCTACGTCTGGCCATGCTTTCCACTTGGCCACCCCTACACCGGTCAACAGCACTGCAGCCCCCACAGCAACTCGCCCAAGCCTTCCCCATTTCGCCTTCTCCCAAATCCAATCAGCTGATGTTCTGAAAGAGCTGAAAAATCTGGACCCCTACAAATCAGCCGGGCTAGACAATCTGGACCCTTTCTTTCTAAAATGATCTGCCGAAATTATTGCAACCCCTATTACTAGCCTGTTCAACCTCTCTTTCGTGTCGTCTGAGATTCCCAAAGATTGTAAAGCAGCTGCGGTCATCCCCCTCTTCAAAGGTGGGGACACTCTTGACCCAAACTGCTACAGACCTATATCTATCCTACCCTGCCTTTCTAAGGTCTTCGAAAGCCAAGTTAACAAACAGATCACCGACCATTTCGAATCCCTTCTCCACTATGCAATCTGGTTTCAGAGCTGGTCATGGTGCACCTCAGCCACACTCAAGGTTCTAAACGATATCTTAACCGCCATTGATAAGAAATAATACTGTGCAGCCGTATTCATTGACCTGGCCAAGACTTTCGACTATATCAATCACCACATCCTCATCGGCAGACTCAACAGCCTTGGTTTCTCAAATGATTGCCTCGCCTGGTTCACCAACTACTTCTCCGACAGAGTTCAGTGTGTCAAATGTGAGGGCCTGTTGTCCGGGCCTCTGGCAGTCTCTATGGGGGTGCCACAGGGTTCAATTCTTGGGCAGACTCTCTTCTCTGTATATATCAATGATGTCGCTCTGTCTGCTGGGGAGTCTCTAATCCACCTCTACGCAGACACCATTCTGTATACTTCATTGTGTTAACAACCCTCCAGACGTGCTTCAATGCCATACAACTCTCCTTCCGTGGCCTCCAACTGCTATTAAATGCTCATAAAACTAAATGCATGCTCTTCAACCGATCGCAGCCTGCAGCTGCATGCCCGTCCAGCATCACTACTCTGAATGGTTCTGACTGAGAATATGTGGACAACTACAAATACCTAGGTGTCTGGTTAGACTGTAAACTCTTCTTCCAGACTCACATAAAACATCTCCAATCTAAAGTTAAATCTAGAATTGGCTTCCTATTTCGCAACAAAGCATCCTTCACTCATGCTGCCAAACATACCCTCGTAAAACTGACCATCCTACCGATCCTCGACTTCGGCGATGTCATTTACAAAATAGCCTCCAACACACAACTCAACAAATTGGATGCAGTCTATCACAGTGCCATCCTTTTTGTCACCAAAGCCCCATATACTACCCACCACTGCGACCTGTACGCTCTCGTTGGCTGGCCCTCGCTTCATACTCGTCGCCAAACCCACTGGCTCCAGGTCATCTACAAGACCCTGCTAGGTAAAGTCCCGCCTTACCTCTGCTTGCTGGTCACCATAGCTGCATCCACCCGTAGCACGCGTTCCAGCAGTCATATATCACTTGTCACCCCCAAAGCCAATTCCTCCTTTGGTTGCCTCTCCTTCCAGGTCTCTGCTGCCAATGACTGGAATGAACTACAAAAATCTCTGAAACTGGAAACACATCTCCCTCACTAGCTTTAAGCACCAGCTGTCAGAGCAGCTCACAGATCACTGTAAATAGCTATAAATAGCCCAAACAACTACCTCTTCCCCGACTGTATTTATTTATTTTGCTCCTTTGCACCCCAGTATTTCTACTTTGCACACTCATCTACTGTCAAATCTACCATTCCAGTGTTTTAATTGCTATATTGTATTTACTTCGCCACCATGGCCTATTTATTACCGTTACCTCCCTTATTTCACCTCATTTGCTCACATTGTATATAGACTTATTTTTCAACTGTATTATTGACTGTATGTTTGTTTTACACCATGTGTAACTCTGTGTTGTTATATGTGTCAAACTGCTTTGCTTTGTATTGGCCAAGTCGCAGTTGTAAATCAGAACTTGTTCTCAACTTGCCTACCTGGTTAAATAAAGGTGAAATATTTTTTTCTTTTTTAAATATATGTAAACATATTCACAGGACACTCAATTTCCCTCATCTCTTTTCCTACATCAGATATGCAGGTGACATTTCCACCTGGATGACAGCACACATGCCTGACCATTCTCAGATGTTAGATAACCGAGATGATCACGTCATTTACATTCCAGCCATTGTCAGCTCGATTTGACTACTTCAACTCACACCCTGCTGGAATCCCTGCATTCTCAGGTTCCTCTGTTATTAATCTCTAGATTGTAATCAATAAAGTGTTTCAAAATGCTGTACTTTTATTAACATATGTTCAGATCATTCCTGAGAGAGAAGGGGTGTAATATCTCCAGATGGGCGTGTGGTATCCTTCCTCACCCATGCCAACAAGATGTTACTTCTTGTGAGGTCTTTGCCTTGAAAGTAAGTTTGAGACTATAATTCATGTACAATTAATCTAGTGAAAGTATACTGACTAAAAGTCAAAACAGAACTGTCAAATTATATTATAGCTATGTCGTTGTATACTTGCGAATTAGAATCTCAAGTGTAACAATTTTGTTGGGGAAAATGAAATGGCCATCACATTTTTTACCCAGTTAGCTGAATGTTTTCTGGAGGAGTAGATTGTCTTTTCAAATACGGACGAAGATGTTAACATCATGAGAAAAGAAATAGCAGTCACTCTCCTCTTAAACACTGGTATGTTCCATTTCTAATTTAATATAATTGTAGAAAAAACTAACCATTTATATGGATCTTTCAAGGTTATCTTTGATCCAACTTCTGACTAGATGGCCACTAAAACACATGTATTTAAATAATTATGTTACAAGAAACCTATACTATTCCCTTGCTCCCTGTTTGCCCAGAAAAACACATGTAAAGATGAATAGACTACTTGACATTATGTTTTGCAAGATGACCTGAGCCAACTGTGCCACTTCTGTGGGGAGGTGGACAATAATGAGGAAGACACTAACTGGGTAATTGCTTGTTCACTTCTAAAAAATATTTTTTAAAGGCACAGTTTTAGGAGTACGAATGTTTTAGCAGTAATATTTATAGAGATAGTATCATCCGCTTTGTCTGATAATGAAATACATTGTAATTCAAGAAAATGTATTTAATGTTTTAAATATAAACATTTGATCATAAATTTCAGATTGGTTGTGACCACTGCCCACGATGGTTCCACCAGTCCTGTATGAAAACCATAACATCATTGGAGGATTGTGTCTGCGCTGCCTGTCAAGACTAGGTTAGGCTTGAGTTGACGGTATCACCTGGAAAACCCTCCATAAAAAGTGTACTAAAATGTTCAGTCGAGCTGTTGCAGCTTTCCAATATTTGTTTCTTTTTATATTTCATTTAGTCATTTTATATCTTATTATGCAAAGATGGAAATTTGTATTTCTAATGTAATGTTTGTTAAAGCTGAACTTTGATGTCCTGTTATTGTGTATTATCATTATTTTCTTAAACATTACAAAATGGGAGGGCAGAATTTCAGCAGGCAAGAAAATAGCCTTGCTGAAATCCTCCACACCCCCTTCTAATTTCCTTAATTTTGTGGCTCGAGTCAAATACTTTCTGTGGCACACTCCAAAGTCAAATACTTTCTATAGAACAAACTCCACATCAGGATAGGCAACTGAACTTAAAGTATGTGTTATATTGAAAGAGGAAGTAGTAAAATGTAGACAAGCAATAAACATTTCAGAACTACTAGTCAAATAAGACATGGGAGAGATAACAAATTTTGGTAGAGATTTATTTATAGACTAATACACTTGAAACAAATAGCCAAACCAAAAACGGCAGACATTACTAGTGCCTCCCCCGCAATCACAGACATAAAAAAAATAAAGTGAAACACAGCCTAACTTGATCAGAAATCCCAACTTGCAAGTAACAGCAATGAAGAATTGAGTGCGTGCGCGTTCACGCGGGGGGATATTCTGGCAGGAGGGAACTTTTCAGCACAACACTGGCACCTCCCAATTTACAAATTAAGTACTAAACTCAGCAAAAAAAGCAAACTTAACATTAACAAGATTCAACAATAGACAAACTGAACAAGTTCCAGAAATGTGACTAATGGAAATTGAATAATGGTGTCCCTGAACAAAAAGTGGGGTCAAAATCAAAAGTCAGTCAGTATCTGGTGTAGCCACCAGCTGCATTAAGTACTACATTGCATCTCCTCCTCATGGACTGCACCAGATTTGCCCGTTCTTGCTGTGAGATTTTACCCCCACTATTCCACCAAGGCACCTGCAAGTTCCCGGACAATTCTGGGGGGAATGGTCCTAGACGTCACCTTGTGCTAGCTAGCTAAGACTTCAGTACACAGCAGGCGGGAGCATCAAAATATTTTTCCTGAATATTGACAAAAATATTCTAATCTTAAGAGGTTTATCCATCAGTGATGGAGGAGTTGACAAGCCTCTAACAGAGTTGACAGATACTCAAAACAGACATATTGTTGCTTCTAAAAAGTCAATAAACATTTGTAAAATGTCAACAATAATCCCCCCAAAACAACCAGTCTATCAGCACTCTGTCAGAGTTAACACCCTTGGGGAAGCAGGTAACCGAGGGGTTAGAGCTTTGGACCAATAACTCTGGATAAGAGCGTCTGCTAAATGACTTAAATGTAAATGTAAATGTAATAACCAAAAGGTTGCTAGATCGAATCCCCAAGTTGACAATGTAAAAATCTGTTGTCCTGCCCCTGAACAAGGTAGTAAATCCACTGTTCCTAGGCTTTATTGTAAATAAGAATTTGTTCTTAACTAGGCAATTCAGTTAAATACATTTAAAAAAAAAAAATCAATACGGAGTTGACAAAAATAGCTTTTTTCTTAATTTAAGTAGTATACAAAGAAGAAATTTAGTTTTTCCTCAGTTGCTTTGACTCGAAAACCTCATTTAAAAAACATTTGAATAAAAATTCCTATTTATCTGGGAGAGAGATTTTAGAATTTTAAAAACTTTTCTGGACAGTTTGAAATTTGGATGCTCTGCTCCAGACAAGGGCATTTCCAGGCATACAGATTTACCTTACAATTCCACTAAATATGATTATGCTTTAAAAAGTGCAACTATAAAAATAAAGTTTCCCTGTCAGACAAGAATTGTACTGACTTGCAAGAATCCATGTTGAGCAGACATCTATATTGGAGTGCAAGAACCTTCATGTTTACAACTGATAAACGGGCCTAAAACTAGAGATGTACAATTACCCTGGCATAGTAAACAAAGCAAAACAAAAATGGCTAAACATACAACACAATTTTATTAGGTTGTGCATTGTAGAGTATCAAGGCACTGTATTTCCTATGCATAAAACATTATTTGGATATAGAACATAGTGAATTGTATATGAATAGACAGTTTAGTGGAAACAATAAATAAACATACAGGTTACATAAAACATAGCCTGGGCAGTTGCTAGTGGGCTTCATGGATCTTCACTTGGTTTCAATCATAGGTGTTTTGTCTCCCGAGTGGCACAGCGGTTTAAAGCACTGCATCTCAGTGCTAGAACCTCACTAGACACCCTGGTTCGATTCTAGACTGTATCATAACCAGCCGTGATTGGGTGTCCCATAGGGCAGCGCACAATTGGCCCGGCTTCGTCCGGGTATGGCCGGTGTAGGCCGTCATTGTAAATAAGAATTTGTTCTTAACTGACTTGCCTAGTAAAAAATAAATAATACAATTTCAAAATATTCTTAACTAAATCTACCCTGACTTAACTTTGAAACCTTGTCTCCAGCTATAAAAATTGTTTACGTAAAAACAGTACTGTCCTGAAAGCGCAAACAATGTGTGAAAGCAATCAGTAATCATAAAAAAGGTGTTGCTTAACCTGGGCTGACGTACTTAAGAGGTCTATCTGGCAGCATGATCGAGTAGAAGGGAGGTTGGTTGTCATGTTCAGTGTTGCCAGCAGTCTCTCCTGTGTCATGACGTTGTTTTATGTGTTGCTGCTACAGCTCTCGACATAGCTGGGAGGAGCCTCTGTAACAGAGGACAGCAGATATTAGTTAGCAGACAAAGACATTATTACACAAGACCCACCTAACTACATGAGGTCACAGCACAACTTACAAAGCAAAGACATAACTGTCTAAGGTGTGGCAATTAGACTCCTTCATAATGGATATTAGCCAAGACTCTCAAACCTGCCACAACTGATACATTGAGATGACAATAATAGAAACACCTTACCCAAATACTAAATATCAAGCTGTACAATAAGATAACTGAGTAAAAAGTAAATAGCATTGGCACCGCCAGTCACTACAGGAGTGTAAGACTGACCATGTGGGAGTGTTGAGGTGCTGTACTCAGGAGGCAGGAGTGGGTAGAGGGTAGGCTTGGGGTTGGTACTGCCCTCAGAGAAGAATGGGATGGTGGCGCCTGTGGACACACAGAACAAAGGTCCCGTTGGGTTTGTGGTGTCACTCTGGGACTGGTTCTGGGAGAAGGTGAGGCCTGGGGCATAGCTGAAGGCACTGGGGGAGACAGTGGCCTGAGAACTCAAGAAACCAAGCTGGGAGTGGCTCTCAGTTGGGAGGGCCTCGGTCACTTGCCCCTTGGCGCCCATGACCAGATAGTCCATCTCAGCTGGAGGGGCACTGGGTGAGGCAGGGGATGAAGTGGAGACTCTGATTCTGGGAACAGGTTTTGGGGCTGGGTGGGGGGAAGGGCAAGTAGGAGTTTCTTGGTCTTGGGAGGACGGCTCAGAGCGTCTGCTGTTTTCTAGCTTGGTAGGGTTTGTGGAGGAGCGAGAAGGATCGGTGGTTGGAGGAGGGGGTCTGGAGGGTCGTGCTGACGTGGTATCCACTGAGATGTTTCCAATGTGGATGGGCAACAAAAACGAAGCCTCAGGAGATTTCAAGGAGATCTAAAGTACCAGGGAGTAAAGAGAAGGTATTATCAAAACATGGGTGCTAAACTGTAGAGAAAAAGGGTTTCACTGTAGAGGAATGTTATCATGAAGAGAAAAGTTGCTTACTTGAATAAAGTATTCCATGTTTATTAGACCACAGTCAGCCAGAGATGACTGGGGCAGAGGAGGTACAATAATCTGCTCCTTCCACTCAACTTGTTTGCCAGCCTTCACCCCTGCACCCTCCACCTGCACTAAAGTCCTCAAGTCAATGGTAGGCTTCTTTGTCTGGTAAGTTACTTTCTGTTGGAGATGAGCACACAGAAATAGGGTAGATAATGTTTGAGTGATAAAGCAATCCTTTTTTATCTCACCTGAGACAAGAATTACCCCATTGCAGCTTTATAGCGTCATTAACACAACCACACTTTGTTGAAACACTTCCCTTAGCCTTGCTTTATTTCAAGCACTGAAGACTAGGTCAGTACTCTATACCTGAATGAGACAGGCTACCACAGTCCCTGTGGTTTTCCCAGACTGGTTGTGGAGCTCTGTGGTCAGTTGGATGACCTGACCAGGCGTGTAGCCCTTCATGTCACTATGGGCCTTCAGCACCACAGTTCCTGTCTTTACCCCCAGTAGGTAGGTGAACTTCTTAGTAACGGAAGATGAACTACATCCCTGGAAACAGGTGGGAAATATAAAGTTAAGACCAGATTCACCAATCTCCAGTGTCTGAGGTTTGGATATCTCTGATAAAGTGAAAAGGTATCAAAATCAGCCAGGGAAGCTCTCACATGGATGTCAGGTACATCGTTGAGGTTGAGGAGACTCAGCAGGTAGAAAGGCTTCTCCACCTTATAGTCCTTAGAGAAGCGAGGAGTGTCAATGAAAGCCCTCACTCTGTACATAACTTGTCCATAGTTTCCTTCAAAGGATGTGGGAACAGAGGCTATATGGGAATGGAAGGAGTAGTTATTTAGCACAGGATGTCTTTTCATGGTGGCAAGAATAGGCAAAAATAGTGGCAACACAAATGGCCTGTATCTAATTGTTTTACAATTAAAAGACGGTGTACATTGAACAGCAGATGCAAGTTTCAAATCAGAATGGACAGTTGAGGACCAGTTAGGTTGGTTTGGGTTTCTGTGGTATGGATCACCTACGGGGAAAGTGAATCCCTTCTCAACTGGCAGTCTGTCGGTCAGTCTGACAGATCTTAACAATAAGTAATGAGCGGAGGGTTTATGTTATCATAGGGCTCCTCTACCTGTGAGCTATTGCATAGATAAGGCAGAACGTGATATAGTTCATATAATGATCCATCGGATTCATTTCCTTAGCATGCAAAGTGTAACGGTCCAATAATCAAGAGTCATACTTTGAAATAAAAAAGAGAAGTAGACATTCTAGATTGTTAGTATGAATGACCACGAGACAAAACATAAGCGAGGAAGCCACGGTCATACCAGTACAGAGGATAGTATAACAAAGATAACAGGTGGCTTGAAACAGCAGGTGAAATTGGGAACTAAGCAGTTCAGCTAACACATCTCAGGGTATCAATGCTCAGTCCCTACCATACTAGTCAACAAGGGGAAAAGGAGGCTAATGAGCTAATGACAAGGGCACAATCTCAACAAACGCATTAAAATGGTTCATTACAGAATTCTCTTTTTTAAACAGACATTTGGACACCTACTCATTCAAGGACACCTACTCATTCAAGGGATTCTTTATTTTTATTATATATTTATTATATTCTACATTGTAGAATAATACTGAAGACATCAAAACTATTAAATAACACATATGGAATCATGCAGTAAACAAACAAAAAATGTTAAAACAAATATATTTGAGATTCTTCAAAGTAGCAACCCTTTGCCTTGATGACAGCTTTGCACACTCTTGGCATTCTCTCAACCAGCTTCATGAGGAATGCATTTCAATTAACAGGTGTGCCTTGTTAAAGTACATTTTATGTGTTTGAGCCAATCAGTTGTGTTGTGATAAGGTAGGGGTGGTATATAGAAGATAGCCCTATTTGGTAAAAGACCAAGTCCATATTATGGCAAGAACAGCTCAAATAAGCAAAGAGAAAAGACAGTCCATCATTACTTTAACACATGAAGGTCAGTCAATACGGAAAATTAAGAACTTAAATGTTTCTTCAAGTGCAGTAGCAAAAAACATCAAGCACTATGATGAAACTGGCTCCCATGAGTACCACTACAGGAAAGGAAGACCCAGAGTTACATCTGCTGCAGAGGAAAAATTCATTAGTTACCAGCCCACATAAATGCTTCAAAGTAACAGACAAATCAACTGTTCAGAGGGGACTGCATGAATCAGGCCTTCATGTTCAAATTGCTGCAAAGAAACCACTACTAAAGGACAGCAATAAGAAGAAACTTGCTTAGGCCAAGAAACACAAGCAATGGACATTAGACAGGTGGAAATCTGTCCTTTGGTCTGATGAGTCCAAATTTGAGATTTTTGGTTTCAACCGCCGTGTCTTTGAGAGACAGTTTAGGTGAACGGATGAGCTCCACATGTGGTTTCCACCGTGAAGCAAGGTAGTGTGATGGTGCTTTGCTGGTGACACTGTCAGTGATTTATTTACAATTCAAGACACACTTAACCAGCATGGCTACCACAGCATTCTGCAACGATATGTCATCCCATCTGGTTTGTGCTTAGTGGGACTATCATTTGTTTTTCAACAAGACAATAAACCAACACACCTCCAGGCTGTGTAAGGGCTATTTGACCAAGAAGGAGAGTGAAGGAGCGCTGCATCAGATGACCTGGCCTCCACAATCACCCAACCTCAACCTAATTGAGATGGTTTGGAATGAGTTGGACCGCAGAGTGAAGGAAAAGCAGCCAACAAGAGCTCAGCATACATGGGAACTCCTACCAGACTGTTGGAAAAGCATTCCAGGTGAAGCTGGTTGACAGAATGCCAAGAGTGTGTAGAGGTGTCATCAAGGTAAAAGGTGGCTACTTTGAAGAAACTAAAATATATATATTTTTTTTGTTTAGCACTTTTTTGGTTACTACATGAATCCATGTGTTATTTCATAGTTGATGTCTTCACTATTATTCTACAATGTAGAAAATAGTCAAAAGAAAAACCCTTTAATAAGTAGGTGTGTACAAACTGGTGTACAAACTGGTACTGCATGTATGTATGCGCTAATAATTAAACATTTATGAACTACTTATAGCCCTTCTATAAGGGAAAGGGAGATACCTAGTCAGTTGTACAACAATGCATTCAACTGAAATGTGTCTTCCGCTACCTTAACATAAATTGTTACCTCAACCTCATGGCCTCATGGCAAGTTATTTTAGAGGCTCACATCAATTACTCTGCCAATGTGCAGTCATTTGTAGCGCCATTTCCATTCTAGACACATGTCAACGGTCCCCATGGTAATCCACATCCTCAATCATTAATGTAGAGATTCAGGAACTGTACTACATTCCTCATATTACTTCTGCTGATAATGAACGAGCCATGTCAAAACTAAAGTATCTACTCACATGCCAGGGCATGTCCGATTATAAAACGTGAGGAAAACCCATATATTTTAAAGGATGTGGTGCATAGGTTTGCAAAGCTCCATCACTCAGCGGCCTTACCTGGAATGAGAAACTTGAATGGAAAACTGTGATCTCCCAGTTTCAGGGTTCCTGGGAGACAGGAAGATAGATAAGAACCAGATCAGCTGTCTGAAAACATTCTGTCCATTAACAATGTCTGTTGTTCCTGTTCTATGAATCACATTCAACTTTCAGGGTAGAATAGGGATTCAATGTTTGTTTACTTCATCCTTCTTGCATATGTAGGTGATAAAGGAAAATCATTACAAAAACAAAGACTGACTGGAAGGTGTGTACGTGTCATTTCAAAGGAAACAGTTACACCATAACTGAAGTGTCAGTAAGAAGTGGAAAAGGGAGGTGAATGTGGCCTATAACTGTAAACGTGAGCAGATAATGAACCAGTTGACAGCACCTTTATCTGCCACAGAGAGCGTGCTGCTGAAGTACTGCTCTTCCACCATCCAGGCTGTGTCATTGCTCTTGCTGGTGACACCACAGAAGCCTTGGCAATTCACTTTGATATCTGCAGGGATAATACACTGAACTATTAACTTCACAAGAAAATAAGAGAACTTAAGATCCCTAGAATGTTTGTATCTGCCATTTGTTTGGCAGATGCAGACCACAGCAATCAATTATTCACAGGCCTTTGAGGAGAGTTTACATTGAGGGAAATTTTCCTGCAAACAATATTTTTTTCTTAACTGACTTGCCTAGTTAAATAAACAAATCAAATGAGCACATCAATTAAAGGGTGCTAAATGGGAGCCCTAGAGGGGATTGGAAACAGCTCTTGGCCAGTAGTGGGTTATGACCCACATTAATTAATAGTTCAATCAATCATAATTCTGGATGGAGCCCAACAACACACAGTCCTGGAGAAGGACAGCCAAGTAAAAACTAATCAAAAACCCCGGTGGAAGTATAAAGTTCAGTACTCTGATATTCAGCTAAATTATACAATTTAAAATGAAACTTAACTTCCCATAACGACAATTGAATAACATTAAAACAATTATACTTGTTAAGAGCATGTTGATGATTGTGGGGGCTGTCTTGTTATACTTCAGTGCAGCTTTTCACATTATTGATCATAGTCTGCTGCTGGAAAAACTTGTGTTATGGCTTTACACCCCCTTCTATAATGTGGATAACGAGTTACTTGTATAACCGAACAGAGGGTGTTCTTTAATGGAAGCCTATCAAATATAATCCAGTTAGAATCAGGAATTCCACAGGGTAGCTGTCTAGGCCCCTTGCTTTTTAACATTTTTACTAACGACATGCCACTGACTGAGTAAAGCCAGAGTGTCTATGTATGCGGATGACAAAACACTATACACATCAGCTACTACTACTGAAATGACTGCAACACTCAAAAAAAGAACTGCAGTTAGTTTCAAGGTGGGTGGCAAGTTATAAGCTAGCCCTAAATATTTCTAAAACTAAAAGCATTGCATTTGGAACAAAACACTCAGTAAACTTCAACTAAATAATGTGGAATTTGAGCAAGTTGAGATGACTAAACTGTTTGGAGTAACACTAGACTGCAAACTGTCATGGTCAAAACATTGATGCAGTAGTAGCTGATATGGGGAGAAGTCTGTCTATAATAAATCAAAGTGCTGCCTTCTTAACAACACTATCAAGAAGGCAGGTCCTACAGACCCTAGTTTTGTCACACATTGACTACTGTTCAGTCGTGTGGTCAGGTGCCACAAAAAAGGACTTAGAAAAGTTGCAATTGGCTCAGAACAGGGAGCATGGCTGGCCCTTGGGTGTGCACAGAGAGCTAATATTAATAATATGCATGTTAATCTCTCCTGGCTGAACGTGGAGGAAAGATTGACTTCATCACTACTTTTATTTATGAGAGGTATTGACATGCTGAATGCACCCAGCTGTCTGTTTAATAAACTACTGGCACACAGCTCAGACACCCATGCATACCCCACAAGACATGCCACAAGAGGCCTATTCACAGTCCAAGTCCAGAACAGACTACGAGAGGCAAAGAGTACTACATAGAGCCATGACTACATGGAACTCTATTCCATATCAAGTAACTGACGCAAGCAGTAAAATTAGATTTAAAAAACAGATTGTTTAAAAAAAACACCTTATGGAATAGCAGAGACTGAAGCAACACAAACATTGGAACATACATGCATACACACACGATAACATCAGCACTATACATACTAGAGGTTGACCAATTAATCAGAATGGCCGTTTAATTAGGGCCGATTTCAAGTTCTCATAACAATCAGTAATATGCATTTTCAATGTTATGACACCAATCATGGCCGATTACATTGCACTTCACGAGGAGACTGCGTGACAGGCTGACTACCTGTTATGCGAGTGCAGCAAGGAGCCAAGGTAAGGTGCTATCTTATAAAAAACAATCAATCTTAACATAATCACTAGTTAACTACACATGGTTGATGATATTACTAGTTTATCTAGCTTGTCCTGCCTTGCATATAATCGATGCGGTGCCTGTTAATTTATCATTGAATCATAGTCTACTTCATCAAACGGGTGATTTAACAAGCGCATTCGAAAAATAAGCACAGTCGTTGCACCAATGTGTACCTAACCATATACATCAACGCCTTTCTTAAAATCAATACACAGAAGTATATATTTTTAAACCTGCATATTTAGTTAAAAGAAATTCATGTTAGCAGGCAATATTAAACGAGGGAAATTGTGTCACTTCTTGCACGCAGAGTCAGGGTATATGCAACAGTTTGGGCCTCCTGGCTCGTTGTGAACTAATTTGCCATAATTTTACGTAATTATGACATAACATTGAAGGTTGTGCAATGTAACAGGAGTATTTAGACTTAATGGATGCCACCCGGTTCCGTATTTTACTGAAAGAATAAACGTTTTATTTTTGAAATGATAGGTCATTAATATGGTCAAATCTGGAAACTAAGGCTTGCATTTCTGTGTGTTATGTTATAATTAAGTCTATGATTTGATAGAGCAGTCTGACTGAGTGGTGGTAGGCAGCAGCAGGCTCGTAAGCATTCATTCAAACAGCACTTTCTTGTGTTCACCAGCAGCTCTTCGCAATGCATCAAGCATTGTGCTGTTTATCACTTCAAGCCTATCAACTCCCGAGATTAGGCTGGTGTAACCGATGTGAAATGGCTAGCTAGTTAGCGGGGTTCACGCTAATAGCGTTTCATACGTCACTCACTCTAAGACTAGGAGTAGTTGTTTTGCTGCGGCTTTTGTGGAGCGATGGGTAACAATGCTTCAAGGGTGGCTGTTGTCGATGTGTTCCTGGTTCGAGCCCAGGTAGGGGCGAGGAGAGGGACGAAAGCTATACTCTTACACTGGCAATACTAAAGTACCTATAAGAACATCCAATAGTCAAAGGTATATGAAATACAAAATGGTAGAAAGAGAAATAGTCCTATAATTCCAATAATCTCAACCTTCTTACCTGGGAATAGTGAAGACCCATGTTAAAAGGAACCACCAGCTATCAAATGTTCTCATGTTCTGAGCAAGGAACTTAAACATTAGCATTTTTACATGGCACATATTGCACTTTTACTTTCTTCCCCACCACTTTGTTTTGGCATTATGTAAACCAAATTGAACATGTTTAATTATTTATTTGAGGCTAAATTGATTTGATTGATGTATTATATTATTATATTAAAATAAAAGTGTTTATTCAGTATTATTGTTGTCATTACAAATTTTGAAAAAATAAAAATAAAAATCAGCTGATTAATGTGTCAGCTTTTTTTGGTCCTCCAATAAATCTGTATTGAAAAATCATATTTGGTCGACCTCTAATACCTACACATGGATTTAGTACTGTAGATATGTGGTAGAGTAGGGGCCTGAGGGCACACAGTGTGTTGTGTAATCTGTAAATGTAGTATTGTAATGTTTTACATTTGTAGAAACTGACCTACATTTTGCTGGACCCCATGAAGAGTAGCTGCTGCCAATGGGGATCCATAATAAATACAAAGATCCACTCTACAGAGTCTAAATATGTGACATTGTTGAGTACCACCGTTTGTGAAAATCAAATGTGAAGTCCTCACAACAGGTCAGATAACCTTCCCAAGTTACTGCAGTATTGATTATGAAGTTCTTAAGACATCAGTTAAAAACAGAGCAGCCAGTGACACTGTACTGGCTGACACTGTTCCATATCTAAATGCATGACTCAAGCTGCTACAGCCTGATCTGTTTTTCCTGACCTGGAATGTAAACAAACCGGAGCTTTAACACAAGACATTGAGCCAAAACACCCATGAAACAAAACATCTTCTGTGTTTTAAGAGGGCAATTTAGTTATCATGTTCAATAAGGGTCATAGACAATGTATCTTAAAATATGTGTTTTACCATGAACATATTTTTGGGGGTTCTTCTTTAACTCCACCTACTGTCTAAACAGCAGTGAAAATGTATATATAAATTTGTGACTACCTCAAAACATTTTTGATCACCCACAGTGCAATTTTGATGAATAGATGAATTATTTTGTTCTACTATAACAGGTGATAGGGATGAGGGTGACCACCAGCTGTCAATAGCTATTTGATACAAGGAAAGCCCTTTGAGATCCTTCCTTTCATTAGGTACACAGATATTGTCCCATTGAACAATTCAATGTTATATGCTCACACACACACACACACACACACACACACACACACACACACACACACACACACACACACACACACACACACACACACACACACACACACACACAGCTTGAGTTGATCATTGCCCCTTCTATGCTTGCAAATAAAATATTGGTATAAATGTTAATAGTTTGACTAATCTTGTTCGCATTGTTTTACTTTTTAGATATGGTAAAATTACAAATTAAGTTAGTCAACAGACCCCAAAAATGAGTCCGATTTGCCTCTCTGACAACAAACGAGACTGATCGCCTTGGTTTTGTTTTCCTTCAAACACATCTAAAGAAAGTGTCTGTTCGAGTAAAAGCCCTCCCAAGAACATGATTACAAGTCCGTCTACCTGAATTCTTTAAACATTAAGTTAGTTGTACACGTTCATCACCTGAAAATAATACAAATACAAAGATACAATGTAGGCTACTGTAATTAAAACGTCCCAAATCACAATTGCATAACCATTGTTTGCTTCAGTGGAACACTAACGCCACTTCCTTGTCCGAGGAGACGACAGGTGAAAGAAAGTTAGCAATGATTGTTAAATGGTGACGTTTTCCAGAACCCTACCTTTACATAGCAGAGCTTCGGTGGTTGTGATTTTCAGAGTGCCTGAAAGTGACTCTCCAGGACTATAAACAACTTTATTGTCTTTAAAAGTTATGTCGAATTCTTGCAGTTTTCCCATGTTTTCCACCACGAGAAGGTGGCACCGACAACTGAATCACCTGTGCGCACTACGCAGTAGTGGCGTTTTCTTCTCTGTCCAAGTTGATCCGCCGTGACGTCACTAACAGGAAACAGCTATTTATTTTTATTTTTTAGCGTCTCGTATTAAATACAAATTAAACATAAATATATAAATATATCTCACATAAAAATGTATCTCACATGTATATGTTAAATACGTATTTAAATGTTATGCATGTGTCCTTTGTACTGTAAACAAAATATCAGATATTATTTTTCAATGGTTAAATCCATTTAATTCCATCACTTTTTGACAGCACCCCTTTTGTTTAAAACGAAACTTCCCAGAAGTGGCCAGAAAGTGACTTTTGGACCTGAATTAGATAAAGATGCTCAAAGTTGACCCATTTTGCATACCTCACGCTAGCTTTAGACATCCACGTCTTCATCACTAGAAAAGATAAACGTTTGAGTTTGATATCATTAACACGTTTATTAATGAACATAGTAATTTTTAACCTTTTACGTCAATTGTTTATAAACGTGTAAACTTGAAATATTCGCATATGTTTCGTTTAGACGCTATTTTACATAATCGGAGTTTTTTAAATGTTTATGTGCCCCATTGGTTGAGACACATGCTCTTGATTACAAGGTGGGCGTCGATTTAATCATAGAAATATAATTCATAGAATGGACCTATCCCTTCATACCACTGCAATTGATCTGGTACACCAGTCGTTCCCAAAATGTTATAGTCCCTTACCTCTTCAAACATTCAACCTCCAGCTGCGTACCACCTCTAGCACCAGGGTCAGCGCACTCTCAAATGTTGTTTTTTGTCATCATTGTAAGCCTGCCACAGACACACTATAAATACATTTATTAAACATGAGAATGAGTGTGAGTTTTTCTCACTACCCGACTCGTGGGATGTGACAAAGAGCTCTTATAGGACCAGGGTACAAATAATAATATTATAATAATAATCACAAATTTTGCTCTTTATTTAACCAACTTACATACAAAACCTTATTTGTTAATCGAAAATTGTGAATAACTCACTACAGGTTAATGAGAAGGGTGTGCTTGAAAGGATGCACCATAACTATGCAATGCTGGTATTGGAGAGAGTCTCAGTCTTAAATAATTTGCCAAGAATCCACTCTCACATAGGTAAGTGGTTGCAAAGGGCATCAGTGTCTTAATAGCGTGATTCGCCAAGGCAGGATACTCTGAGCGCAGCCTAAACCAGAAATCTGGCAGTGGCTTCTGATTAAATTCAATTTTCACAGAACAGCTTGTTGCAATTTCGATGAGGCTCTGTTGTTCAAATATCGGTAAGTGGACTGGTAGGCCAGGCATGAAAGGGGTATTGAATCCAGTTGTTTTGTCATCCGTTTCGGGAAAGTACCTGCATAATTGCGCACCCAACTCACTCAGGTGTTTCGCTATATAACATTTGACATTGTCCGTAACCTTGAGTTTATTTACACACAAAAAACATACAATGATGGAAAGACCTGTGTGTTGTCCTTGTAAATGCAGACAGAGAAGAGCTACAATTTCTTAATCATAGCCTCAATTTTGTTCCGCTCATTGAATATAGTTGCGGAGAGTCCCTGTAATCCTAGATTCAGATCATTCAGGTGAGAAAAAACATCACCCAGATAGGCCAGTCGTGTGAGAAACTCATCATCATGCAGCGGTCAGACAAGTGAAAAGGATGGTCAGTAAAGAAAACTTTAAGGTTGTCTCTCAATTTTAAAAAATGTGTCAATACTTTGCCCCTTGATAACCAGCGCACTTCTGTATGTTGTAAAAGTGTTACATAGTCACTGCCCAAATCATTGCATAATGCAGAAAATACACAAGAGTTCAGGGGCCTTGCTTTAACAAAGTTAACCATTTTCACTGTAATGTCCAAAACGTCTTTCAAGCTGTCAGACATTCCCTTAGCAGCAAGAGGCTCTCGGTGGATGCTGCAGTGTACGCAAGTGGCGTCGGGAGAAACTGCTTGCACACGTGTTACCACTCCACTATGTCTTCCTGTCATGGCTTTTGTGCCATCAGTACAGATACCAACATGAGCAGCAGCTACGTTTGGCTACATACGGACCATTAGTGGAATTCCTGCAAGATAGTAACGGTTAATGTGTTTGGATGTGAATTATTTGACTAGGCTACCTGTATTTGACATTATGTTGTTATTTCGCTGAACACTAGATGGTTTAATTGTATTTTTGGCAGGGAAACGAGGCTACTCAGGCGAGAGAAAAATCTCACCTAAATATATGGCCCCATTGGAAAATATAAATGGACTTTTTGAAAATGTGAATAATGCATTTTTTAAATTAAAAACAATGTGAATCACATTTTATTTGGGGTACACCCGACAGCATTGCGCGTACCTCTTGTGAAAATGAAACATTTTATTAAACATTTAAGAAGAAAGAAATTATAAGATAGTTTGACAACTGTGTTTGTAAGCTTTTAAATTATATCAATCTCAACTGTTTATCTTTTCCAGTGATGAAGACATTGATGTCTCAAGGCACTGTGGAGTTTGCAAAAAGGGTCAACTTTGAGCACTTTTATCTCTTGAATGTTTTGGCATTCAAGTCCAAAAAAGTAACTTTCTGAGCACTTCTACAATGGTCAAATACACTACATATACAAAAGTATGAGGACACCACTTCAAATTAGTGGATTCGGCCAATTCAGCCACACCTGTTGCTGACAAGTGTATAAAATCGAGCACACAGCCATGCAATCTCCATAGACAAACATTGGCAGTATAATGGCCTTTCTGAAGAGCTCAGTGACTTTCAAAGTGGAACATTAAAAGATGCCACCTTTCCAACAAGTTCGTTTGTCAAACGTCTGCCTTGCTAGAGCTGCCTTAGTCATCTGTAAATGCTGTTATTGTAAAGTGGAAATGTCTAGGAGCAACAACGGCTCAGCCGCGAAGTGGTAGGCCACAGAAGCTCACAGAACAGGACCGCTGAGTGCTGAAGCGTGTAGGGTATATAAAACCTCTGTCCTAGTTTGAAACACTCACTACCAAGTTCCAAACTGCCTCTGGAAGCAATGTCAGCACAATAACTGTTTGTCAGGAGCTTCATGAAATGGGTTTCCATGGCCAAGCAGCCACACACAAGCCTAAGATCGCCATGCACAATGCCAAGCATGGAGCAGTGGAAATGCGTTCTCTGGAGTGATGAATCACTTCTCCATCTTGCAGTCCAACAGATGAATCTGGGTTTGGCAGATGTCAGCAGAACGCTACCTGCCCCAATGCATAGTGCCAACTGTAAAGTTAGGTGGAGGAGGAATAATGGTCTGGGCGGTTTTTCATGGTTTTCATGGATGGTTTCATTCAAATCAAAAGGGGTGCTGTCAGAAAGTGATTGGGGTAAATCCATTTGAATTCCATGTAATTTTCATTCATCAAATTGAAATTGACTAAGTAAAACATTGTTTTTGGTTACAGGACTGAGACATATTAGGGTGTCTGATATGCCTACTGTATGGATAGTCAACACTCCCACCTTAGTGAGCTTGTGAAATGAGAACTATAGAAAAATAGAGGTACATTTTCTTTTAATCCGGATTTTGAACAGGTATTGACCTCACACATTATTTTCTCAAATAAAAGCAAAAGGTCAAAGAAACAATAATTACATTACAAAATATGATAACAATTCATACACAAGGAAAATAAAAAATAATTTAGTTTAACCATTAAAAAGTTGACCCAATATGACCCCAATCCAGATAATTATCAATGAGACATGAAAATGAAACAGAGAAAGCAGCACACTGTACATAGAACGTGATATATTCAATAATATTGCAATGTAATTGATAACCTCTCTGTCTCCGACTCACTCAAAGCTCTGTTGTACTTCTTTGAGTGTTCATCTGACCCACACTGAAGGATCCACCCTGAAATCAAATCAAATTTATTTATATAGCCCTTCGTACATCAGCTGATATCTCAAAGTGCTGTACAGAAACCCAGCCTAAAACCCCAAACAGCAAACAATGCAGGTGTAAAAGCACGGTGGCTAGGAAAAACTCCCTAGAAAGGCCAAAACCTAGGAAGAAACCTAGAGAGGAACCGGGCTATGTGGGGTGGCCAGTCCTCTTCTGGCTGTGCCGGGTAGAGATTATAACAGAACATGACCAAGATGTTCAAATAGTAATAAGGCAGAACAGTTGAAACTGGAGCAGCAGCACAGTCAGGTGGACTGGGGACAGCAAGGAGCCATCATGTCAGGTAGTCCTGGGGCACGGTCCTAGGGCTCAGGTCCTCCGAGAGAGAGAAAGAAAGAGAGAATTAGAGAGAGCATATGTGGGGTGGCCAGTCCTCTTCTGGCTGTGCCGGGTGGAGATTATAACAGAACGTGGCCAAGATGTTCAAATGTTCATAAATGACCAGCATGGTTGAATAATAGTAAGGCAGAACAGTTGAAACTGGAGCAGCAGCATGGCCAGGTGGACTGGGGACAGCAAGGAGTCCTCATGTCAGGTAGTCCTGGGACATGGTCCTAGGGCCCAGGCCAGTTGAAACTGGAGCAGCAATGGCCAGGTGGACTGGGGACAGCAAGGAGTCATCATGTCAGGTAGTCCTGGGGCATGGTTCTAGGGCTCAGGTCCTCCGAGAGAGAGAAAGAGAGAAGGAGAGAATTAGAGAACGCACACTTAGATTTACACAGGACACTGAATAGGACAGGAGAAGTACTCCAGATAAACAAACTGACCCTAGCCCCGACACATAAACTACTGCAGCATAAATACTGGAGGCTGAGACAGGAGGGGTCAGGAGACACTGTGGCCCCATCCGAGGACACCCCGGACAGGGCCAAACAGGAAGGATATAACCCCACCCACTTTGCCAAAGCACAACACCACTAGAGGGAAATCTTCAACCACCAACTTACCATCCTGAGACAAGGCCGAGTATAGCCCACAAAGATCTCACGGTACAACCCAAGGGGGGAACCCAGACAGGCCGACCACAACAGTGCATCAACCCCCCAGGTGACGCATCCCCCCAGGGACGGCACGAGAGAGCCCCAGCAAGCCAGTGACTCAGCCCCGTAACAGGGTTGAGGCAAGAATCCCAGTGGAAAAAGGGGAACCGGCCAGGCAGAGCTTTCCAGAGCCTTTCCGTTCACCTTCCCACTCCTGGGCCAGACTACACTCAATCATATGACCCACTGAAGAGATGAGTCTTCAGTAAAGACTTAAAGGTTGAGAATGTCTCTGACATGGGTAGGCAGACCGTTCCATAAAAATGGAGCTCTATAGGAGAAAGCCCTGCCTCCAGCTGTTTGCTTAGAAATTCTAGGGACAATTAGGAGGCCTGCGTCTTGTGAGGTATAGGTATGTACGGCAGGACCAAATCAGAGAGGTAGGTAGGAGCAAGCCCATGTAATGCTTTGTAGGTTAGCAGTAAAACCTTGAAATCAGCCCTTGCTTTGACAGGAAGCCAGTGTAGAGAGGCTAGCACTGGAGTAATATGATCAAATTTTTTGGTTCTAGTCAGGATTCTAGCAGCCGTATTTAGCACTAACTGAAGTTTATTTAGTGCTTTAAGCCGGAAAATAGAGCATTGCAGTAGTCTAACCTAGAAGTGACAAAAGCATGGATTAAGTTTTCTGCATCATTTTTGGACAGAAAGTTTCTGATTTTTGCAATGTTACGTAGATGGAAAAAAGCTGTCCTCGAAATGGTCTTGATATGTTCTTCAAAAGAGAGATCAGGGTCCAGAGTAACGCCGAGGTCCTTCACAGTTTTATTTGAGACGAAGTACAACCATTAAGATTAATTGTCAGATTCAACAGAAGATCTCTTTGTTTCTTGGGACCTAGAACAAGCATCTCTGTTTTGTCCGAGTTTAATAGTAGAAAGTTTGCAGCCATCCACTTCCTTATGTCTGAAACACATGCTTCTAGCGAGGGCAATTTTGGTGCTTCACCATGTTTCATTGAAATGTACAGCTGTGTGTCATCCGCATAGCAGTGAAAGTTTACATTATGTTTTCGAATAACATCCCCAAGAGGTAAAATATATAGTGAAAACAATAGTGGTCCTAAAACAGAACCTTGAGGAACACCGAAATGTACAGTTGATTTGTCAGAGGACAAACCATTCACAGAGACAAACTGATATCTTTCCGACAGATAAGACCTAAACCAGGCCAGAACATGTCCGTGTAGACCAATTTGGGTTTCCAATCTCTCCAAAAGAATGTGGTGATCGATGGTATCAAAAGCAGCACTAAGGTCTAGGAGCACGAGGACAGATGCAGAGCCTCGGTCCGATGCCATCAAAATGTCATTTACCACCTTCACAAGTGCCGTCTCAGTGCTATGATGGGGTCTAAAACCAGACTGAAGCAACAGCCTTCTCTAAAATCTTTGAGAGGAATGGAAGATTCGATATAGGCCGATAGTTTTTTATATTTTCTGGGTCAAGGTTTGGCTTTTTCAAGAGAGGCTTTATTACTGCCACTTTTAGTGAGTTTGGTACACATCCAGTGGATAGAGAGCCGTTTATTATGTTCAACATAGGAGGGCCAAGCACAGGAAGCAGCTCTTTCAGTAGTTTAGTTGGAATAGGGTCCAGTATACAGCTTGAAGGTTTAGAGGCCATGATTATTTTCATCATTGTGTCAAGAGATATAGTACTAAAACACTTGAGCGTCTCTCTTGATCCTAGGTCCTGGCAGAGTTGTGCAGACTCAGGACAACTGAGGTTTGGAGGAATCAGGTTTAAAGAGGAGTGTAATTTGCTTTCTAATAATCATAATCTTTTCCTCAAAGAAGTTCATGAATTTATCACTGCTAAAGTGCAAGTCATCCTCTCTTGGGGAATGCTGCTTTTTAGTTAGCTTTGCCACAGTATCAAAAAGGAATTTCGGATTGTTCTTATTTTCCTCAATTAAGTTAGAAAAATAGGACGATCGAGCAGCAGTAAGGGCTCTTCGGTACTGCACGGTACCATCCTTCCAAGCTAGTCGGAAGACTTCCAGTTTGGTGTGGCGCCATTTCCGTTAAAGAGCCGGGTATTTTCTGTTACCATGGAGCTAGTTTCTTATGAGACATTTTTTAGTTTTTTCACTGCATCTAGGGTATTGTTAAATTGAGATCCTCAGTTAGGTGGTTAACGGATTTTTGTCCTCTTTTGGTTAGGCAGGAGTCTGAAGGGCATCAAATTTGTGTTGTCTGAATTTATGCACGACTTTTGATGTTCCTTGGTTGGGGTCTGAGCAGATTATTTGTTGCAATTGCAAACGTAATAAAATGGTGGTCTGATAGTCCAGGATTATGAGGAAAAACATTAAGATCCACAACATTTATTCCATGGGACAAAACTAGGTCCAGCGTATGACTGTGAAATCCAGAGACATGTTGGACAAAAACTAGTATGAAAAAGCCTTTTGGAGTGGGTCTGTGGACTTTTCCATGTGAATATTAAAGTCACCAAAGATTAGAATATTATCTGCAATGACTACAAGGTTTAGGAATTCAGGGAACTCAGTGAGAAATTTGGCCCAGGAGGCCTGTAAACAGTAGCTATAAAAAGTGATTGAGACATAGATTTCATGACTAGAAGCTCAAAAGACGAAAACGTCATTTTTTTTTAAATTATTTTCTCAAATAACACCTCCGCCTTTGCGGGATGCACGGGGGATATGGTCACTAGTGTAGCCAGGAGGTGAGGCCTCATTTAACACAGTAAATTCATCAGGCTTAAGCCATGTTTCAGTCAGGCCAATCACATCAAGATTATGATCAGTGATTAGTTCATTGACTATAATTGCCTTTGAAGTAAGGGATCTAACATTAAGTAGCCCTATTTTGAGATGTGAATCATGATCTCTTTCATAATGACAGGAATGGAGGTGGTCTTTATCCTAGTGAGACATGACACCGCCATGTTTAGTTTTGCCCAACCCAGGTCGAACAGACACGGTCTCAATGGTGATAGCTGAGCTGACTACACTAACTATGCTAGTGGCAGACTCCACTATGCTGGCAGGCTGGCTAATAGCCTGCTGCCTGGCCTGCACCCTATTTCATTGTGGAGCTAGAGGAGTTAGAGCCCTGTCTATGTTGGCAGATAAGATGAGAGCACCCCTCCAGCTAGGATGGAGTCCGTCACTCCTAAGCAGGTCAGGCTTGGTCCTGTTTGTGGGCGAGTCCCAGAAAGAGGGCCAATTATCTACAAATTCTATCTTTTGGGAGGGGCAGAAAACAGTTTTCAACCAGCGATTGAGTTGTGAGACTCTGCTGTAGAGCTCATCACTCCCCCTAACTGGGAGGGGGCCAGAGACCGATGCCGACACATCTTTCTAGCTGATATCAGAAGCTATGTTGCGCTTGGTGAACTGTTTCATCCTAACATCATTGGTGCGACGTGATAACAAGATCTCTATACTCTCTACACTCGCCAGTTTTAGCTTTAGCCAGCACCATCTTCAGATTAGCCTTAACTCGGTAGCCCTGCCCCCGGGTAAACAGTGTATGATCGCTGGATGATTCGCTTTAAGTCTAATACTGCGGGTAATGGAGTCGCCAATGACTAGAGTTTTCAATTTGTCAGAGCTAATGGTGGGAAGCTTCGGCGTCTCAGACCCCGTAACGGGAGGAGTAGAGACCAGAGAAGACTCGGCCTCACACTTGAAATGGGGAGAACCGGTTGAAAGTTTCTGCTGCTTAATGGGGTTGTCCAGCTGCGGGGAGCCTAACGATTGCGTCTGAAGCTTTCAGTAAATCCTCGCCTGGGACCCAAAACATGTTAATACTTAGCTTCGGCAGAGGATCCAGGCGGAGTGAAAAAGTCGAGGAAAAAAATAAATATGACGGTAATTAAAAAGTGAAACCTGCCAGGATGAATGACACATAATATGCGACCGGAAATGTAAACGTCTGGGACCCAAAAATACAGCAGAGGATCAGGCAACTATTGACATCAGGATGAATACAAGTATCCTTCACTGTATTTGTTTACCACTACCCCTATTGTCCGCACTAAATTGAGTGGTAGAAAGCAGAGCCCAAATATCACTAAGCAGATACCCATCATCCTCTGTGATTTGATCTTATCGGCAAGGCCCCTTGCTGAGTTGATATTGAGTTGAGACACTGAGTTTGCCAGGCGACGATAGCTTTCTGCAGCCACTGAGAAAGGCAGAAGGAATCCTAAGATGAATAAGAAGAAGTTTATGATAAAGTACACATCTGTCAGATCATGCTGATGGATGGTCAGACATTGGGTTTTATCTCCCTCCTTACTGGGTGGAAGAAAGAAAGTTAGGACAAGAGCTTCTACTAGAAGCAGCAACCAAACTCCACCACATAACTTCCTTACAAACCCATTTTGTTTCATACGGGAGCTTTTGTTGAATTTGACAATCACCACATAACGATGAATGCTGATGAGCATGAGGAACAGGATGCTGCCGAAGAAGAGTGCACTTAGAAGGACAATCTTGAATACACACAGTAATGGTCCAAATGTCCAGTTGCTGCCGTTGGTTAAGTATACAGCCATCGGGGGAGTTGCAGGGGTGCCAAGGGCATCACTCAGGGCCAAGTTGAACTGCATGGTGGTACCAGAGCTCCAATGTGGTATACGAAGGCAGAAGACCCACAGAGTGAAGCTGTTGAGGAGGAAGCCAACCACAAAGACCAGGATTAGGATCACAGGGATGGAACCATGTTGGGATTCCACTGTACAGAGCTCAGTGTTACTGCTGTTGGCTGGGATGGTGGTTATGTCGGCATTTATGTTTGCTGGGATAGTGGTCAGGGACTGGAACGACATGGAGGGAGACTCTGTGCTGGTCATCTTGAGAAGAAATCGATGTAGAGTGGAAGTAGATATTCTTAAAACACCTTTGAAGGAAACATTTATGAAGAGTAATATTTAGGATGGGAAAATTAAATTATAAAATGTTGTTTCTCATTTTCATGCATTTAAACCATTTTATTGTATCTTGCAACACTTCATAGACTGATGTCAAAGGATGCTATTGCATTGAACTTTTCCTGTGTTGCCACATTTTCTTGCACTGCCTCTCAACAATTATATCTCACAATGGTAAGATTGTCTAAGAATATCCAGTTCACAAACCCAGGTACAGATCTGGATTTAAACAAAAACATCTGAAATGTGAGTAAAGGTAGCCTACAACTAAATATTTATGAACCATGATATTAAGATCAAGACTGCAATTCTCAATTTATAACTGTATATTGTTAACAGTAAGCAAATATGTGCATCTTGGGCGGCAGGGTAGCCTTGTGGTTAGAGCGTTGGACTAGTAACTGAAAGGTTGCAAGTTCGAATCCCCGAGCTGACAAGGTACAAATCTGTCATTCTGCCCCTGAACAGGCAGTTAACCCACTGTTCCTAGGCCGTCATTGAAAATAAGAATAGTAAAATAAAGGTAAAATTAAATCTCTCTACCATCTGCCTTTGTCAGAGACAACCTGCTATTATAAACCCATAAGAGAAACCTTACCAAGCTTTGCATTACACCAGTCACACTTGCTGCTCTCAGAATGGGACAGTGTGAGCACCTCTAGTGACTTCCTGCATGATGCGGGGAAAGTAATGACAATATTTTTTCGTCATCAGCAATGCAATCATCAAACCACACAAAAAGTGACAAAACCATACATAAGTGTTCAATTGGGTTGAGATCTGGTGGGTGACTGACTGACTGACTAGCCATTGTAGCAAAAATCATAGGCAACTGGGCATTTCTATACATGACGCTAAGCATGATGAGATGTTAATTACCCAATTAACTCAACAACCACATCTGTGTGGAAGCACCTGCTTTCAATATACTTTGTATCCCTCGTTTACTCAAGTGTTTCCTTTATTTTGGCACTTACCTGTACATTCTTCCTTCACAGGTCCCATGTCAATGTTAGATACTATTTATGTAAAAATGAAAAAGACACTGAGCAAACACAATAAACAATAAGCCAATGTGATTATACTACTATGAGGTTCCTTATTCAAGACATGTTCGAATGCTGGGTGTGGATGTCTTCTAAATCAATGGAGGGAGAATCAATAGCAGTATCATAGATGATCTGGTCATTTGTGGCCGGGTCTTCTTTAAACTTGACATCAAATTTTCTGAGAGACCTATGAATAGCCTTGACAAAGTTGTGTGATCCAAAACAATAAAGCAATGGGTCCAGGCAGCAGTTTGCTCCAGCCAAAATCCAGGAGATATAGTATGCAGTCTCCACCTGCAGGAGAAGACTGCATTGTTCTGGAAAGTACTTCTTTAATATGACAGCCACAGTTCGTATCACGTTCAGAGGAGTGAAGCACAGTGCAAATATCACCAGACACATGGCCACCATTTTACGTGACTTGGCCTTTATATCACGGCCCTTGGACATGTTGATATTGATACGAGACATTGATCTTGCTAGCTGAACATAGCAGGTCACTGCCACTGAGAGAGGCAGCAGGAACCCAGGGATGAGCATAACGAAGTTGATGGCGAAGTAGACGTCAATGTATTTTTCCTGATGAATGCTGAGACATTGTGTGCGGTTTCCCATTGGGCTTGTGTTTAATAAGAAGAAACAGGCAATTCCCTTAGCCAACAAAACCAGCCAGACTCCAGCACACAGATTCTGAACAAACGCCTTTCGTTTCATACAGGAGCCCCTTTTAAACTGGACAACTACCACGTATCGATGAATGCTGATGAGTGTTAGGAACAGGATACTGCCATAGAAGTGAATGCTCAGCAAGGCAATCTTCAGCTTGCACAGAAAAGCTCCAAAGGGCCAGTGGCTACCCATAACAAAGTATGTTGCCATTAATGGTGCAACTGGTGTGATAACAGTGTCACTGACAGCCAAATGAAACTGCAGGACAGTACCAGAGCTCCACTGTGGTATACGGCAGCAGAAGACCCACAGACTGAAACTGTTGAGGAAGAAACCAACCAGGACAACCAGGAGGAAAACAGTGATGGACACGTGTTGGGGTTCCACTGTACAGGACTCAGAGAGACTTCTGTTGTCCAGAGGCAACACGGATGGAGACACTGTGCTGTTCATTTTAGGATGGGATGTATGGGGTATGCCGGCTATTAACATTCACCTTAAGAAAAAATAGAGTAAATTGGAATGGATTACTAGTCAGACCACAAAGAAACTGAAACGTTACATTTTGTAAAATAAATGATGCAGATATTGTGTGTTGCATCCTTGTTAATTCTTATAAGGTGGTGTTCAGTGTAGTCAGACAGTAGAACTGAAAACACACCAAACAGGATGTAAAACTTGAAGTGAGAACAGATCTCACCCCAAGTCAACTATCACAGGGACATCACATGTCACAAAATAGCTTTTAATTCTAACAAAACAAATAGAATTCTCTGATTTAAAAGTATAACCACATTTTAAAATGAACATTCAATCAATATATGCACAATATATGATTTAAAGCAACTTCAAGCTTACATACACTCCCCTCCATATTTAAAAAAAATAAAATTTAAAAAAGTTTTTACATTTGGCTCTATACTCCAGCATTTTGGATTCCACATTTTAGCCTGTCCAAAAAAACAAGAGGGAAGTGTAACTGAACACAATTGTGAAAAGTTTATGAGAATCCAATTAGTTGCAGGTTAAAATATCTATACACAATGACACATTTAAAGGAAAATACTGCATTATGGAGAAGCTTGTGATCCTGATGAAAGGTTATAACATCTACTTTTGAGTAGGCTACTTACTTAAGCTTGCGCTTGCAGTCCATCAGTGGGACAAGACCTGAATGACAAGCTAGTTCGAACTTCCCCTGACTTCTATGTGAGGATTTGGTCTGCTGTAGTCGCACACAACCATGATATGTAATATATACAGGCAGAAGCAGAATTGGTCTTTCTCATAACCACGTGTTGAAGCACAAATATGGGCTAGATCAAATTATTCTTCCTGTGTGGATATGAGTCAAAACCCCAAACTTTATTATAGCCAGGATGTGAAACCACTTCACCGAATGCTTAAATTACATGCTTGAAATCTTACTGTAGCATTGGCAGTTGTCATTGTGTAAAACTTGGAACAGTTCTTGAGTAATGGATTTAAATAAACAGTTAAACATTTATCTAATAAAAAAAATGTTAACAATTATTCTAACTTTGTCTTTCCTATAAGTCCAATCATTTAGATTTGTTGTATTCTATTTTGAGTCTAATGTCTTGAAATGCTAAGAATAGAATCAGTATTTCTACATTGTGAATTCCAAATTCTTTACTTTGTCCAGTTACCATAGCAATACCAAGGAACTTTAAATGAATAGGTGTCGCTATGGTAATTAGACAAAGAATTCACAAGAATGCAGCAATGATGATCATATTATTAAGATTTGAGACAATAAAAAATACAAAGTTTGTTCATTCTGTATAATCATGTAGCCTACCTGCTATAAAGACACATTTGTAATTTTTCTCACATTCAATGTTTTGACAGATAAAAATGTCCAGTTTGTGGAAACTCAAACAAACCACTCCACTGGCACCAGAAAAAAGCTCTGGAACACCCCTGGATTTTGTGCAATGCATTGGTAAAGCACTGCTACAGCCCAGGTCAGTAGCCAGACAGACTCCAAATCAAGTGAGAAGAAAACAGGTAGGGGAATCATGATGCCAGAGGCACCAATTTGCAAATCATCTGACATTTAACTGTTTCAAAACTATAGCCATGTCTCTTCCTCTGATATTATTGTGTTATGCAGATAAGATATACTATCAGAAGCAGGTCAGCATGCTTCAAGTCATCCTCAAAGCATGAGAACACATCAATGCTTTCCATTGATCCACGGTAGGCTAGCAAAACTGTACATTCTATTAGACTAACATCAATCACACCAGATGAAAAGATAATAATGCTAGAGATGTACATTTGAGAAGGCCTATGCAAGTCTGGCCAGACACATGACGTAGTGTGAGATTGTAACTGGAACTGATACTATCATCTTTCCAGTTGTAACACAGTTACATGGAGATGTGTGATGTCGGTTCAGGGTTCTTTATGATGAGTTCTTAGTATCCCATTGTAACAGGTCGGGGACAGTCAATGTGGACAAGTGGAGTCAAAGAGAGCTGTCTGAATGGGACATCAACAGGATCAGCAGTGGTGGCGGCAGGATTTTTTCACTGGGGTAGCTATGGGGTAGCTTGTTCACGGCATAGGGGTGGATTACATGCACACACGCGGTCACGTCCGTGTGGTGAGGGAGAACGATGTCGACCTCGATCACCAAATATCTTTGAGTATACATATGTACTCAACATGTCATTGAAAATCATGTTAGGGTTTGCAAGAAACCAACGGTTAACTCCCAAACAACAGCCCTTCATTACTCCAATGCCAATTATCTTGGGTTCAATATTTTACAGCTAGTAGCCTACTGTTATAGCTATAGGAAACAACACAGCTATCTGCAAATCTTTAGCTACTAGCCAATATTTACAACTTTGCAAAAAGTCAACTGCAACTATTTTGAAACAATAGGAATCGGGTCGTAAAACAGATCAATGGTCAGATACACACACATCCTGATTTAAACTAATTTAGCTAGTGATTTAAAAGATCTGACTCTTGATCAGGGGATAGCTAGAGGCAAATTTTACATGTCTTTGAACTATCAGTCAGATGGATTTTTCAACCACTCAAATTCAAGACATTCTGTCAGAGCCAATGAGGAGGCACGGTGTTATGTAGGCTGGACCCTGAGCAGTCAGAGCTCGTTTGTGAGAACAGGATTTTGAGAGACAGAAAAATTTACTCATTATATATATTGAAATGAAAACATTATTAATTTATTTCTTGGGGGTGCTAGGCCTATTTTTGACGGCACTTCAGCACCGTCTTGCCCCGGCCCAAAGCCGCCACTGAGGATCAGGAATTCCCGAATGTCCAAGCCCTTTAGAATACCAAGCGCAGTATCACAGGTGAGTTGACTCTTGCTAACACAAACTCTTTCATGAGTATTGAGGGGAAAGAGGAAAGATAACATCAATGATGTGTCTCTTCCTTCAGAGTGTCAATGTCTCACGGGTAAACACTGCTAGGACCCAACACCTACATGATTTTAAGACCGACACACTGCAGGACAGCCGGAGTCAGCTCAGAGCTGATACCAGCCTAAAGAGCATTGATCTTAAGCAGTACAGGAAATCAATCCATGTGAGGAATGGTGGTTTGAAGCCTTTGAAACCTGTTGGCCCACAGAGACCAAGTATATTACAGTGTACTGGCATAACTTCAGGTAAAATCACATTGTTTGTTCTTTCATTCATTTAAAACTGAGCATTCTTCAGACTTTCTACTGTAACCATTGATAAAACATTTAGTTGTTCAAGACTGTTTCACCTTTTGTTATGTGATGATAAATCACATTTCCTCCTAAGACCCTATGAAGAATGTGCAAGAGAAATACCACCAGGGTGACAACACGGCTCCTGTGTTCAGGCGCTTCTATGAGGTGATGCTTGAGGAGCCACAGAGAAGACGTCAAGACAGGCAAAGGCAAGCACTGACATTTCCTTGACAACTCTGTCAGTTTGTTTGGCTCGCAGGATTAGCTAACTGGTAATATTCACTTTCCCTCAAACATGATATCATTGTTTCCCTCCTATAGATCTGCCCACACATCAGGAACGTTTGGAGGTCACATGGATGATGAACACCTAGAGACGGCAACATCAGATTACTGCCTGGAGGTCCGTAGCTGCTCCCCAGACACCCTGCAGCTTCAGCTAGAGGGCCTGTGTCTGCAGGGGGAGTGGGGCCAGCTGGGTGGGGGTAAGAGGTATAGCTCACTACCTACAAGTCACCCAGTAAAAGAGACTTTCTTCAAGAGTATGGTGTCAAATGACTCCCATAAGGACGCAGGATGTGCGAGTGGCAGGAAAATAGAGGACACAAGTAAAGAGGACAGTTCGAAGGACACAGCAGACCCTTTCTTCATTAACAAGTGGGATCCAGGCCAGCTTAAAGTCACCTTCACACTTAAAGACTCAAATGAGCAGATGATAAAGAGCGTCCTCCAAAAGCCCCCCTCTTCCTGAAACTCAGCAAGAATCGAGTCCATATTCTTTATAGTGGTCACTTGACATCAGAGGTGGAAAAAGTATCCAATTGTCATACTTGAGTAAAAGTAAAGATACCGTAATCGAAAGTGACTTAAGCAAAAGTGAATTTCACCCAGTGAAATACTACTTGAGTAAAGGTTTAAGTATTGGTTTTAAATATACGTAAGTATCAAAAGTAAAAATGATTTCAAATTCCTTATATTAAGCCATACAGACAGCACCATTTTTTTTCATTTACGGACAGCCAGGGGCACACTCCAGACATCATCTATAAATTGACCATGTGTGTTTAGTGAGTCCGCCAGATCATAGACAGTAGAGATGAGCAGGGGTGTTCTCTTGATAAAGAGCGTGAATTGGACCCTTTTCCTGTCCTGCTAAGCACTCAAAATGTAACGTGTACTGTTGGGTTTCAGGGAAAATGTATGGAGTAAAATGTACATCACTTTCTTTAGGAATGTAGTGAAGTAAAAGTTGTAAAAAATATAATTAGTAAAGTACAGAAAAATACTTCAGTAGTACTTAAAAGTTGTGTAAGTAAACATACTTTAACTTTACACTGCTGCTCTACATTGTGAGGTCTGAGATTAAATTAAAAAAGGTCAACATTCTGTATGTCTGATATTTTAACTCCTGTATGAGTCATTGCTGCCCTTGACAACTTCCATTTTTTATACTATTTTTGGAATTCTAGAGACACTACAAGGTCAAAAGTATATGGACACCTGCTTGTCGAACATCTCATTCAAAATTAATGGGCATTAATATGGAATTGGTCCCCCCTTTGCTGCTATAACAGCCTCCACTCTTCTGGGAAGGCTTTCCACTAGATGTTGGAACATTGCTGCAGGGACTTGCTTCCATTCAGTCACAAGAGCATTAGTGAGGTCAGGCACTGATTGTCATGCTGGGGACTGAAATGTGACTGAAGGAACACAAACATCGGCACAGACACAGGCATACAAACACATGATAACATACACACTATAAACACAAGTACACATGGATTTTGTGTTGTATATATGTGGTAGTGGAGTATGGGCCTGAGGGCACACAACACAGTGTGTTGTGAATTCTGTAAATGAAAGTATTGTAATGTTTTTAAAATTGTATAACTGCCTTCATTTTGCCGGACCCCGGGAAAAGTTGCTGCTGCCTTTGCAGCAGCTTATGGGGATCCATAATAAATACAAATGCTGAAACAGGAAAGGCCTTCCACAAACTGTTGCCAGAAAGCTGGAAGCACAGAATAGTCTAGTATGTCATTGTATGCTGTAGCGTTAAGATTTCCCAACACTGGAACTAAGGGGCCTAGCCCGAACCAGCCCCAGACCATTATTCCTCCACCACCAAACTTTACATTTACAGTTGGCACTATGTATTCGTGCCGGTAGCATTCGTGCCGGCCAAACCCAGATTTTTCCATAGGACTGCAAGATGGTGAAGAGTAATTCATCACTCCAGAGAACACTATTCCACTGCTCCAGAGCCCAATGGCAGCGAGCTTTACACCACTCCAGCCAACGCTTGGCATTGAGCATGGTGATCTTAGGTTTGTGTGAGTCTGCTCGGCCATGGAAACCCATTTCATGAAGCTCCCGACGAACAGTTCTTGTGCTGACGTTGCTTCCAGAGGCAGTTTGTAACTCGGTAGTGAGTGTTGCAACAGAGGGTAGACGTTTTCTTAAGCGCTTCAGCATTCAGCGGTCCCGTTCTGTGAACTTATGGGACCTACCACGTCGCAGCTGAGCTGTTCTTGCTCCTAGACGTTTCCACGTCCACAATAACAGCACTTACAGTTGACCAGGGCAGCTCTAAGAGGGCAGAAATTTGATGAACTGACTTGTTGGAAACGTGGCATCCAATGACGGTGCCACACAAAGTCACTGAGCTCTTTAGTAAGGCCATTCTACTGCCGATGTTCGTCTAGAGATCCTAAGGGTGTCCACATACTCGTCTATATATAGTATAAACTTTTTTAACCATTTCTAAATTAATTTATTTAAAGCTTGCGTCACCACTGACACAATACAAACAGTACATACACACACATATACTTATAACAATAATTAAGCAAGACTAAGTATTTCTAAAAT
This sequence comes from Oncorhynchus gorbuscha, assembly GCF_021184085.1. Taxonomy (NCBI): domain Eukaryota; kingdom Metazoa; phylum Chordata; class Actinopteri; order Salmoniformes; family Salmonidae; genus Oncorhynchus; species Oncorhynchus gorbuscha. The sequence continues at coordinate 62,855,317 of NC_060176.1, read as the reverse complement.
TAAAAAGTAATAATTCACACTGAAAAACATTGGCAACTGAGTTACATTGTTAAAGCTGGAAAACTGCTTCAAATACGACATCTTAATAAAACAAGTATTAGAAAACAAACTAAACCTTAACCATAGTACCCATAGAGGAAATTACATTTAGTCATTTTTTTATAGTTTCATGAGCCAACCTAAATTCAACATGTAATATCAGCATCCATTTTTTCAGACTAATTGGTTTCCTTCTTTTGCTGCTCCCTACCACCTCCTCTCTCAGAGCGATGTTGTTGGAGTGGAAGCTGTAGTGGGCACTTTAACAGGATGGAGGTCCAGGGAGTGGGCTTCGTCTGGCTGGGGAGGACTCTTCTTTTGGGCCTCCAGTTTCTCTGTCAGCCTGGTGTACAGCTCCTTTACCTGGTCACTGCTCTGTGGACACCAGACAAGCACAGAGAACAGAGAATGAAGAATATGGAAATACTGTAGTTATGCCACAGGGCCAGGAGCTTTCCCATGGCCCTGACTATGGGACGTGACTATGTGACCTGAGTAGGAAAAACTATTTTATAAGCCACATGTCATTTTCAGAACAGTAAAACGTAACGTTACCTGATATAACCCCAGCTCTATGATAATATGAGTGAGGAGTTTCACAATGGGTATCACCTGGGGGTGGAGCCAATCTCGGAAGATCCAAATATAAGTGGCTGTAATACACTTTCATCTCACTTCTAAGTACAGTAAAGTCAGAAGTCTACATACACCTTAGCCAAATACATTTTTTTTTTAAACTCAGTTTTTCACAATTCCTGACATTTAATCCCAGTAATGATTCCCTGTTTTAGGTCAGTTAGGATCACCACTATTTTAAGAATGTGTGTTCTTCGACTTGCAAGCCTCCCCCTTTTTCCTCCAAACATAACGATGGTCATTGTGGCCAAACAGTTCAAAAATAAATTATCAGAAGACCAGAGGACATTTCTCCAAAAAGTGAGAGCTTTGTCCCCATGTGCAGTTGCAAACTGCAGTCTGGCTTTTTTTAATGGTAGTTTTGGAGCAGTGGCTTCTTCCTTGCTGAGTGGCCTTTCAGGTAATGTCGATATAGGACTCGTTTTACTGTGGATATAGATACTTTTGTACCCGTTTCCTCCAGCATCTTCACAGGGTCCTTTGCTGTTGTTCTGGGATGGATTTGCACTTTTCGCACCAAAGTACGCTCATCTCTAGGAGACAGAACGAGTCTCCTTCCTGAGTGGTATGACGGCTGCGTGGTTCCATGGTACCTTCAGGCATTTGGAAATTGCTCCCAAGGATGAGCCAGACTTGTGGAGGTCTACAAATGTTTCTGAGGTCTTGGCTGATTTCTTTTGATTTTCCCATGATGTCAAGCAAATAGGCACTGAGTTTGAAGGTTGGCCTTGAAATACATCCACAGGTACATCTCCAATTGACTCAAATTATGTCAATTAGTCTATCAGAAGCTTCTAAAGCCATGACATCATTTTCTGGAATTTTCCAAGCTGTTTAAAAGGCACAGTCAACTTAGTGTATGTAAACTTCTGACCCACTGGAATTGTGATACAGTGAAATAATCCGGCTAAACAATTGTTGGAAAAATTACTTGTGTCATGCACAAAGTAGATGTCCTAACCGACTAGACAAAACTATAGTTTGTTAACAAGTCATTTGTGGAGTTGTTGAAAAACTAGTTTTAATGACTCCAACATAAGTGTATGTAAACTTCCGACTTAAAATGTACATGTGGTCTTCCTTACACAGAGCGTGAGGGAAACACTGAGTCACCTCACTCATAATATCATAGACCCTGGGTTATGTCAAGTAACCTTATGTAGGTAGGCCGTCATTGTAAGTAAGAATTTGTTCTTCACTGACTTGCCTAGTTAAATAAATAAAAACGTAGCCAACTCCAGTAGAGCTCCTAATCTCTCCGAAGCCAAGTCTAGACAGGATCAACCCTCAGAAGTCCTGACAGTAAGCACCGTATGCTCTAATGAGGGCACAGTGATGTCCAGTTGGTATGGGGGGGTAGCCCTGCATTACAGACCTCTTGAACAGAGACGCTTTTGAACAATGCCCGTGACACAGCCATACGTCTGTTGGAGTGAGCACTCAGGCCCTTCGGAGGTTGTAAACCCTTGCTGTTATATGCCAGTAAAATAGCCTCCATCATCCGATGTGATAAACACTTGCGAGAAATTGGTCCCAAGAAACAAAGAGCAGATCGCTCTTTCATAGGGCTCTCGTCCAGACATTTAGATATGCAATGGACGTACTGGACACAAGCAGTGGAGACGCTCATCCTCCATGGAGGACAAGGTCGGTGGGTGAAAGGTCAACAGCTGTAAAGTGAGGCGATTATAAGCACAACTTACTTCAGGCACAAAAGCGGGGTAAGGATGCAAGATAACTAAACTTGGATGACCACAGGGCAAAGCTCAGGTACTAGTGGTGAACTGACAGAGCGTGCAATTCCCCCACCTGTTTTGCAGATATAATGGCTAAAAGCAGTTTTAAATGAGATAAATAAAATGTCCATGCTTTCCAGTGGCATGAACGGCTGCTGTGAAATGTCCTCAAGCACGCAGAAGGGTCCCAGGATGAGACTAGCCGTTTGGGTACTGGGCACCCTTTTAAAATGACGGACGAGGTGGTACTTCTCCGCTGTACCATTGTCAAAGCCTATGTTGCAGGCCAAGTACATCTTTGCAGTGTAAAAGGTTTGTCCTTGTCCAAAAGGTCCTGCAGGGGGCAGAGTAACTCTGGAATTGAGCAAAGAAATGGAAGGATCTGTTTCTGATCACACCGTCTATCAAACACACCGCACTTCTTGTTGTGTAGTGCGAGTGTTGACGGGGCTGTAATGCTCTGAAGTCTCCACGACTTTCAGCGGCAGGCCTGTCGCATTAAGATTCATCCTCTCATGGGCCAGGACTAAAGAGCCCCAATGTTCGGATTGCGACGGAAAATCATTCTGTTCACTTGGGTCAGCAAATTGCGTACCGGTAGTTGCCAGGTCTGTTCGAACAGGAGTGACAGATCTGGTAACCATAGCCATCCTGGCCAGAATAGGGCTATCAGGATGAGAGACCACTGCTGTTCTGACACTGGAGAGAATCATACAGAGGGGGGAAATGCGTAAAGCTGTACTCTTAGCCATGGGTGTGCCTGCGCGTCAACCCCGAGTAGCGCATCATTGCTTGTCATTGAAAAGAACAGCAGGTAGTGCGCGTTTTTGTGTGATGCGATCTACAGGCGCCTGTCCTAATTTCTCCCATATTCTGGCCAATATGTGGGGATGGATTCCCTCTGGACAACAAGTCCGCTCCTTTGTTCATTGGGCATGGGTCACGCTTGGGGCATGGGTCGTGCCTGGGGCGTAACAAATGGAGATATGCGCTGCTCCACAACAGGAGTTTGTGTGGGAGGCGCAGGGATTGGGTGCCACCCTGGAGGTTGATGTATGCCACTGTAGCTCTATTGTCCTTTCTGATTAGGACTCCGGAATTGTCCAGAGAAAAGGCAGAAAGTGCTTTAAGGCCAGAAGTAGAGGTCGACCGATTATGATCTTTCAACGCCGATACTGATTAAAAATCGGCCGATTATATATATATATATATATATATATATATATATATATATATATATATATATATATATATATATATATTTGTAGTAATGACAACTACAACAATACTGAATGAACAATGAACACTTATTTGAACTTAATATATTACAAATAAAATCTATTTAGTCTCAAATAAATAATGAAACATGTTCAATTTGGTTAAAATAACACAAAAACAGTGTTGGAGAAGAAAGTAAAAGTGCAATATGTGCCATGTAAAAAAGCTACCGTTTAAGTTCCTTGCTCAGAACATGAGAACAAATGAAAGCTGGTGGTTCAATATTCCCAGTTCTTCAATATTCCCAGTTAATAAGTTTTAGGTTGTAGTTATTATAGGAATTATGACGCGTCGACTATTTCTCTCTATACCATTTGTATTTCATATAACTTTGACTATTGGATGTTCTTATAGGCACTTTACTATTGCCAGCCTAATCTCAGGAGTTGATAGGCTTGAAGTCATAAACAGCTCTGTGCCTCAAGCATTGCTAAGAGTTGCTTGCAAATGCGGTAAAGTGCTGTTTGAATGAATGCTTACGAGACTGCTGCTGCCTACCACCGCTCAGTCAGACTGCTTTATCAAATCATAGACTTAATTATAATAAACAGAGAAATAAGAGCCGTAGGTCATTAATATGGTTAAATCCGGACACTATCATTTAAAAATGTATATATATTTTTTTATTTCAGTTAAATACGTAATCGTTCAGGTGGCAACCCTAAGTCTAAATATTGCTGTTACATTGCCCAACCTTCAAAGTTGTGTCAGAGCCAGGCAGCTCAAACTGTTGAATATACCCTAACTCTGCTTGTACTGAACACAAAAGAAGTAACACAATTTGCCTCCAAACATGAATTTCATTTAAGTAAATATGCAGGTTTAAAAAAAAAAACTTCTGTGTATTTGTTTTAAGAAAGGCATTGATGTTTATGGTTAGGTACATTTGTGCAATGATTGTGCTTTTTTCGCATATTGCGCTTTTGTTAAACCATCCCCCGTTTGGCGAAGTTGAAGTAGGCTGTGATTCGATGATAAATTAACATGCACTGCATTGATTATATGCAAAGCATGACAAGCTTGTTAACCTAGTAATATCATCAACCATGTGTAGTTAACTTGTGATTATGTGAAGATTGATTGTTTTTTTATAAGATATGTTTAATGCTAGCTAGCAACTTACCATGGCTCCTTGCAGCCACAAGGTCCTTTTCCACGCTTGTGGAAATAGGCATCCTGCAAATCAACTGTAATGAACCAATAGCCTTGACGAATGAAGAGAGACCACACGTTTCGCCTAACATTATAGAATGTGGACTTTCTTAGATAGCTGATGAGGATCCGTAGGTCCAATATGGGGTGCTGCCCTACCCTTCTTGGGAACCAGGAAGTAACGAGAGTTGAAACTGCTCTGGGCTTCTGCTGCTGCTACTACTCTGATCTTCCTTTTGCTCAACAGAGTGGAGATCTCCTGCTCTAGTATTTGAGTCGCCAGTCACTACAGAAACCAACATTCTGTTCTAAGTTTGGCGGTTCTCTGGTAAACTGAAGTCGGAAGCCTCTCGTAACCATGGATAGAACCCAGGGATGGAAGTGTAGCAAGTGGGTCACTGCCGTAGCACCCTGTGGTCCTCTTTTGGTTATATGTTCTGTGCTCCTGGCGAAATGCTTTGGTGCAACAGTGGTATTTTTATTTGAAAAGGCAATAAAACGAACAGGGACAGTGCTTTGTGGCAACTGAAATCTTGTCTTCTGGCCTCTGATTCAACCAACAAGGGTGTTGAGGTGAACACTAGGGTATGGAGGACAATCCGCGGGAGAGTGGTCTGCTCCATCTTTTCTGTGCTTTGATAGAAAAATGCTCGGCCGCTGCACTGGGAACGCGCTCTGGTGGAGCAGAGTGCCCCTCCTGCAGTCTTCAGCCCGGGAGGGGGCAGGGCCGAACATCGTGTGAACCATGCACTGCTCCCCTCTGCTGCTGGGGAGGGACCCCTAGGACCGTCTTCCCCCACTTTCCTCCAGGGGAATTGTTGGGGCGGGACCTTGAAACATCTACAGCGAATGACCGCTCGGTCTCCTGTAACTCTCCTTGACAGGCCATCAGTGAGCGGTAACGTACAGTGCCCTAACAGAGCATGCTGCGGACACATACGCCATCTGGAGGATGCTAAGCGGGCGAAGGCTAGCTGTGAGCCTCAAACCGGAGTAGATTTTGTTGTGAGCTCAATCCTCTCGACGAGAAGCTACTGTCCTATGCTTGGCGGCGGAGTCCTTCATTTTTTCCTGCTAACCTGTTCACAGGTGACAGAGATCCAAGCCGATCGTTAGGAGAGTCGTAGAGGATCTACATCAATTCCGTGAGGAAGACGAAAGAAGTGAGATGAGAGCGCATTACGGCCACTTATATGGGAAGTGGAGTGTCTACAACAATCCTGTTGTGTGATTGGATCTTCCTAGACTGGCTCTGCCCCCACCTAGTGTGAGCGACAGACAATTTTCTTTTACATAACCCCAATCATTGATCTTATGTGGTTAATATTACGTTTTCATGGGTAAAATGCGTGATTACACCATTAATTATTTAGGTGTTTCATGACCCAAAACAGATCTCTGAAAATTGTGCACAATTGTTTACATCATCATTCATTTAGTATGATATCGTGCAAATAAAACATGTAATAATCCTGCAATCCCGAATTGCAATTTATACAATGTGTTACGAATTTGTAAGTGCTCAAGATCCTGTTCAATCTCCTTTGGAACCCATTTCATGCAATATGGCAGTTTGCCCACCTGTTTTGAGGGTTCCAGGGTTTTCACTAAGGTCTCCACACAAGATGGCAGCACTTTCTGGTGAAGGTGAAGCAACAGGCGTAGGTTGTGTCTGTGGACATTGTCTTTACTGTAATACACATAAAAATATGTCAGGGTGTAATGTGAAATGAAGGTAAAATATATGACCCTTAGTACAGGAAGTACAGTACTCTACCTCAATTTCACACATTTCATATATGTTTAGTAACATTTCCATTAATTTCAAATGCAATACATGCAGTAATCTCCTGTATGTCCCAGGAAAAGACAGACCTGGAGAAAGAGTTGAGGAGGAAGCCATCAAACACAGCAGAGCAGAACTCTTCAGTCCCAAACTCATCAGAGAGCAAGGTGAGGTGTGCTGTCAGGAGGTGCAGGAAGATGTCCCCAAAGGCCATGTCATTGTAGGTCTCCACTGCAGTTACATGATAGAGACAAAACAATGGTGAGAGCCAGGTTAACAACAATTTACTAACAGTATTTATGTATTTATATTAACCTGTGGCAAAACAAGTGCAGAACCTACCCAATGCAGGAAGTAACCTTTGTAAGGCATTCTTGTTCCTCTGCTTGGCAATGTGGAGTGCGTAGTACAGACCCATCTCACAAGCCACCCTGTTCTCCTGCAGGTACCTAGGGCAGGGGAGAACTTACTTTAATCAAAGAGGGTCCTCATTCAGACCTCTGTGCAAATACATGTGTATTTAAACATGTTATTTAAATACTTATTTTCTGTGTATTTGAGTATTTTCAAATTATTTTTATAATTATTTTTGAAAATACTTCAATACATAGCCTACTATTTGAAAGTATTTCAAATACTTATTTCAAATACTATTTTTAAATACCTGAGTTAAATGCATGGGAGTTTATTTGAGTGAGTGTGTTTGATTATTTTCCAAAACTTTCAAAGTGCATTTCCAAATAAATTCCAATATTCAACTACTTGTCTTTACTTAGTTCCAAATATCTTTGAAAGTAATTTAAATGCCCTACATAGTATTTGAACCCAGGTCTGTCCTCATTAAACATATAGCAGGTTCATGTACACTGTAAATAACACTGATCATTTCAATGTATATTTTAGAATATCAATACTACTTGTTTTACATTCTACATTTTTTACATGATAATGTTCTTAATGTCAATAGACATATACAAAATTGAATTACAAGCATGCCACGTCTACCAAAGTAACAGTATGTCCCTTCCCCAGTGTGACATCCCATCCCAGTAACTACTTGTTGAAGTTATCAGGCAGGGCTGTGGGGTAGGAGAGGGAGGTCTTCTCCTCACTAGGGAGTTTCTGCTCTACAGTGAAGGTATAGTCGTCCACAAGTACTGACAACATGGCTGGGAGAAAACGTGTCACAACTTCCAGTTCCTGAGAGGGAAAGAATCAAATATGATGAGTCTCTGCCCTGGCTGGTTATGTCACATCTACGCCATCTAGCTGTAGTTCATTGTATTATTTGATATATTTTTTCTTTTACCCCCTTTTCTCCCCAATTTTGTGGTATCCAATTGGTAGTTAGTTGTCTCATCGCTGCAACTCCCGTACGGACTCGGGAGAGGCGAATGTCGAGAGCCGTGCGTCCTCCGAAACACAACCCAAACAAGCCGCACTGCTTCTTGATACAATGCCCATTTAACCCGGAAGCCAGCCACATCAATGTGTCGGAGGAAACACTGTACACCTGGCGACCGTGTCAGCGTGCACTGCGCCTGCCACAGGAGTCACTAGTTCGCGATGGGACAAGGACATCCCTGGCGGCCAAACCCTCCCCTAACTCGGACGACGCTGGGCCAATTGTGCGCCGCCCCGTTGGTCTCCCGGTCGCGGCCGGCTGCGACAGAGACTGGACTCTAATCTCTAGTGGCACAGCTAGCAGTGCCTTAGACCACTGTGCCACTCGGGAGGACCTAGCTGTAGTTCATTGTAAAGAGGTTGTTTTCCTACTCTGCACAACAAACTATTGTTGCTGTGCAGCTCATAAGTAATGTAATACAGACAGGTAAACTCACTGAACAAAAATATGTGATTATAAAATAATACTAATAGAAAGGACTGCATACCAATCGAGGCTCTTTAAAGACCTGGCTGTCAATCATATCCCAAGCACCTTGTCCAAGAGACAGCATTCTGAGTAACAGCATCAGGTCTGGACTGTCCTGTTCATTCACACAGAAACATCCCTTTAGTAGTGGCAATAGGTCTCCACATAGCATCGACAGATTGTGGAAATGGACACAAAAACACAAGGCCACGAATGAAAACATTGAATGTCTTACTCTGGGTAGAGCATCCTGGCTTAGCAATTCTTGCAGGTTTCGGACCGTACTCAAAACCAGGGTGTTACTGGAAAATGGGTCACACAGTATCATGGACAGGTCCCTGGAAAGCAAGACCATTAACATTTTTGTCACATCTTTTTATTAATCCTAAAATGGTGCAATAAGACATGTTCAATCACATTTCACCCATTCTTCTTCTCTCACCCAAGTACTTCCTCCTGTCCTTTCTTCACTCCATCCAGAAAACCTTGCAACTCCCGGGCTCGCTTGGCATCCACAAACTTCTCACGGATACAGGCATCTAAGCACCAGGTGAACTGCCAAGATATAGACGTACAGCACTCTGCACAAGCATCCAAAACATTTGCCAACGTATTTGCATATATTTGAAATCAATACTACTCCTGTTTGCTTACAGAAGACATGCTGTACACATGAGTTAGGCCATACCTTGTGGCAGGAGTCTACTGAGCAGATCTCACTGATGTCCAGGTCATGGAGGGACATGAGCAGCTCTGCACGCAGGGTGCAGTAGTGGACATTACGAGTACGCAGGAAAAGTGTTCGCAGAAACTGGAGCACCATGTCATATAGTTTCACATTCTTCCCAATCATCTGGGTCAGTTTCAAGACTACCTAAAACAGAAAAAAGGATAGTCTCAAGCACACCCAACTCTCTCTTGAATTTACAGACTAACAAATGGTTGACTGAGGAAAAAAAACTATTGACTCTTGTTATTAGGGCCGGGATGATACTTGTTAGTTTCATGGCAAGGAAACAAAACATTAAGCACATTTAACTTCTTTAGGAAAACAATCTTAAAACAAACAGTTATGCTGTCATCCAGTCAATTATTTTCCATGCTATAAGCATGCAATATTTTACATACAGCAGGTTTTTAAAGAACCAAAGATTTTGGTCTGCGTTGTGTTATCATTTTTGCCATAAAAATTATATTGTGATACTGGTATCGTCACAGCCCTACTTGTTATAATGGGTTCATGGCCCTAATCATAACAAATGCTTATTGGAATGTGAACAGAATCTATTGGGAGTGAAAAAGTAATGAAAAGGTCCAGATGTACTGGGGTGGCTCACCTCTCCTTGGCGTCTTGCTTTGGGGGAGGGGCTGAAGAAGTTGTGCAGAATAGAGAGATCACTGCTGAAAAGTGCTGCCTCCTTGCCACGATATACTGCTTGAGCAAGGGCGAGACCTCATCTCCGAAGAGAGCCTGGTTTTCCTGCCAGATCTGCCTCTTCACCTCAACAGCACAGACCTTATACAGTTCCTTATCAGCCATCACAAGCTTCAGCTTTTTCTCTGGTACCTGTTCATAGGAAAATAAACACTCAATCAGAACATTTCAAACACTGAGCTGTGGTAGAAATAAAGGTGCTTTGGAGAAAGAATCATGGAAAACAAGTCACTTCTTATGGCTAATGTTATTTGCAAAGAACTATAAATTGAAAAAGAACTGCATTCACTTAAAGCTAGAATCATTGAAATTGGTGAAACTGCCACATCCGTTTGGGATATTAAAACAAAGAAGTTACATCTCGGACATTATTGCACAGGAGATTGAACAGCGGAGTATGTACCTGTTTTTACCATGCTGCCGGAGGATCCTCTCCTCTATTCCAACAACAAAACCATAACAAAGGAGCCGGGGCGAACAGTGGAGCTGTTTCCCCTAATGCAGATTGGATTTGAAGGTGGGAAGACCGAGACTTGCCTTTGGAAGATGCTTCAGCACCTGCATGACCACTGGCTGAATGGAAGGCATCTTCACCAGCGGAAAGCTCTTCTCCAGCAGCTCTTTAAGTTTACCATAACTGTAGAGGGAGCAGGAATACCCAGAAACTCAATGCCTAAAATACATGTACAATGGTTGATGACTTCTCTATGAAGACCTGCTGTTTACTAGCATAGATGTCGCACCGGTCCTCATCCTTGCCCTCCGCGATAGTGGCGACTCGCTCCATCAACTTGTCACGAAGCTCGTCGAAGACAGACTGGTGAAACTCCAACCGAGGAGTTCCGTGAAGGTCCAGGAAGGGAAGAGCTGACTGAAGAGTTGGTAACAAAATGCCATTTTCTGTCTGCAAAACAACGAAGATGAGATAATAATCAATGCACTGACATGGTGGTGTTACACATTTGATAATCATTGCAGGGATAATTGTGTAATCTAACATTACTCATGGAGCCTGCTTACCAGGATTGAGTGGGTTACTTTCTAAATGTAATCTGTTAGTTACTATTCACCTGTCTAGAAATGTAATAAGTAACAGACTTTTTGGATTACCCAAACTCCATACCAATCTAATTACTTTCAGATTACCTTTCCCTTAAGAGCCTTTAGAAAAAGACAAAAGGATCCATGAGTCTAAATAGTGGTCTCGGACTGGTGGATCAGACTTGCTCAAGTGGAACGAACTTAAAAAACGTGTGCCTTTTTTTTCATGCTGAATTGAAAAATTCAGGAAAACAGAAAAGGTATTTTCTTCACAAACATCCTTCCTGGATTTAAAAGTAATAGAAGAAGTAATGATTACAATAATTTAGCTGGTAACATAAATTATTACAGTTAAAAAAAAAATTGTAATCATTACATGTACTTGGTGAGCTGAAGCAAGCCATTTGCTTTAGTTTTGAAATGTCAAGAGAGGAGCTGGTTTTTAGATAGTGTATGTTCCTTCTGAATACATTTCCATTTGTTGGCAATGTCAATTCTTGCACATTTGTTCTAAATATTTTTATGTTCACTAGCTGGACAGCCAAATGCTGCCGACTACTAAACTGTAAACCAATCAAAACTTGTTCACTATCCAGATACCATCTCTGCTGATCACATCTGCCAATCACATTCTCTGTATCTAAGGTACTAAACACATCTGGTAACAGCTCGAGAGAGAGTCTTTATTTAATTGTAATCTAACTATTTAGCTGTAAAATGACTCCCAACTTAAAATGCATTAGCCTTAGTAATGTAGCTAGATTGTTAGTTAGCTAGCTAGGTACAGCAAGTAGATCAGTTGCTAGTTAGCAGGAGCAGATAGCTTTAAAATCACTAGCTATGTCATTCCAGGACAAGGAGTGTTTTAGCTATCAATTTAATCCAAGTAATAATTTCAGACAAATAAAAAACGAATCTATAGGTTAAGTAGTGTAAATGGAATACAGTCATCAAGGCAGGACCCACTAATTTCATTCATACTGACAAATAAGAAATGCCACATTATCCCTGTCGATAGCTAGAGTAAGATGATTGGAGAGCAACCTGACTCAGACTGCTAGGATGTTCATTTTCTAGCTCACAAACTACATTCCTTTGTCGTGATCATTTATTTTACACATATGTGGCCTGAGCACACAAATGATCCTAGATAGAAGGGAGAAAACTGAAGCATGCGTTGATGACAGTTCTACAGTCTCCATCAAAGGCCCGGGCTTTTGGCATAGATGGTAAAGCTCTCATTTCTGGACTGTAAACATTGTAAGATTGTGCCCGCACAACACGTGACATATACAGCGCATTTGGAAAGTATTCAGACCCCATGACTTTTTCCATATTTTGGTGCGTTACAGCCTTACTCTAAAATGGATTAAATTGTATTTGTTCCTCATCAATCTACACACAATACCCCATAATGACAAAGCAAAAACATAAGTATTAAGTCCCTTTACTCAGTACTTTGTTGAAGCACCATTGACATCGATTACAACCTTGAGTCTTCTTGGGTATGACGCTACAAGCTTGGCACACCTGTATTTGGGTAGTTTCTCACATTCTTCTCTGCAGATCCTCTAAAGCTCTGTCAGGTTGGATGGGGAGCGTTGCTGCACAGCTATTTTCAGGTCTCCCAGAAATGTAAGCTCGGGTTAAAGTCCGGGCTCTCGTTGAGCCACTCAAGGACATTCAGAGACTTGACCCGAAGCCACTACGGCATTGTCTTGGCTGTATGCGTAGGATCGTTGTCCTGTTGGAAGGTGAACCTTCACCTCAGTTTGAGGTCCTGAGCGCTCTGGAGCAGGTTTTCATCAAGGATCTCTATGCTTTGCACAGTTCATATTTGCTTTAATCCTTACTAGTCTCCCAGTCCCTGCCGCTGAAAGACATCCTCACAGCATGATGCTGCCACCACCATAGGGATGGTGCTAGGTTTCCTCCAGACGCTTGGCATTCAGGGCAAAGAGTTCCATCATGGCATCTTGTTTCTCATGGTCAGAGTATTTAGGTGTCTTTTGACAAACTCCAAGCGGGATGTCATGTGCCTTTTACTGTGGAGTGGCCACTCTACATGCTGCAGAGATGGTTGTCCTTCTGGAAGGTTCTCCAATCTCCACAGAGGAACTCTGGAGCTCTGTCAGAGTGACCATCTGTTTCTTGGTCACCTCCCTGACCAAGGCCCGTCTTCCCCAATTGCTCAGTTTGGCCGGGCATCCATGTCTAGCAAGAGTCTTGGTGGTTCCAAACTTCTTCCATTTAATAATGACAGAGGCCACTGTGTTCTTGGGGACCTTCAAAGCTGCAGAAATGTTTTGGTACCCTTCCCCAGATCTGTGCTTCGACACAATCATGTCTCGGAAATCAGACAACTACAGACAATTCCTTCGACCTCATGGTTTGGTTTTTGCTCTGACATGTACTGTCAACTGTGGGACCTTATATAGATAGGTGTGCCTTTCCAAATCATGTCCAATCAATTTAATTTACCACAGGTGGACTCCAATTAAGTTGTAGAAACATCAAGGATGATCAACGGAAACAGGGTGCACCTGAGCTCATTCGACTCACATAGCAAATGGTCTAAACATTTCAAAAAGCCTGGTTTTGCTTTGTCATTATAGGGTAGTGTGTATAGATTGCTGAGGATTTTATTTTAAATCCATTTTACAATAAGGCTGTAAAGAATATAGAAAAAGTCAAGGGGTCTGAGTTTCCAAAGTATGGTTGGTTACACTATATTTAGATAATTCAAATACTGCCTGAGACACCTTTGCTATTTGTCTCTGTACTCAATAAATGGTGAAACACTATTTGGGATTGTGTTCGAATGCATATGCGTGAAATGGAAACATGCCTCACACCCAGTCATAGTTACTAGAATAAATCATTGTTAACAACCTTCTAAAAGTTTATGGTGCCAAAGTTATTAACCACCTAAATATACTCACATTCACTGAGCATTTAGTATTTGCAACTCAAACAATTTCCCAAATGCTTTTTCTATAATCCTACCGACCCTTTATCATTCTCCATATCTTACATTCCAATGCATCCAACATTATGCATACCCACTATGGGATTGGGAAGCTGCTATTTGACAACTGATCTAGTTTAGAAATCAAACTCTGATTATATTATTGCAAGGCACATTGTACAGCTGTTTTTAGAGAGGATTGTATTTCAAGGTATGCCATGTGTGTAGGCTATGCCATATGTATTGATTAATACGCATATGCAGCTGTCAGTTTTAAACCTTCATTCTTGCATACATGACACACACATCTTTCCATCGATATGCTTTTATTTGGGTTTCTATGCAAATTATATGATTGAATGTTTCTTTAAGCCTGCAGCTAAACTCAGCAAAAAAATAAGCGTCCGCAATGTCAACTGCGTTTATTTTCAGCAAACTTAACGTATGAACATAAGATTCAACAACAGACATAAACTGAACAAGTTCCACAGACATGTGACTAACAGAAATGGAATAATGTGTCCCTGAACAAAGGGGGGGGGGGTCAAGTAACATTCAGTATCTGGTGTGGCCACCAGCTGCATTAAGCACTTCACCTCCTCCTCATGGACTGCACCAGGGGGGGTGGAGCTAGCCCTAGCCCTCACCCTCCTCCAATCCAACAGGTCCCAGACGTGCTCAATGGGATTTAGATCTGGGCTCTTCGCTGGCCATGGCAGAACACGGACATTCCTGTCTTGCAGGAAATCACGCACAGAACGAGCAGTATGGCTGGTGGCATTGTCGTGCTGGAGGGTCGTGTCAGGATGAGCCTGCAGGAAGAGTACCACATGAGGGAGGAGGATGTCTTCCCTGTAACGCACAGCGTTGAGATTGCAGGCAATGACAACAAACTCAGTCTGATGATGCTGTGACAAACTGCTCCAGACCAAGGCATACCTTCCACCTCCAAAATCGATCCCGCTCCAGAGTTCAGACCTCGGTGTAACGCTCATTCATTCAACAATAAACGCGAATCCGACAATCACCCCTGGTGAGAAAACTGCGATTCATTAGTGATGAGCACTTTTTGCCAGTTCTGTCTGGTCCAGCGACGGTGGGTTTGTGCACATAGGCAACTACGTTGCCGGTGATGTCTGGTGAGGACCTGCCATACAACAGGCCTACAAGCCCTCAGTCCAGCCTCTCTCAGCCTATTGCGGACAGTCTGAGCACTGATGGAGGGATTGTGCGTTCCTGGTGTAACTCGGGCAGTTGTTGTTGCCATCCTGTACCTGACCCGCAGGTGTGATGTTCGGATGTACCAATCCTGTGCAGGTGTTGTTACACGTGGTCTGCCACTGCGAGGCCGATCAGCTGTCCGTCCTGTAGCGCTGTCTTTGGCGTCTCACAGTAGGCGTCTCAATGGCCACATCTGCAGTCCTCATGCCTCCTTGCAGCATGCCTAAGGCACATTCAGGCAGATGAGCAGTGACCCTGGGCATCTTTCTTTTCATCAGTTGAAAGGCCTATTTAGTGTCCTACGTTTTCATAACTGACCTTAATTGCCTACCGTCTAAGCTGTTAGTGTCTTAACGTACGTTCCACAGGTGCATGTTCAATCATATTTATGGTTCATTGAACAAGCATGGGAAACAGTATTTAAACCCTTTACAATGAAGATCTGTGAAGTTATTTGGATTTTTACGAATTATCTTTGAAAGACAGGGTCCTGAAAAAGGACATTTCCTTTTTTTTGCTGAGTTTGGTTACATGAAATGAGACAATCGTGCCAAAACATTTCAATTAAATTCACTGACAGAGATAGCTAATGAAACACTAGCTTCCTGAGCAGGTACATTGACAATATTAGCTGGCTAGGCAAGTGTAACATTGGCTTGCTTTCAATAAATTGGCTAAATGGTCTCCGGACAAAACAAAAATCTTTGGAAATAACAGAAAACATAGCATCATTAACGTGCCTGACATATCTTCTTTAGTAGGACCATTATTGTTCTAGTGAAGGAGGAGCAATATTTTTTGATGACATTATGAAGAATGAATCATAACAGGCCTGGCTGCGCTTCGGGCTGTTGCACACACAAAGACAGAACCGGCATGCATACATGACACACAGCATAAAATAATGCACTGTTTACCAACTTATGGTAGCCAACACACTATAACCAATAGTGACAACAACAGTGTCACATCAAAGGTGACAGGCTTATGGTGCTGAAAGGACAGCAACCTTAATACCTTTGCACTCCATGGCTCTGAAGGAGACAATTTTGGTCAAACACAGACACTACTGATAGACAGGAGACAACAGTCACACACAGAATCAAATAATGTTAAAGAATAGGCAGCCCATTCACTCCATTAGGCCCCATGAAATCATACCAATACGAAAGCACAACCATTTCATGTGCAAACTTATATTAACAAACCAGCTATTCCTTCCCATTGCAAATATATTTTATAGCTTTCATCACACTAACCAGTGATTTAAAGTTTATGTAACAACGTTTCTCAGTCATTCTTTTCAAAGAGATAGCTAACAGCAAGTGGGCTGCAACAAAAAACAGTGCCACAAACCAGATGATGATCATTTGTTAACAAAGTTTGAAAGTCAATCTTGAAAAGGGTGATGCTAACAAACATCTACCCTTAAAGTTGATAACAGTTGCTGCAGCCGCAATTTTCACACTACTACAACACCTGCTAGCTAACATTACTAGCGTTAACATGGAAAAATCGCTGCTTGCAACACGGATTATTTAATCTTGCTCTCCACAAACCCCATGTGCTTTATTTAGATTATAAACGGTTCACCAACATAATTAGTGCAGTACAAATAAAAGTTGTGTCCTACCCGTGGTATACGGTCTGATATACCACAGATTTCATCCAATCACAACATCCGCATTGAGCTAAAGGGTAGAGCAGCCGCTTTCAAGGAGCGCGACTAACGTGGAAGCTTCTAAGAAACCCCGCTATGCCCTCCGACGAACCATCAAACAGGGAAAGCGTCAATACAGGACTAAAATCGAATCGTACTACACCGGCTCCGAAGCTCGTCGGATTCCATTGCAAAACGTTGTGATGGACTCTCCCGGGGTGCATTCTTTGAACCAATTCTGTTGCTAAACGTTTTGCAACGGGAACAGTTTACTCCAAATGCTCTTCAACATCATATACAAACTGTTGTGTTCTTAAACGGAAGTAGTGGTTATTTTTTAATTGTATGATTTCCACGTGTTGCCATTCCAATCTGAGTAATCTGCGAAGTGTTCGGCACAAATTGCACATCTCAATTATCGATTATTCCCTGCTCTAAAGTGGAGAAATCGGCAGGGTTCTTTCTTCCAGACGCTGTTGCAAAACGTGTCTTATACAGAAGCAAATGGAACGGGGAGGGACCTAACTGAATTTGTCCAATTGAAACTCCGTTTGGCTGTTAAATTGTAAACGGTTTCCGTAATGAATACACCCCGGAACCCAACAGCGTTAGGATTAAACGCTTATGTTAAAAGACGAAACAGAATCGGTGTAATGAATACACCACTGGTTTTCGTTGCAAAACGTTTTCCGTTTGAAATACACGACTTTAGAGCATCTTAACCGACTTGCCTAGTTATTTTTCTAGTTAAATAAAGGCTCGGGTCCACGCGCACTCATATTTTGGAGAAATTAGAAGGCGCGAATAGAAATAATTGTTCTAAATAACTCCAGCAGCGTGTTTACTTTGGAAATGAAGTTACCTACGTTTACTGAAGCCATTCCCAAACAAAATTCCCCCAGTGGGGTTATTTAATGACCGATTAATTCAGGGCGACCGTGGAAGCGCTGCCGAACGATGCCCTGTGTCATTGCTAGCTAACATTAACTGACTAGCTAACGTTATTTGAATGACCTACGTTGACTAACCACTAACTTAACTGATATTTACAGTAACCAATGAGCACAATACATAGTTTTAACCACTGTACTGTCGATACGCTAGTATCAACATGCTTTTAGTCCCGTTTTATCTAGCTGTTAGCTTGCTAGCTAACTTCAGGTTAGCTTACCTGAAACTGGTCAATGGCTTTCAGAGGCTCTGTGCAGTTGGTCAGTGTTTCTTTTAGATCCTCGCCATTAGATATCCCAAGCTCAGGCAGGCCCGCAAACATTTTGTGTGTACAATAGAACTAGCTATATTAATCAAATAAACACAGGGCTAATAATACAATTACGTTCATGAATGAATGACTACAAGTTCTCAACTTTGGTTCTTCTTGGCAAACCAAAGATTCTGAATAAATAAAGATTACCACCCGAAAAAGCCCGTTCCGGTCTACATAACTGAGTGTGTATCCCATAGAAGCTGGGTCTGGTCTACTTAGGGAGCATTCGTAAATTGTCTCCAGTGTGTCAGAGTGCGCCGCTCTGGGGCCGTTTGTAAATTCGGATCGCTGTTAAATTATCCGTTCAGAGCGCACACTGGAAGCTCTGACGGAGGAGAAGGGTTGATCCGAGAGTTCTGACCTCACAACGGCAATCAAACACCCAAGCTCACTGGCTAAAGTTGGCAAGCTTGCTAGCTACTTCCAGACAAACAAGGGAACACCTCACTGACCATGTTACTCGCCCAAGCAGAGTTGGCTTAGCTGTTTTCATGTTATATATCAAATGTTATTTCTCACATGCGCCGAATACAACAGTGAAATGCTTACTTATACAAGCCCTTAACCAACAATGCATTTTAAGAAAATGCACCAAAAAAGTAAGAGATAAGAATAACTAATTAAAGAGCAGCAGTTAATAACACTAGCGGCGCTATATACAATGGGTAGCGGTGTCGAGGTAATATGAAAATGTAGGTGGAGTTATTAAAGTGACTATGCATAGAAAATGAAAGTAGCAGAAGCATGGGGGGGGGGCAATACAAATAGTCAGGGTAGCCACTTGATTAGCTGTTCTGGAGTCTTATGGCTTGGGGATAGAAGCTGTTTAGGAGCCTTTTTGACCTAGACTTGGTGCTCCGGTACTGCTTGCCGTGCGGTAGCAGAGAGAACAGTCTATGACTAGGGTGGCTGGAGTCTATGACAATATTTAGGGCCTTTCCTCTGACACCGTGGTATAGAGGTCCTGGTTGGCAGGAAGGTTGCCCCGTTGATGTACTGGGCCGTACACACTACCCTCTGTAGTGCCTTGCGGTCGGAGGCCGAGCAGTTGCCATACCAGGCATTGATGCAACCCGTCAGGATGCTCTCGATGGTGCAGCTGTAAATCCTTTTGAGGATCTGAGGACCCATGCCAAATCTTTTCACCGACAACGATGAGGCAGCCTATAGGGAGAAGGTCAGAGACCTGGCCATGTGGTGCAAGAATAACAACTTCTCCCTCAACATGATCAAGACAAAGGAGATGATTGTGGACTACAGGAAAAGGAGGACCGAACACCCCCCATTCTCATCGACGGGGCTGTAGTGGAGCAGGTTGAGAGCTTCAAGTTCCTTGGCATCCACATCACCAACAAATTAACATGGTCCAAGCACACCAAGACAGTAGTGAAGAGGGCACGACCAAACCTATTCCTATTCTATGTTAGGTATAGACAGGGCCATGAGCAAACAGGTCATTAGGTATAGACAGGGCCATGAGCAAACAGGTCATTAGGTATAGACAGGGCCATCAGCAAACAGGTCATTAGGTATAGACAGGGCCATGAGCAAACAGGTCATTAGGTATAGACACAAGCAAACAGGTCATTAGGTATAGACAGGGCCATAAGCCAACAGGTCATTAGGTATAGACAGGGCCATGAGCAAACAGGTCATTAGGTATAGACATAAGCAAACAGGTCATTAGGTATAGACAGTGCCATAAGCCAACAGGTCATTAGGTATAGACATAAGCAAACAGGTCATTAGGTATAGACATAAGCAAACAGGTCATTAGGTATAGACATAAGCAAACAGGTCATTAGGTATAGACATAAGCAAACAGGTCATTAGGTATAGACAGGGCCATGAGCAAACAGGTCATTAGGTATAGACATAAGCAAACAGGTCATTAGGTATAGACAGTGCCATAAGCCAACAGGTCATTAGGTATAGACATAAGCAAACAGGTCATTAGGTATAGACATAAGCAAACAGGTCATTAGGTATAGACATAAGCAAACAGGTCATTAGGTATAGACATAAGCAAACAGGTCATTAGGTATAGACATAAGCAAACAGGTCATTAGGTATAGACATAAGCAAACAGGTCATTAGGTATAGACAGGGCCATAAGCCAACAGGTCATTAGGTATAGACAGGGCCATAAGCCAACAGGTCATTAGGTATAGACAGGGACATAAGCCAACAGGTCATTAGGTATAGACAGGGCCATAAGCCAACAGGTCATTAGGTATAGACATAAGACAACAGGTCATTAGGTATAGACAGTACTTCCGGGTTGGAGTCAAGTACTTCCGGGTTGGAGCGAGCGGTCGCATCGGCACTTCGCTCCGCAGGTAGTATAAATTTTTCATTACATTTTCATTACATTTCATTATAGCACAACGGTTTGATTTGTCTAATCTTAGCAATTTCTTCTTAACTAGCTACATAGCCGTCTTTGTATCAAAGATAATTGCGTAATTATCGTATTTCGCCGTCCTAACGTAGTCTTCACTGCTCTGCCCAGCAGCTAGCCAGCTAGCCAGCTAGCTAACGTCCACCGATTATCTGCACTGTAGAAACTATTACACTCAACTGAACGACTTGATTAGTGTAGTGTTAGCTAGCTACATAGCTGTCTTTGCTGTCTTCGTATCCAAGATAATTGTGTAGTTTAGAGTGTGTAGTCTTAGAGTGATTATCTTAATTTACCGAGGTTAGCTAGCCAGCTATTTGTCGTCCTTAACGTAGGAGACTCTGCTAGCTAGCCAACAGCTAGCCAACAGCTAGCCAACAGCTAGCCGACAGCTAGCCAACAGCTAGCCAACGTCTTCTGAATAGAACTCTACAACCCGGTCGCATTCACAGGTAGTATCACATTTTCATTTAATTTCATTACAGTACAACGGTTTGATTTGTTTGATCGTAGCTAGCTACATAGCTACTGCTCTCTCTTCGTCCGCCCACGTGTTCTCGCACACCCCGAGAGCTTCTGGTCAGCGGGGTGGTGGCACCGGGATCCCCATCTTTCCCAAGTGGTCATTCTCTCTTTCTCCCCTTACCCATCTGTCTATCGCCTCCTTTGAATTCCATGCTGTCACAGTTACCAGCCCTTTCAAGCTTAACATCCTTATCATTTATCGCCCTCCAGGTTCCCTCAGAGAGTTCATCAATGAGCTTGATGCCTTGATAAGCTCCTTTCCTGAGGACGGCTCACCTCTCACAGTTCTGGGCGACTTTAACCTCCCCACGTCTACCTTTGACTCATTCCTCTCTGCCTCCTTCTTTCCACTCCTCTCCTCTTTTGACCTCACCCTCTCACCTCCCCCCCCTACTCACAAGGCAGGCAATACGCTCGACCTCATCTTTACTAGATGCTGTTCTTCCACTAACCTCATTGCAACTCCCCTCCAAGTCTCCGACCACTACCTTGTATCCTTTTCCCTCTCGCTCTCATCCAACACCTCCCACACTGCCCCTACTCGGATGGTATCGCGCCGTCCCAACCTTCGCTCTCTCTCCCCCGCTACTCTCTCCTCTTCCATCCTATCATCTCTTCCATCTGCTCAAACCTTCTCCAACCTATGTTCTGATTCTGCCTCCTCAACCCTCCTCTCCTCCCTCTCTGCATCCTTTGACTCTCTATGTCCCCTATCCTCCAGGCCGGCTCGGTCCTCCCTCCCGCTCCGTGGCTCGATGACTCATTGCGAGCTCACAGAACAGGGCTCCGGGCAGCCGAGCGGAAATGGAGGAAAACTCGCCTCCCTGCGAACCTGGCATCCTTTCACTCCCTCCTCTCTACATTTTCCTCCTCTGTCTCTGCTGCTAAAGCCACTTTCTACCACTCTAAATTCCAAGCATCTGCCTCTAACCCTAGGAAGCTCTTTGCCACCTTCTCCTCCCTCCTGAATCCTCCTCCCCCTCCCCCTCCCTCTCTGCAGATGACTTCGTCAACCATTTTGAAAAGAAGGTCGACGACATCCGATCCTCGTTTGCTAAGTCAAACGACACCGCTGGTTCTGCTCACACTGCCCTACCCTGTGCTCTGACCTCTTTCTCCCCTCTCTCTCCAGATGAAATCTTGCGTCTTGTGATGGCCGGCCGCCCAACAACCTGCCCGCTTGACCCTATCCCCTCCTCTCTTCTCCAGGCCATTTCCGGAGACCTTCTCCCTTACCTCACCTCGCTCATCAACTCATCCCTGACCGCTGGCTACGTCCCTTCCGTCTTCAAGAGAGCGAGAGTTGCACCCCTTCTGAAAAAACCTACACTCGATCCCTCCGATGTCAACAATTACAGACCAGTATCCCTTCTTTCTTTTCTCTCCAAAACTCTTGAACGTGCCGTCCTTGGCCAGCTCTCCCGCTATCTCTCTCTGAATGACCTTCTTGATCCAAATCAGTCAGGTTTTAAGACTAGTCATTCAACTGAGACTGCTCTCCTCTGTATCACGGAGGCGCTCCGCACTGCTAAAGCTAACTCTCTCTCCTCTGCTCTCATCCTTCTAGATCTATCGGCTGCCTTCGATACTGTGAACCATCAGATCCTCCTCTCCACCCTCTCAGAGTTGGGCATCTCCGGCGCGGCCCACGCTTGGATTGCGTCCTACCTGACAGGTCGCTCCTACCAGGTGGCGTGGCGAGAATCTGTCTCCTCACCACGCGCTCTCACCACTGGTGTCCCCCAGGGCTCTGTTATAGGCCCTCTCCTATTCTCGCTATACACCAAGTCACTTGGCTCTGTCATAACCTCACATGGTCTCTCCTATCATTGCTATGCAGACGACACACAATTAATCTTCTCCTTTCCCCCTTCTGATGACCAGGTGGCGAATCGCATCTCTGAATGTCTGGCAGACATATCAGTGTGGATGACGGATCACCACCTCAAGCTGAACCTCGGCAAGACGGAGCTGCTCTTCCTCCCGGGGAAGGACTGCCCGTTCCATGATCTCGCCATCACGGTTGACAACTCCATTGTGTCCTCCTCCCAGAGCGCTAAGGACCTTGGCGTGATCCTGGACAACACCCTGTCGTTCTCAACTAACATCAAGGCGGTGGCCCGTTCCTGTAGGTTCATGCTCTACACATCCGCAGAGTACGACCCTGCCTCACACAGGAAGCGGCGCAGGTCCTAATCCAGGCACTTGTCATCTCCCGTCTGGATTACTGCAACTCGCTGTTGGCTGGGCTCCCTGCCTGTGCCATTAAACCCCTACAACTCATCCAGAACGCCGCAGCCCGTCTGGTGTTCAACCTTCCCAAGTTCTCTCACGTCATCCCGCTCCTCCGCTCTCTCCACTGGCTTCCAGTTGAAGCTCGCATCCGCTACAAGACCATGGTGCTTGCCTACGGAGCTGTGAGGGGAACGGCACCTCAGTACCTCCAGGCTCTGATCAGGCCCTACACCCAAACAAGGGCACTGCGTTCATCCACCTCTGGCCTGCTCGCCTCCCTACCACTGAGGAAGTACAGTTCCCGCTCAGCCCAGTCAAAACTGTTCGCTGCTCTGGCCCCCCAATGGTGGAACAAACTCCCTCACGACGCCAGGACAGCGGAGTCAATCACCACCTTCCGGAGACACCTGAAACCCCACCTCTTTAAGGAATACCTAGGATAGGATAAGTAATCCCTCTCACCCCCCCCTTTAAGATTTAGATGCACTATTGTAAAGTGACTGTTCCACTGGATGTCATAAGGTGAATGCACCAATTTGTAAGTCGCTCTGGATAAGAGCGTCTGCTAAATGACTTAAATGTAATGATGTAAATGTTCTAATCGTTGTCGGTGATCATTGTTGTGTCATCGACAAACTTAATGATGGTGTTGGAGTCCTGCATGGCCGTGCAGGCATGAGTGAACAGGGAGTACAGAAGGGGACTGGGCACACACCCCTGAGGGGCCCCCGTGTTGAGGATCAGCGTGGCTGATGTGTTGTTACCTACCCTTACCACCTTGGGGCGGCCCGTCAGGAAATCTAGGATCCATTTGCAGAGGGAGGTGTTTAGTCCCAGGGTCCTTAGCTTAGTGATGAGCTTTGATGGCACTATGGTGTTGAACGCTGAGCTGTAGTCAATGACTAGCATTCTCACATACAGTTGAAGTCGGAAGTTTACATACACTTAGGTTGGAGTCATTAAAACTTGTTTTTCAACCACTCCACAAATTTATTCTTAACAAACTATAGTTTTGGAAAGTCGGTTAAGAGGTCTACTTTGTGTATGACACAAGCAATTTTTCCAACAATTGTTGACAGACAGATTATTTCACTTATAATTCACTGTATCACAATTCCAGTGGATCAGAAGTTTACATACACAAAGTTGACTGTGCCGTTAAACAGCTTGGGAAAATTCCAGAAAATGATGACATGGCTTTAGAAGCTTCTGATAGACTAATTGACATCATTTGAGTCAATTGGAGGTGTACCTGTGGATGTATTTTAAAGCCTACCTTCAAACTCAGTGCCTCTTTGCTTGACATCATGGGAAAATCAAAAGAAATCAGCCAAGACCTCAGAAAAACATTTGTAGACCTCCACAAGTCTGGCTCATCCTTGGGAGCAATTTCCAAATGCCTGAAGGTACCATGTTCATCTGTACAAACAATAATACGCAAGTATAAACACCATACGACCACGCAGGCAGCCGTCATACCGCTCAGGAAGGAGACACATTCTGTCTCGTAGAGATGAACGTACTTTGGTGCGAAAAGTGCAAATCCATCCCAGAACAACAGCAAATGACCTTGTGAAGGTGATGGAGGAAACGGGTACAAAGTATCTATATCCACAGTAAAACGAGTCCTATATCGACATTACCTGAAAGGCCGCTCAGCAATGTCCTCTGTTCTGATGAAACAAAATATAACTTTTTGGCTATAATGACCATCGTTATGTTTGGAGGAAAAAGGGGGAGGCTTGCAAGCCAAAGAACATCATCCCTACCGTGAAGCTCGGGGGTGGCAGCATCATGTTGTGGGGGTGCTTTGCTGCAGGAGGGACTGGTGCACTTCACAAAATAGATGGCTTCATGAGGCAGGAAAATTATGTGGATATATTGAAGCAACATCTCAAGACATCAGTCAGGAAGTTAAAGCTTGGTCGCAAATGGGTCTTCCAAATGGACAATGACCCCAAGATACTTCCAAAGTTGTGTCAAAATGGCTTAAGGACAACAAAGTCAAGGTATTGGAGTGGCCATCACAAAAGCCTGGCCTTAATCCTATAGAAAATGTGAGGGCAGAACTGAAAAAGCATGTGCGAACAAGGAGGCCTACAAACCTGACTCAGTTACACCAGCTCTGTCAGGAGGAATGGGCAAACATTCACCCAACTTATTGTGGGAAGCTTGTGGAAGCCTACCCAAACATTTGACCCATGTTAAATAATTTAAAGGCAATGCTAACAAATACAAAGTGAGTGTATGTAAACTTCTGAACCACTGGCAATGTGATGAAGGAAATTAAAGCTGAAATAAATCATTCTCTCTACTATTATTCTGACATTTCATATTCTTAAAATAAAGCAGTGATCCTAGGGAATTTTTACTGTGATTAAATGTCAGGTATTGTGCAAACTGAGTTTAAATGTATTTGGCTGAGGTTCATGTAAACTTCAACTGTAGGTGTTCCTTTTGTCCAGGTGTGAAAGGGCAGTGTGGAGTGCAACAGAGATTGCATCATCTGTGGATCTGTTGGTGTGGTATGCAAATTGGAGTTTCTAGGATAATGGTGTTGATGTGAGCCATGACCAGCCTTTCAAAGCATTTCATGGCTTCAGACCTGAGTGCTACGGGTCGGTAGTCATTTAGGCAGCTTACCTTAGTGTTCTTGGACATAGGGACTATGGTGGTCTGCTTGAAACATGTTGGTATTACAGACTCAGACAGGTAGAGGTTAAACATGCCAGGAAAGACACTTGCCAGTTGGTCAGCCCATGCTCTGAGTACATGTCTTGGTAATCCATCTGGCCCTGCGGCCTTGTGAATGTTGACCTGTTTAAAGGTCTTACTCACATTGGCTGCGGGGAGCCTGATCACACCGTCATCTGGAACAGCTGATGCTCTCATGCATGTTTTTGTGTTACTTGCCTCGAAGCGAGCATAGGAAGTGATTTAGCTCGCCTGGTAGGCTTGTGTCACTGGGAAGCTCTTGGCTGTGCTTCCCTTTGTTGTCTGTAATAGTTTGCAAGCCCTGCCACATCCGACGAGCATCGGAGCCAGTGTCATACGCTTCAATTTTAATCCTGTATTGACGCTTTGCCTATTTGATGGTTCGGAAGGCATAGCAGGATTTCTTATAAGCTTCTGTGTTAGAGTCCCGCTCCTTGAAAGCAGCAGCTCTACCCTTTAGCCCAGTGCGAATGTTTCCTGTAACCCATGGCTTCTGGTTGGGGACTGTACGTACAGTTACAGTTACTAACATATAGTTTGTTAGCGACTTACTGTGCTGCTGGCAATATTTAATTACGTTTTTTTTTGCCGACATTTACTAACACTGGTCAGATTCAACAGGTGTTGCGAGTTTTAAATTCATAATTTATTCTAGGCTCTGGCACACTCAGATGTGAGTGCTCTGAAATCAGAGTAGATAGAGTGAATTTATTAACGCACCCTTAGTTGACTTTCATTGAACCAGGAAAGAAAACAGGGAGTGGGGTGCCTCTCCTCATCTTCTGTCTCTGACCATTGTTACGGAGAAACTTTTTTCAAGCCACTTCAATAACGAGGTTAGGAGAGCATTTTAGCTAACCCTAATCCTTTTCCTAAGTCTCCTAACCTGCCACTTTAATTATCCTAACCTACTGCTTAAATTCTCCTAACCTACCACAAAAACAAAAAAAACTTTCAGTCATAGCTGTACTCCCTCTAGTCAGAACATTAGAGAGAGGACTCATCTTTGTATCTGTGCTATTATAGCATCCGTGACAGCATGGGCAATTTTGAAGATGTCCAACTTTCTTATTCACAATGATCCCACCTGATTGGACATGATCTCTTCGATCTTTCCATGGTACGGAATGTCGAAATGACAGATTATCAACATGGAAAAAGAAATAAACATATCTTATTTAAAATGACATGACATTCTAGCAGTGAATGCCGTACACACACACACACACACACACACACACACACACACACACACACACACACACACACACACACACACACACACACACACACACACACACACACACACACACACACACACACACACACACACACACACACACACACACACACACACACACACACACACACACACACACACACACACTGGCCAATGAAAACCTACTCCAAAGCTTTCTGTGGTTGCTTCACGTTGTGTATTTACGCTGTTTTATGTTATTTTGTCTTAAACTCTGTCGGGAGAGCATGGATGCTTGTCTTATCCATTGAAGATAGGCCTACTATTTGTAGGCGCTCCTCCCAGAGCGCCAAGAACCTTGGCGTGATCCTGGACAACACCCTGTCGTTCTCAACCAACATCAAGGCGGTGGCCCGTTCCTGTAGGTTCATGCTCTACAACATCCGCAGAGTACGACCCTGCCCCACACAGGAAGCGGCGCAGGTCCTAATCCAGGCACTTGTCATCTCCCGTCTGGATTACTGCAACTCGCTGTTGGCTGGGCTCCCTGCCTGTGCCATTAAACCCCTTCAACTCATCCAGAACGCCGCAGCCCGTCTGGTGTTCAACCTTCCCAAGTTCTCTCACGTCACCCCGCTCCTCCGTTCTCTCCACTGGCTTCCAGTTGAAGCTCGCATCCGCTACAAGACCATGGTGCTTGCCTACGGAGCTGTGAGGGGAACGGCACCTCAGTACCTCCAGGCTCTGATCAGGCCCTACACCCAAACAAGGGCACTGCGTTCATCCACCTCTGGCCTGCTCGCCTCCCTACCACTGAGGAAGTACAGCTCCCGCTCAGCCCAGTCAAAACTGTTCGCTGCCCTGGCCCCCCAATGGTGGAACAAACTCCCTCACGACGCCAGGACAGCGGAGTCAATCACCACCTTCCGGAGACACCTGAAACCCCACCTCTTTAAGGAATACCTAGGATAGGATAAGTAATCCTCTCACCCCCCTTAAGTTTTAGATGCACTATTGTTAAGTGACTGTCCCACTGGATGTCATAAGGTGAATGCACCAATTTGTAAGTCGCTCTGGATAAGAGCGTCTGCTAAATGACTTAAATGTAAATGTTAAATGTTATTAAAAAGCATACAGTAACTATAAAATAGTCCTAGTTTTAACAAATGTTTACGTATCCAGTTTTTCATATACCTTTTTAAAAACAGTTATTGGCTTCAACATGGGAATGTTGCATTTGAATTTCAGTAGCCTATAGCCCAAATTGCATTGCATATCTGAGCAATAGACATTGCCTACCAAACGTAATACGATTAGCCTACCTTCGCCGTTGAGATGGTCTCTATGGTGACTTTGACACGTATATAATTGTAAAGGTAAACAATCTGTCAAATATTGGTCTCCCTATAGGCAGACAGATTGCCTCCTACAATGTATCTGTCCACCTAGAGACGGTTTTACGAGACGTGGGCAAATATCAATACAATAGCAGATTCAGTACCACGGACAGTGAACATAATTCAATAGAGGACACTGGAAGATACATTTTTCAACTAAATGATAAACGAGAAACAAGAATGCCTTTTAACGACTTGATGTTTCTAAATAGGCTTGACATCTTTCATTCCAAGGCATCGCACGTCAAAACTTTTCACAGGAGCTGGACATAAATATTATCCAATATAATGAAAATAGGGGTTGACTGTTTTGCTGCTCCCGAAAGTGATATTTTAATTAAACATTGGTGATACGCTATTCTATTGATTAGGATACTGTGCACCTCCGCTGGCGAAATCCATACCATAGACAACTGCCCTACCGCTAAGACCAGCTTTTGTTCGGTATTTAAATATCCCCAAAGCGCTGTTGACACGTTGGCGCACTTCAAATACTTCCATCCCTCCCTCCCCAGTGCAAGCAAGTTGATATAAGACAGGTCAATTAACAATCCTGGCGCAAGGGTTTGGAAATAGCAGAGCGGCTGCTTTAACAGGTCGAACATGTTTAAAAGCGTGAATTTGAGAATGACGCTGGGTTAAGGCAGCCAAAAAAGGGCACATTCTGACTGGGGAGAAAATTAACCAAAATGTGTCCTGAAGACAATCTTAGATGATGCCGTCACACTGCCCTTCTTCTTTTGGTAGGTCTTAAGTAGAAGATATCCAGGCGCAACGAGGATGATTAAGAAAAAAGGAAGATGAGACAAGACCAGGCATTGGGGGGCAGAGTCTTCCTCAGTCCCATGCTCTCCCCTGGCAACATATTGCTCAGGCACAGCATGTAAACCAGCGCCCAGCCAAAAGAGGTGTCTCCTGCCTGCACAAAATAAGAACAACACACCACAACTGAACTCCTAAGCATATGTACAGTCAAGTGGTACATTAAAAAAAGTTTTAAAAAAGTGAAATAGCTCTTATTGCATTGAAATAGAGTCAAGCCTTTGCATTGTTTTACTTTGCTGCTCACCTTTCTCTAAAAGAGATTTGAGGGAAGGAGAGGTCATCAAAGCCATAGCCTTGGAGCATGAAGACCTTGTCACGGATGACTAGGAGGGGAAGGTAGGAATCAGACGCAGGGAGCAGAGGGTTCACGGAGAAATGCACCTTAATCCGGCACAGAATGGTCATGTCCAATACACAGGGCGGAAAACACAGACCAACCCAAAACACAGGGCGGAAAACACAGACCAACCCAAAACACAGGGCGGAAAACACAGACCAACCCAAAACACAGGGCGGAAAACACAGACCAACCCAAAACACAGGGCGGAAAACACAGACCAACCCAAAACACAGGGCGGAAAACACAGACCAACCCAAAATACAGGGTAACAATGGTCCGGTGCACAATAACACCTCCGATACAAGACGTGAACTAAATATAATCCCGCACAAACAAGGGCGGGCTTCACAAGCTAGGTAAGCAAATCAAGAAAACACGAATAGGAACAGGTGCAACTCATAAGACTAAACTAACAGAAAAGGGAAAAGGGATCAGTGGCGGCTAGTAGGCCGGTGACGACGACCGCCGAGCACTGCACGAACAGGTAGGGGAGCCAACCTTGGCGGGAGTCGTGACAGACCTGGACAAAGACAGAGACTGCACAGTAATCCTGTAGAAGACCCTACTGGTCTGGGGCCTTCACTAGCATCTGTTTAGTGGAGGGGGTGGGGGTAAGAAAAATCTCAGCTTCTCCTTCACCCAAATCCAGACAGCAGTTGTTCTGAAAGAGCTGCAAAACCTGGACCCATACAAATCAGCTGGGCTAGACAATCTGGACCCTCTCTTTCTAAAATTATCCACTGCCATTGTTGAAACCCCTATTACCAGTCTGTTCAACCTCTCTTTCGTATTGTCCGAAATGCAAATTAATTACTTAAAAATCATACAATGTGATTTTCTGGATTTTTGTTTTAGATTCTGTCTCTCACAGTTGAAGTGTACCTATGATAAAAATTACAGACCTCTACATGCTTTGTAAGTCGGAAAACCTGCAAAATCAGCAGTGTATCAAATACTTGTTCTCCCCACTGTATATCCATCCTGCCCTGCCTTTCTAAAGTCTTCGAAAGCCAAGTTAATAAACAGATCACTGACCATTTTGAATCCCACCGCACCTTCTCCGCTGTGCAATCCGGTTTCCGAGCTGGTCACGGGTGCACCTCAGCCACGCTCAAGGTACTAAACGATGGGCTGGGTAGCTCAGTTGGTAGAGCATGGCGCTTGTAACGCCAGGGTAGTGGGTTTGATTCCTGGGACCACCCATACGTTGAATGTATGCACACATGACTGTAAGTCGCTTTGGATAAAAGCGTCCGCTATTTGGCATATATTATTATTATTATCATAACAGCCATTGATAAACAATTGTACTGTGCAGCCGTCTTCATCGACCTAGCTAAGGCTTTCGACTCTGTCAATCACCGTTTTCTTTTCAGCAGACTCAACAGCCTTGGTTTCTCAAATGAGTGCCTCGCCTGTTTCACCAACTACTTCTCAGACAGAGTTCAGTGTGTCAAATCGGAGGGCATGTTGTCCCGACCTCTGGCAGTCTCTATGGGGTTGCCACAGGGTTCAATTCTTGGGCCGACTCGTTTCTCTGTATACATCAACGATGTCGCTCTTGCTGCGGGTGATTCCCTGACCCAACTCTACGCAGACGACACCATTCTGTACATCTGGCCCTTCTTTGGACACTGCGTTAACAAACCTCCAAACGAGCTTCAATGCCATACAACACTCCTTCCGTGGCCCCCAACTGCTCATAAACGCTAGTAAAACTAAATGCATGCATTTCAACCATTCGCTGCCCCCTCTCGCCCGCCACACTAGCATCACTACTCTGACCAGTTCTTAGAATATGTGGACAACTACAAATACCTAGGTGTTTCATATTAAAGGTGTTTCATATTAAACATCTCAGTCGAGCCCAGCAGTTCAGTGCATTACCTCCTGGAAGCTCATGTTGCAGACAGTGCGCACGGCTCCCTTCAGTAGAATGGGAGACGTGACAGTGATGCCAGTTGTGCGCTTCAGGAACACGTGAGTGTATAAGAAAGCAGAGAAGGCCTGTGGAGAGGAGGATGCAAGAGATTGCTCAATCTGCCCCTTGACATCAGAGTAATTAACAGACAATTATCTTGTCCCATAAATCTCATGAGGCTGTGGGCTGTTTGTCTACATGCTTTGGCTTACAGTGAACAAGCCTATGAATGAAAATGGAGGCAAGCAACAATGAGGCATGCATGAGAGCATCAGCTGTTCCAGGTGACAGTGTGATCACACTCTCCGTAGCCGACGTGAGTAAGACCTATAAACAGGTCAACATACACAAGGCTGCAGGACCAGACGGATTACCAGGATGTGTTGTCCGGGCATGTGTTGACCAACTGGCAGGTGTCTTCGCTGACATTTTCAACATGTTCCTGATTAAGTCTGTAATACCAACATGTTTTAAGCAGACCACCATAGTCCCTGTGCCCAAGAACACAAAGGTAATAATAATAATAATATATGCCATTTAGCAGACGCTTTTATCCAAAGCAACTTACAGTCATGTGTGCATACATTCTACGTATGGGTGGTCCCGGGAATCGAACCCACTACCCTGGCGTTACTACAGTTGCGTATCACGGGGACTATTCGATGCTATTGCAGTCCGCCACAGGATGTTTTTGTGCTGGTCGAGGGCAGTCAGCTCTGGAGTGAACCAAGGGCTGTATCTGTTCTTAGTTCTGCATTTTTTGAACGGAGCATGCTTATCTAAAATGGTGAGGAAGTTACTTTTAAAGAATGACCAGGCATCCTCAACTGACGGGATGAGGTCAATGTCCTTCCAGGATACCCGGGCCAGGTCGATTAGAAAGGCCTGCTCACAGAAGTGTTTTAGGGAGCGTTTGACAGTGATGAGGGGTGGTCGTTTGACTGCGGCTCCGTAGCGGATACAGGCAATGAGGCAGTGATCACTGAGATCCTGGTTGAAGACAGCGGAGGTGTATTTGGAGGGCCAGTTGGTCAGGATGACGTCTATGAGGGTGCCTTTGTTTACAGAGTTAGGGTTGTACCTGGTGGGTTCCTTGATGATTTGTGTAAGATTGAGGGCATCTAGCTTAGATTGTAGGACTGCCGGGGTGTTAAGCATATCCCAGTTTAGGTCACCTAACAGAACAAACTCTGAGGCTAGATGGGGGGCGATCAATTCACACATGGTGTCCAGGGCACAGCTGGGAGCTGAGGGGGGTCGGTAGCAGGCGGCAACAGTGAGAGACTTATTTCTGGAGAGAGTAATTTTCAAAATTAGTAGTTCGAACTGTTTGGGTATGGACCTGGAAAGTATGACATTACTTTTCAGGCTATCTCTGCAGTAGACTGCAACTCCTCCCCCTTTGGCAGTTCTATCTTGACGGAAGATGTTATAGTTGGGTATGGAAATCTCTGAATTTTTGGTGGCCTTCCTGAGCCAGGATTCAGACACGGCAAGGACATCAGGGTTAGCAGAGTGTGCTAAAGCAGTGAGTAAAACAAACATAGGGAGGAGGCTTCTGATGTTGACATGCATTAAACCAAGGCTTTTCAGATCACAGAAGTCAACAAATGAGGGTGCCTGGGGGCATGCAGGGCCTGGGTTTACCTCCACATCACCCGCGGAACAGAGAAGGAGTAGAATGAGGGTGCGGCTAAAGGCTATCAAAACTGGTTGCCTAGAGCGTTGGGGACAGAGAATAAGAGGAGCAGGTTTCTGGGCATGGTAGAATATATTCAGGGCATAATGCGCAGACAGGGGTATGGTGGGGTGCGGGTACAGCGGAGGTAAGCCCAGGCACTGGGTGATGATGAGAGAGGTTGTATCTCTGGACATGCTGGTTGTAATGGGTGAGGTCACCGCATGTGTGGGAGGTGGGACAAAGGAGGTATCAGGGGTATGAAAAGTGGAACTAGGGGCTCCATTGTGAACTAAAACAATGATAACTAACCTGAACAACAGTATACAAGGCATATTGACATTTGAGAGAGACATACAGCGAGGCATACAGTAATCACAGGTGTTGAATTGGGAAAGCTAGCTAAAACAGTAGGTGAGACAACAACAGCTAATCAGCTAGCACAACAACAGCAGGTAAAATGGCAACGGGGCCGACAGATAAAACAAACAAGCAGAATGGAGTACCGTGATTAATGGACAGTCCAGCGTGCATCAGCTATGTAGCCAAGAGATCAGTGTCCAGGGGGCAGCGGTGGATGGGGCAGGGAAGCTGGACTGGCGAGTGTTATCCAGGTTTTAAAAAACTAACAATGACTAAATAGCTTGTAGCTAGTTAGCTGGTTAGCTTCTGGAGGTTCTTGAGTGTGTTCTAAAAATTAAAAATAACAGCGATTCCGTATCACATTGGGTGAGGCAGGTTTCCGGAAGGTATAACAAATAAAAAAAATAAAAAAGAGATAGAAAAGTAAATATGGGTCCATTGAGTGTTTGGGACGCGGCGATTCAGACGGTTAGCAGGCCTGTGCTAAAAAGCTAACAGTTCGTAGGCCCGGGGTAAACAAGGTAGCAGTTAGCGGACCGGAGCTAGACAAGTTAGCAGTTAGCAGGCCGAATTAGCAAGCAGGGAGATAGCGAGGGCTAGAGAGTTAGCCTTTGGGGGACGTCGCGATGGGGTGAGTCTGTTTATTCCTCTTCATGCGGTGACATCGATAGACCGGTCGTGGGCCCGGGTATTGAAGCCCAGGAGTATGCTACGGTGGTAGCACAGGTGCTCTGGCCGGGCTAGCTTCAAGCTAATTGGGTGGAAACGCTAGCCAGGAGAAATCATCCGGGGTTGCGGTTTAGCTAGATAGCTAGTTGTGAAGATCCAGCTGAAAAATGTTCCGTTTGCGGTGGGAATCCGGGGATGAAAAATAAATAGGTCTGTTATGCTCTGGTTAGAGTCGCGTTGTTCGAACTGGCGAGAGCTTTCAGGGCTAAAGGTTAGCTGATGACCGGTTAGCTGAAGACCGCTAGCATAGCTGGTGGTTAGCTGGCTAGCTTCAGTTGAGGGGTTCCGGTTCCGAAGTAAATATAAATACGGGAAAAATAGCTACATTGGGTGAGGCGGGTTGCAGGAGAGTATTTGGAAGCTTAGGTTTAGCAAAATGTTTTTAAAGAGATATGCGAAGAAAAATATGTAAAAAACGAAAAAGAAACGATATATACAAGGGACACGACACAACAGGACGACTTACTGCTACGCCATCTTGGAACATCTTTCCGACAGATAAGATCTGAACCAGGCCAGAACTTGTCCGTGTAGACCAATTTGGGTTTCCAATCTCTCCAAAAGAATGTGGTGATCGATGGTATCAAAAGCAGCACTAAGATCTAGGAGCACGAGGACAGATGCAGAGCCTCGGTCTGATGCCATTAAAAGGTCATTTACCACCTTCACAAGTGCAGTCTCAGTGCTATGATGGGGTCTAAAACCAGACTGAAGCATTTCATATACATTGTTTTGTCTTCTAGTTTTTAGGGGTGCAACTGTATCTAGGGTATTGCGCAAGGTTTAATTGAGGTCCTCGGTTAGGTGGTTAACTGATTTTTGTCCTATGACATCCTTGGGTAGGCAAAGGGAGTCTGGAAGGGCTTCAAGGAATCTTTGTGTTATCTGTGAATTTATAGCATGACTTTTGATGCTCCTTGGTTGGGGTCTGAGCAGATTATTTGTTGCAATTGCAAACATAATAAAATGGTGGTCCGTTAGTCCAGGATTATGAGGAAAAACATTAAGATCCACAACATTTATTCCATGGGACAAAACTACTTGTGAGGCACTGGTTATTATTATTATTTTTTTATTAGAAAAAAACACAAGGGGTAACATTAACCTATTAGAACATGAAGGACAAACAATACAGCATCAAGACACTATCAAACATGTATCAGTCTTTCTGAAACAGAGCCATCCTTATGTGAGGATGCATGTGCATGAAAGTGATATAAAATATGTCGTAGTTTCCTTTTTCATGATCACAATCTTGTGAAACCTGAACCCTCCAAGATCCCCCACACAGGATAAAAATAAATGAATGCCATTCCCCAACCCCAAGAACCCCCTAATGCACCGACAACCAAGAGAATTAACTAAAGAGAAAAAAGGAAAAGACAAGAAAACAGCAAACAACAATGTAAAAAAACAAAAAAATAACAATTTTAAAACAAAGGACATCAAGGGCAACTGAAATCATAACAGCAATGCCAACTGTATATGTTTGTGTGCATGTCTGGCACTATTACATGTATGTGTGTGTGTGTTCTTATATGTGTTTATTTGAAAGAGAGTGTGTGTATATGCATGTGTGCAAACACCTGCACGGTATCAGCCTCAAGCAACTCGGCATTAGTTATAAAAACACTGCCACTTAGTGTCATTCAAATTTTATTTTGTTATGTTTTATTTGGACTTTTTTTTCTTCTTTTATCTTTTGACCATGTCTCCAATTCCACATACCAACTCACATACCAGCTTCCCTCAGCCCATCACAACCCTCAGCTTCCCTCAGCCCATCACAACCCTCAGCTTCCCTCAGCTCATCCCAACCCTCAGCTTCCCTCAGCTCATCCCAACCCTCAGCTTCCCTCAGCCCATCCCAACCCTCAGCTTCCCTCAGCCCATCACAACCCTCAGCTTCCCTCAGCTCATCCCAACCCTCAGCTTCCTTCAGCTCTTCCCAACCCTCAGCTTCCCTCAGCTCATCCCAACCCTCAGCTTCCCTCAGCTCATCCCAACCCTCAGCTTCCCTCAGCTCATCCCAACCCTCAGCTTCCCTCAGCCCATCCCAACCCTCAGCTTCCCTCAGCCCATCCCAACCCTCAGCTTCCCTCAAACCATCCCAACCCTCAGCTTCCCTCAGCCCATCCCAACCCTCAGCTTCCCTCAGACCATCCCAACCCTCAGCTTCCCTCAGCCCATCCCAACCCTCAGCTTCCCTCAGCTCATCCCAACCCTCAGCTTTCCTCAGCCCATCCCAACCCTCAGCTTCCCTCAGCCCATCCCAACCCCCAGCTTCCCTCAGCTTATCCCAACCCTCAGCTTCCCTCAGCTCATCCTAACCCTCAGCTTCCCTCAGCCCATCCCATCTATCTCTGCTGGCCACCTGCTTCGTGTTTCTATGCAACACATATCTTTCAACTATGCTATGATGTTTAATGTACAATTTAAATCTATCTAATCTAATAGAATCTACAGATTCCGTGTTGAAGATAAATACTTTTACTAAGAGTATTAGTATATTAGTAATTGACTGATTTTACTGTGCTGATGGTGCCTGCATCTGATGGTCAATCACAGCGGTGGGATGTCGAGAGGCGCAGCGGAGGGAGAGAGCAGCAGACTGAGGGTCCGCCTCTCAACATCCCTCCTCTCTCCCTTCCCTCTACTGAAACTGATCAAAAAGGGACCATGTCGTCCAGCTGATGGCGAAACTTGAGTTGCACAGCATTATTTCTGCCTCATGCACAAATTCTTGTTGTTACTCCTATGAACAGAGAAAGTGAAATACTCCCTGATATTAAAAAGACCCAAGCCGCTAATAATAACGATGCAAGCCTATATAGTAGATACACTTTCCTACTCATTCATTACTGCTGCAGTGCTTGTTGTAGCGCTGAGTGGAAATAGGAAGAATTAGAATTTTATGGCTTTGGCTTATAAAGGTGTTGAATACAAAGTGTCCATAGTGTTGAGTAAGAAGTTAAACATGAACTCACACATGAAAACAGAAGCACTTTGCTGTATTCGTTGACCGTCTCTAATAATGGATTGAAATGTTTTGAAATCTCACAGTATCAACTTTGCTGTAACTTTCTTTTATGTCTGCTATGTTACTGAGGACATGGTAATCTGAGCCATTCAACTGGCCAGAGGTAGACCTTCAGTGCATTTGATTTGCTCTCTGTCCCGGCCGGGAAGGCAGAGTTTGTACCTTCAGACACATGAAATGGTTCAAAATGGAAACAGTTTGCCTACCCAGCGCACAGGGCAGCTAAATCGGGTGCACCTACTGCCAACGGCCTGAGACTTCTCTCTGTGGGCTGATATTTCTGCATTGTGGCAGTCTCGGGGCTACTGCGTGCACCTGCAGCTTAGAGGGAACAATGAGGGATAGGGAAACGAGTTACAACATACTATGGGGAGTTGCAATCTTGTGACTTCAGTTGAAGGATTTACAATCACACCTGACAAGGTGCAGGGCCAAACGTGTTGTACCTAGGGCTGTGGCGGTCATGACATTTTGGCAGCCGGTTATTATCATGCAAAAGGCTGCCGGTTTCACGATAATTTACCATTAATTAACATAAACACCAGAATCTCCAGGCCTCAATACATAGGCTACAAGCCACACACCAGTCGCTGATGCATGCCATTGGAACATCTATATTTTTAAAAGTATAATAAAACTATTGAATATACACCAATCACTAAAAATGTATTATTGTTGTCTGTCGTTTTCTTAGCCATCTTACTCATTGCATCAGCAAATTGAAGAATAACTCATTGTTTCTGATTAGAAAACAAATGAGAATAAGTACAAACTTCAGCATACAATGTCCAGGGGTTGAGCACACTCTACCACTTTGGGACAGTTTAGTTTGTGCAAGGTAAGACAGTCTCGTTTTCCAATAATTTGATTTAGTAGCGTGAAACGTTCCGGTTCACACCGAGGCTCGGATTGAATCCGAGCCTCACTCTCATCACGTGTGGAAGGCGGGACTTCCTGCGAGGAGCGGATTATATTGACCTTGTCGGGCCTGATTGAATATCCTTCATCCAAAGTTGCGAGAGTGCGAGTATGTTTTACCGAAATTGACTGACTGAAAGGGAACTTAGACTTATGAGTGTTTTAACGATGCATCTATGGGGAGTGGATATTTATGACGAGTGGATAGTGCCTTTAGAGAGAATATTTGCAAAGTGCATCGTTGAGGCATAGTGTCAGTACTGTTGAAAGAAATGCGGTGCTGCTCTCGGATCAGCTTTTTCCATTCAAATCTTACCTTAACTGTTATGTCTCATCGGTTTCACGAGACATATAACAATTCAATAATGATGAGATGGGAATCAGTTCAACCATTTATCTGGAACGTGTTCGGGCTCAACATACACAACTCCCATGTTGCTCTGCGGCACAACCCCAATACACAACAACTCTTCCCCTGCTTCATGAACTGTTGGAAGAGTCTGTTCTGGCCGTGCTGCTGCTCCAGTTTCAACTGTTCTGCCTGTGGCTATGGAACCCTGACCTGTTCACTGGTTGTGCTACCTGTCCCAGACCTGCTGTTTTCAACTCTCTAGAGACAGCAGGAGTGGTAGAGATTCTCTCAATGATCGGCTATGAAAAGCCAACTGACATTTACTTCTGAGGTGCTGACTTGTTGCACCCTCGACAACTATTGTGATTATTATTATTTGACCATGCTGGTCATTTATGAACATTTGAACATCTTGACCATGTTCTGTTATAATCTCCACCCGGCACAACCAGAAGAGGACTGGCCACCCTTCATAGCCTGGTTCCTCTCTAGGTTTCTTCCTAGGTTTTGGCCTTTCTAGGGAGTTTTTCCTAGTCACCGTGCTTCTACACCTGCATTGCTTGCTGTTTGGGGTTTTAGGCTGGGTTTCTGTACAGCACTTTGATACTGTATATCAGCTGATGTAAGAAGGGCTATATAAATCAATTTGATTTGATTGATTTGTTCTCCAAGTCCAAACATCACTTATCTCTTGTAGGGTAATGGCAATTAACCTGACTATCAACAACAACGTCTCTAGACTGTGGCATTGGCACAGGTGTAGGCATGTATCATGGTCTGTATGACACTCTCCACCAGCCCATTGGTAGATGGATGATACAGAGCGGACCTGATGTGCTGTACGCCTTTCACCTGTAGGAAAATGGCAATTTCTTGGGACAGTAGCTGCAGTCCGTTGAAGCTAACGAGTTGGAGTGGCGACCCGAACAGAACCGACTAAACACTTCTCCAAGCTTCTCGATGGTCTACCATGACAAACATTCTCTCTTCAAATTGACCTGCAAAGTCGGCGTGTATACGTTGCACCTCCTCCTCCGGACAAACCCACGGATGAAGAGGTGCAAGTTGAGGTACGTTGCAAGCCTTCTGACATGTTTTCACTTTCTCCTCAATGCTTCCATCCAATCCAGGCCACAAGAAGTAGCTTTGTGCGATTTTCTTCATGCGAACCATTCCACAATGATCCTAGTGTAGCAGCTGCAACACTGGTTTTCTCAGCCAAGGCGGAATAATAACTCTCATCCCCCACAGCAGACAACTGGACTGAATTGACAGCTCAGTACTAACGAGTCGTTTCTGGTGTTTCTCCGCGATTGTGTTGAAGTGACTGGTGCGTTTTCCACTTATCTGAAGTAGAAGATGTCCACTTAGCATGACTCTGGTTTGACCACAGGTAGTGGTAACCTGGAAAGTCCATCTGTGTTTCAGTGCAGTTCTGATGTCATAGCTGTGTGCAGCAAGTGACAGAATTCCAGTGTGTGGTCCAAGCTAGTTGGATGGGCAATGACCTGTCGAAGTGCGTCAATGCCTCAGATTTCAGGAGTGTTTCCTTGGTTTTCACAAATGCTTCCACACATTACGGAGTCCATTTCCATCTTGTCCTGACAAAGCAACTAATGCAGCAGCTTGAGCTTTGTTGCTAAACTCAGAATAAAGCATCCAGAGTAATTCAGTAACCTCAGGAAAGAACGTAGTTCTGAGGAGCAGGGGCATTTAAGATTGCCTTGACCTTGGATGGAGCCTGGATGGAGCCTGTCAATGACGTGTCCAAGGTATTCAACCGATG
The DNA here is from genome assembly GCF_021184085.1 of Oncorhynchus gorbuscha. Lineage (NCBI taxonomy): Eukaryota > Metazoa > Chordata > Actinopteri > Salmoniformes > Salmonidae > Oncorhynchus > Oncorhynchus gorbuscha. Next base: position 62,814,802 of record NC_060176.1, on the reverse strand, counting down.
ATTGGAATAATGCACATTTGTTCTTACGAACTCGCAGTCCATAGTTCTTCAATCTCTGTATGGTCACATCCAAGTTCTGAAGCTCCTTCATCCATTCCAGGACAACAAGGATGTCATCCAGGTAGCATTATAATCCTGGAAATCCACTCAAGATCTGGTCCATCACCCTCTAAAACAGCACTGGCGCACTTGTGATTCCAAGCGGTAGACGATAGTACCTGAAGAGCCCCTTGTTTGTCACAATGGCCAGCAGCTACTTTTACTTTTACTTTTCAGCCACGTGCATCTGCAAGTAGACTTGGTAGGGGTCGATTTTGCTTTTGAACCCCAGCTAAGCCTGCAAAAAAGGTAATCGATGTGTGATAGTGGATACTGCTCAATGGGCAACACGTGTTAAATGTGGCTTTAAAGTCTCCACATCCGGATTCCACCATCCTTCTTAAGAAATGGTCTGATGGGTGTCTCCCATTCGCGCTGACTGGCTCCAGTTCTTTGTTATTGACTAAAGCATCCAAGTCAGCCTTGATTTTTCGTCTAATAGCATACGTTACGGGTTGTGCTTTCAGAAACTTTGGTTTGCTGTCTGGCTTAAAGCTAAGCTTCACTGTATTGTTTTTTCATGCTACCCAGCTCTTCAGTAAAAACTCCATGTTTCCTTAAAATGGCAGGTAGGCCTGTGTCATTGTACGCACTGATGGCCAGACCAGTGTGATTATCTCTAGCCACGAACATTCCTGTAGTGATGGATAGTCTGCTCTCACCACATAGTGACAGCTCTTCAATATGTCAGTTTAACTGAACCGTGACCTCCGTGATGCCTTTCACAGCTAAAGTCTAGCACGATGTGTGCTGGTTGAATTGGAAGTTGTTTTAGTGTCTTTTTGTAGACTGTGTCTGACACAAGAGATACAGCTGTCCCGTGTCAATCTCCATATGCACCGGATGCCCATCTAGCAAGGGGGAGACATAGTAGCTGTGCGGCCCCCTAGCAAAAGTCAATATATTCAGTTTGCCTTCCTAGTTTTATGAGTCACTCACCTCAATGTTATCCTGATCAACAGTATAAACATCTATGTTTTCTTTCCTTGGAATGTCTCTTTCTTGTTTCAGTCTTTGACATTTTCTCTGAGCTCTTTTTGTTTCTGCAAGCTTGCTAAAATGTGGGCCTTTTTACCACAGGCTTGGCAATCCATGTCCTTACACCAGCATGCAGAGATGCCTGATGTCCCACTTTGCCACTGCGGAAACGTGTGCCTTGATTTCCCTGTCTCTGATTTTCAGTCACACTTTTCCTGATGAACTCAACTGCTGAACCTCTTCAGCAGCTAGTTGCATGGACACACTGATTATGTAGCCTATACTGTAGGCTATTCATCTTTTAATGCAGTCATCTAGGTTTTACATTTGAAGCATATTTCTATCCTTCGCTTGTTTGTAAAAATTGTAAAGACATTGTGAAATTGGTATTTGTAATCAACTTTGTTGTGAAATTATCGCTGATCACAGAGAGACAGATTAACATATTGACTATGTTTAGCGGAGATCGTCTTTGTATAAAGTGATGCAGTAGCTGAAAAACACATCTAACGACGCACTTAGCTGTTCTACGAGTGGTCTGAGGCCGTCTGTAAATAACAACAAACTGGGCACCAGGTAGCCTAGTGGTTAGAGTGTTGGGCCAGTAACTGGAAGGTTGCTGGATCAAATCCCCAAGCTGACAAGGGGAAAATATGTGATTCTGCCCCTGTTTCCCAGGTGCTGTGGATGTTGATTAAGGCAGCCCCCTGTACTGCTCTGATGCAGAGGGGTTGGGTTAATTTCAGTTGAATACATTCAGTTGGACAACTGACTAGGTATCACCCTTTCCCAGGGGAGGATGGCTCATAATAATGGCTGGGATAGAGCGAATGGATTCAAGTTCAGGGGCATTTAAAAAAAAAATGTTTTATTTATTTAACCTTTATTTAACCAGGTAGGCAAGTTGAGAACAAGTTCTCATTTACAATTGCGACCTGGCCAAGATAAAGCAAAGCAGTTCGACAGATACAACGACACAGAGTTACACATGGAGTAAAACAAACATACAGTCAATAATACAGTATAAACAAGTCTATATACAATGTGAGCAAATGAGGTGAGAAGGGAGGTAAAGGCAAAAAAGGCCATGGTGGCAAAGTAAATACAATATAGCAAGTAAAACACTGGAATGGTAGTTTTGCAATGGAAGAATGTGCAAAGTAGACATAAAAATAATGGGGTGCAAAGGAGCAAAATAAATAAATAAATAAAATACAGTTGGGAAAGAGGTAGTTGTTTGGGCTAAATTATAGGTGGGCTATGTACAGGTGCAGTAATCTGTAAGATGCTCTGACAGTTGGTGCTTAAAGCTAGTGAGGGAGATAAGTGTTTCCAGTTTCAGAGATTTTTGCAGTTCGTTCCAGTCACTGGCAGCAGAGAACTGGAAGGAGAGGCAGCCAAAGAAAGAATTGGTTTTGGGGGGGACCAGAGAGATATACCTGCTGGGGCGTGTGCTACAGGTGGGAGATGCTATGGTGACCAGCGAGCTGAGATAAGGGGGGACTTTACCTAGCAGGGTCTTGTAGATGACATGGAGCCAGTGGGTTTGGCGACGAGTATAAAGCGAGGGCCAGCCAACGAGAGCGTACAGGTCGCAATGGTGGGTAGTATATGGGGCTTTGGTGACAAAACGGATTGCACTGTGATAGACTGCATCCAATTTGTTGAGTAGGGTATTGGAGGCTATTTTGTAAATGACATCGCCAAAGTCGAGGATTGGTAGGATGGTCAGTTTTACAAGGGTATGTTTGGCAGCATGAGTGAAGGATGCTTTGTTGCGATTGCCTGGCATTGTTAAATTGCCTGAAGCCTTTCAATATCTGTCTGTCTCTGACAAGTCTTCATGTATAATTACTTGTTAAATTGGAAATTACTTTTCAACTCCACATTGTACATATCCATAGTAATCGTATTGTAGGCCTGTGGTTCATTGTATTGCCTCTGTAATGGGGAATATACATTACCGGTCTGGGAGCATTGTTTCCACAGTTTTCCTGAATGAATCACATTCTACTAAATGGGCCACAAAATAAGTATTACATTGAGACTCTGTGCTGCAAGAATATGACTAACAACAACTCTGAAATGTAGAGCAATGCATGTCATCACCACTTTAGGAGTTCCACCTGCTCCTTGGTGTTATGAGGGAAAGCAACATTAATATTCAAATCAAACTGTGGATTTCAAAAACAGGGATTACATTTTGAGGAACAGCAAATTGGTGGCTGGGCCTCTGATAGAAACCTAACGTTATTGCGCTCGTTTTATCCAGGCTATGTCGTGAAATAATTGGCTACAGCCACTCATCGACAGATGTATGCAAATTTAATCAGTGCACTGTCATTTTCCCCCAGTAAATCTGAAAATATGTACAGAACGTTATTACCATGAATTGTGGAGTTTCCCTCATGTCTTCATTCGGGACAAAGACCAGTATAATCCCTGTTATTCCCATTAGCAGGATAACCACGGCCGGGGCTATGACTTGGTCGTATCGGGTACTCATGAGGCTGCTGCTTCTGACAGAGACCGAATCAGTTTCTGATGCCAGCAATCATAAAATTAACATGCATAAGATTAACATGCGAACCCATGCACGAGTGATGTGAAAGGTTTGTGTGGGAGAAAGTGCAGATGTGGGTTTGGCCAGATATATTGGCCTTTCAACACCTGACCTGATCACAGGAGGAGTTTGTTTTCTTGTCGATTTTCTTGAAAATCGGTCCATTTTCTATAGCCTATTGACTCTATACCAGGAATGGTACCTTAACTTCCTCAGGAGAATAGATTATTGGATTGAATAACAGTGTTTAGTAGGATGAAAGTCCTAATGGGGAACGAATGTAATTATGATTTGGATATTCACAGAGGGTGAGAAATATGTATTAAATGAGAATGATAATTTAAACAGGTTTTATGTACAACGACACAACCACCATGATAAACTAAACCACTACATGTCCTAAAGACCAGCAAAATGCTTCAGTTCCCCATGAATGTTCTTATCCACAAGACCAGTTCCTTCAGTGGTTGACACTCATTGTATTTTGTAATTCATGCAGATTGTCAGTCAGCTATGGTATAATGATGCCCTGCAGTTGATCTGAAGCTACAGATGTTTCCTCTGGGAACAATATACATAGAGTGAGAATGAAATCTGGAATGACACACACACATAGACACACATGGACACACACACACACACTACACTGTGCTGCCATTCTTTGATATTTTGACAATATTACAGCAAGACCACACACACTCAATGTAAAAAATCCCAGCTAGCAGATAACGTTCTGAGAACCATATCCCACTGGGCAAAAACTGGTAGAATCAACAATGTTTCCACATAAATTCAACCCCCAAAAACATTCTCTGCATATTTAAGAAACTTGATAAAAAAAACATGATTTTGTTGGTATTTCTTTACTTTAACAGAATGTTTCGTAAACATTCAAACATGGTTACATTTCATTTACATTTGGATCATTTTCAAGGAACGTTCTCCAACTGGTTTGACATTGGGAACGTTCTCCAACTGGTTTGACATTGGGAACCTTCTCCAACTGGTTTGACATTGGGAACGTTCTCAAATAGTTCAGAGAACGTTAAGAAAGAACGTCATTCTGTGGGAATTTGAGTACTTTGGCATAACATTTCCTACGGGTTTCCTCATGGTTCTATTTAAAGTAATGTTCACACATTGTTCTGTGAACGTTAGAATCAGTGTTCATCTGTGAGAATTTCAGTACTTCAGCATAATGTTTCCTATAGGTTTCTTTATGGTTCGATTTAAAGTCATGTTCTCACATTGTTCCAAGAACGTTAAGAAGCAACATTTTTCTTCTGTGGGAATTTTTGAGTATAATGTTTCCTACAGGCTTCCTCGCAGTTTTTTTTAGTCATGCTCTCATATTGTTCTGAGAACATTAAGACAACTTTCCATAAAAAGGAAAGAAAACTTTCGTAATGTTCAGAGAAAGTTCAGAGATTGTTAAAACATTCTCAGCAGCAACAAAACTCTCTCTATCCTCTATCTTAAGTGTGTTCGGGTGTGTTGGCCGCACACACTAATTGGTCACACCTGATCTTAAAGAGTGCTTGCTTCCTTTTGAAAAGGGTCGTTTTGAATATACTAAAATTAGCAAGTTTGTATGATTTTTAAAAAGATGGCATGCTAGCTCCATCCTGGTGGCCCAGTGGACTAATTCCATGAATAGAGAACAGAAGATCATAGGTTTGAATCTCACTGATTTATTTATTTATTTATTTAACCTTTATTTAACCAGGTTGGCCAGTTGAGAACAAGTTCTCATTTACAACTGCGACCTGGCCAAGATAAAGAAAAGCAGTGAGACACAAACAGCACAGAGTTACAGATGGGATAAACAAACTTACAGTCAAAAACATAATGGAAAGTCTGTATACAGTGTGTGCAAATGTAGTAAGATTAGGGAGGTAAGGCAAAAATTGGCCATAGTGGCAAAATAATTACAACTTAGCAATTAAACACTGGTGATAGATGTACAGTAGCTGGTTGAGTATTGAAATGTATAAGGTGTTTGTTACTCTTTATATCTTATCATATGCTATCTCTTCTCACCTCAGATGCCTGCCTTATATGCCATTAACGAACAATGAAGATTCATCAGGTTATCAGTGTCTCACCAGGCCAGATAAAATACAGGGACATTACTTGTCTGTGCAAGAAGGATAGTGGCATGTTGGACTGTCCTTGTTTTCAGCTCAAAGAGGCAACTCTGTGTGACCCTGCAGCATCGAACCAGCTCCCTGCATCTCATGACAAGGCTGGTGTCTCATGACAAGGCTGATACCACATAGTGACCTGGCACCATTGAACTTAATCACGTAGGGGAGTGGTGTGTTGTCAATTATGACCATGAAGGATACCCTGGCATCATCATGGATGTAGAGGAACATAACATTAAGGTGAAATGCATGCACCGGAATGGCATCAACAAATTCTTCTGGCCAAGTCCAAAGGAAGATATTTGTTAGTAGTCAGTTATATTGTCAAATGTCAAGAATTTGTGTAATGACACGACCAACACCACACAATTATGAACTTGGATAAAATATCATTAATACATGTCTCAATTTGGAAAGATAAGATGCAAATTAGATGAAGTTGTCATGCCCTGATCTGTTTCACCTGTTCCTGTTATTGTCTCCACCCCCTCCAGGTGTCGCTTATTTTCCCCAGTGTATTTAAAAAATATATATACAGTGTGTATATATATATTTCACCTTTATTTAACCAGGTAGGCTAGTTTAGAACAAGCTCTCATTTACCACTACGACCTGGCCAAGATAAAGCAAAACAGTTCGACACATACAACAACAGAAAGTTAAACATGGAATAAACAAACATACAATCAATAATACAGTAGAGAAGTTTATATGCAGCATGTGCTGTCAGGACCCGGTTACGAACCCGGGTCTCCGGAGTGAGAAACAGTCACTTAACCAACTGTGAAGTAGTGAAGTAAAAAGGGAAGTTCTTCAGGAAAACATGTAACTCCACAACCTCAAAAGGAATTCCACAAGAACAAAGGTCATCCTCCAAGACAAAAAGGTAAATCCACAAGGTGGAAGGTATAGCACAAAAAGCCTCAATAGATACTCAAAAAACAAACAAACAAGAACAAAAAACAGAATTCCACAAGAGAGTCCACCGGGATCAACAAGAGTTCACAGACTACTGGTCCTTCTGTAGCTCAGTTGGTAGAGCATGGCGCTTGTAACGCCAGGGTAGTGGGTTCAATTCCCAGGACCACCCATACGTAGAATGTATGCACACATGACTGTAAGTCGCTTTGGATAAAAGCGTCCGCTAAATGGCATATATTATTATTATTATTATTATTACTAGGGCTGGGTGCTAACATACAAACACAGAGCCCAGAACTGAGGAAAACAAAGGGTTTAAATACAATCAGGGGAAACGAGGCACAGGTGCAAATAATAATGGGAATCAAGGGAAAACAAAAGGTCAAAAGGCACAATGGGGGCATCTAGTGACCAAAAATCGGAACAACCCTGGCCAAATCCTGACAGAATCCCCCCCCTAGGAACGGCTCCTGACGTTCCTACCAGCTCTCTCAGGGTGGAGGGCCCTGAACTGACGAATGAGGTCAGTGTCCAGTATGTCTTTGGCAGGAACCCAGGAGCGCTCCTCGGGACCGTAGCCTTCCCAGTCCACCAGATACTGCCAGGACCGCTGCACTGGGAGGGAATCCAGTATCCGATGGACGGTATAAGCCGGCTGGCCTCCAATGACACGAGGCGGAGGGGGAGGTCTGTCTGCCGGGACAAGGGGAGAAAAAACAACAGGTTTTAATAAGGAAATGTGAAACGTGGGATTAATCTTAAGGGATCTGGGTAAGTGTAGGCGATAAGAAACTGGGTTAACTCTCCTGGCAACCTTAAAGGGACCGATGTATTTTTGGGACAGCTTGCGAGACTCCACCCGTAGTGGTAAGTCTCTTGTGGAGAGCCAGATTCTCTGGCCGGGGCGCAGCAGTTTCCTTGGCAGAAGGTAACTTAGTTAGAGGGACGAACCTGGCCGCCTTAGAAAACCTGTCGATTATGACTAGGATAGTAGTATTGCCATGGGATGGAGGAAGGCCAGTAATAAAGTCCAACGAGATATGGGACCAGGGTCTGTGGGGAACAGGTAAAGGGTGAAGGAGTCCTTGCGGGCGGAGGTGAGAAGATTTGCCCTGGCAGCACACGGGGCAGGCATTGACGAAAGTGGCAACGTCTTCTCTTATGGTAGGCCACCAGAACTTACGCTGGATGAACTCCAAGGTGCGACCTACGCCCGGGTGACAGGTGAGGCGAGAGGAGTGCCCCCACAGAAGGACCTGAGTCCTCACTGCCTTGGGGACAAACAACCGATTGGCAGGACCTCCTTTCGGGTCCGGTTCAATAGCTTGAGCTCGTCTCACGGTATCCTCAACTTGCCACGAGATCGGTGCCACGATCTTAGCAGCAGGAAGGACAGGCATGTCCGTGTCATCTCGAATGGCAGGAGCGTAGACTCGGGACAGGGCATGTCCGATTTGAGATTCTTCGACCCGGGCCGATAGGTGAGGATAAACTGGAATCGATTGAAGAAAAGAGACCATCTAGCTTGTCTAGAGTTCAACCGCTTCGCCTGCTGGATATACTCCAGATTTTTGTGGTCCGTAAGCACTTGAAACGGGTGAGAAGCCCCCTCGAGCCAGTGTCTCCATTCCTTCAATGCCATCTTAACCGCTAGGAGTTCACGATCCCCCACATCGTAGTTCCTCTCAGCCGGGGTAAGCCGGTGTGAGAAGAAAGCGCACGGATGAAGCTTCTTGTCTTCACCCCTCTGAGACAGGACAGCTCCAACACCAACCTCTGAGGCGTCTACCTCCACCACAAACGGTTCATCCGTAGTCGGTAGTATCAGGATGGGAGCAGAGAGGACATTTACAGCGCTGCTTGAGTCCTTGGAAGGCCGTCTCAGCTTCTCTTCCCCACAAAAACCTTGCATTGCCACCCTTGTTTAAAGCTGAGAGAGGGGCTGCCACCAAGCTGAAGTTCTTGATGAACTTGCGGTAAAAGTTAGTGAAACCCAGGAAACGCTGAACTTCCTTAACGGATTTGGGGGTGGGCCAATCCGCTACCGCCCCTACCTTCCTGGGGTCCATTTGGACTCGACCGGGTTCCACTACAAATCCCAGGAATTGTACTCGGGATGAATGGAATTCACATTTTTCCGGCTTAACGTACAGATGGCTGTCTAGGAGGCGTTTGAGTACTTGTCTGACATGCTTTGTGTGTTCTTGAAGAGAGCTTGAAAAGATGAGGATGTCATCCAAGTAAACGAACACAAATATGGTAAGCATATCCCTAAGCACATCGTTTATGAGCGCTTGGAACACCGCTGGGACGTTGGTCAGGCCGAAGGGCATCACCAAGTATTCATAGTGACCAGTAGGCGTGTTGAAAGCGTTCTTCCGCTCGTCACCAGGTCTGATCCGCACAAGATGGTATGCGTTCCGCAGGTCAAGCTTAGTGAAAACAACTGCTTCCTGGAGCAGCTCGAAGGCTGTGGCCATAAGGGGTAGTGGGTAACGGTTACGGACGGTTATGGCATTGAGTCCCCGGTAGTCGATGCAAGGACGTAATCCACCATCTTTCTTGGCCACAAAGAAAAACCCTGCTCCCGCCGGGGAGGTGGATGGACGCATGAGGCCTGCTTCCAGAGCGACCTTGATGTAGATATCCATAGCAGCTCGTTCGGGTGGAGATAGGGAAAAGATCCGACCCCTGGGGGGGCAAGTGCCCGGAAACAGTTCGATGGGGCAATCATAAGGTCTATGGGGTGGTAGCATGGTGGCCCTCTGTTTGCTAAATACCAGTTTGAGGTCATGGTAACACTCGGGAACTCGGGTCAGGTCGATGGATTCTAAAGACTCGGGAGTAGAACTCGGGGAATTCGGGAAAATACAAGTAGCTTGGCACGTAGGACCCCACTGCTTGATAGTGCCCACAGACCAGTCAATGTGAGGGTTATGGCTGTGAAGCCAGGGGTATCCAAGGACGAGAGGGAACTCGGAACAGGAGATCAAATGAAAGTTCATCAATTCCTGGTGTTGTGAAACTGAAAGTCGCAAGGAGGTAGTGACATGAGTGACAAGTCCAGATCCCAAAGGGCTTCCATCCAATGTAGTAACCCTCATGGGGTCACTTAGAGGTTCAGAGGGAACGCCATTCTCCTTCGCCCAGACACCATCCATGAAGTTACCTGCGGCTCCAGAGTCTACCAAGGCTTGAAGGTGAAGCTTGTGGTTGTCCCAGGAAAGGGTGACTGGAATGAGCAGACGGGAGTTGGACGGATGGGAGGAGGTTATGTTTCCCGTTATAGTTCCCCCTGGTCTGTACGGGACAGAGCGTTTCCCTGGAGCCCGGGACACGTGGAACGGAAATGGCCCGGTTTGCCGCAAAATAGACAGCATCGCTCCCTCATCCAGGCGGTCTCTCTCAGCCTGGGAGATGCGTCCAATCTGCATGGGTTCCGGTGGAGCCAGCGAGGATAAAGGTGGGGACTCGGAGCTGGGACTGATAGGGGCTAGAGGTCTACGGTTGAGTTCTCTCTCTCTCAGACGCTGGTCAATGCGTGAGGCCAACTTGATCAGGGACTCGAGATTGTCCGGTGGTTCCCGAGTGGCCAGTTCATCTTGGATAGTGTCTGAAAGGCCTTTCAGAAAGCACACCGTGAGCGCCTCGTTGTTCCAGCCACTCGCTGCTGCCACCGTGCGGAACTGGATGGCATAGTCCGTCACGCTGCGCCGACCTTGGTGGAGAGTCAGGAGCTGTTTGGCTGAGTCAGGACCACTGCTTGGGCCTTGAAACACTCGTTTGAATTCCTCAGCAAAGGCAGAGTAGCTGGCACAGCAGGAACTATGGGCATCCCACACAGCAGTAGCCCAGGCCAGGGCTTTTTCCGACAGCAGGGTGATGATATATGTGATCTTAGACCGGTCGGTGGGGAACGACGAGGATTGCAGCTCGAAGGAGAGAGAACATTGGGTGAGAAACCCTTTACAAGCACTTGGATCACCTGAGAACCGTTGGGGAGGTGGAAGACGAGGTTCAGCCAGAGGGTTTACTGCCATGGGTACGTGAATCTGAGGTACTGGGACGGGAACTGTTGCCGGGGTAAGTCGATCAGATATCTGCTTTATGGAAGTCAGCATCTCCGACAGAAGATGAGAATGTCTAGCCATTAAGGCCTCTTGCTGAACCAGGGCGGCTTCGTGGCGTTGGACAGTCTCCTGGTGGTGGGACAGCATGGCAACAAGGTCCTGGGAACTGGCTGCCTCTGGGTTCATTTTTGGCTCTGTGTTTCTGTCAGGACCCGGTTACGAACCCGGGTCTCCGGAGTGAGAAACAGTCACTTAACCAACTGAGCCACGAATAGTCGGCAGAACCCAGAAGATGAGGCAGACACAGCAGTACTTGAGACGGTGTATTTAATGAAGTAAAAAGTGAAGTTCTTCAGGAAAACATGTAACTCCACAACCTCAAAAGGAATTCCACAAGAACAAAGGTAATCCTCCAAGACAAAAAGGTAAATCCACAAGGTGGAAGGTATAGCACAAAAATCCTCAATAGATACTCAAAAAACAAACAAACAAGAACAAAAAACAGAATTCCACAAGAGAGTCCACCGGGATCAACAAGAGTTCACAGACTACTAGGGCTGGGTGCTAACATACAAACACAGAGCCCAGAACTGAGGAAAACAAAGGGTTTAAATACAATCAGGGGAAACGAGGCACAGGTGCAAATAATAATGGGGATCAAGGGAAAACAAAAGGTCAAAAGGCACAATGGGGGCATTTAGTGACCAAAAACCGGAACAACCCTGGCCAAATCCTGACATGTGCAAATGAGGTAGGATAAGAGAGGTAAGGCAATAAATAGGCCATGGTGGCAAAGTAATTACAATATAGCAATTAAACACTGGAATGGTAGGATGTGCAGAAGATGAATGTGCACATAGAGATACTGGGGTGCAAAGGAGCAAGATTTATTTTAAATACAGTATGTTTGATGAGGTAGTTGGATGGGCTATTTACAGATGGGCTATGTACAGGTGCAGTTATCGGTGAGCAGCTCTGACAGCTGGTGCTTAAAGCTAGTGAGGGAGAGTCTCCAGCTTTAGTGATTTTTGCAGTTCGTTCCAGTCATTAGCAGCAGAGAACTGAAAGGAGAGGAGGCCAAAGGAAGAATTGGCTTTGGAGGTGACCAGTGAGATAAACCTGCTGGAGCGCGTGCTACGGGTGGGTGCTGCTATGGTGACCAGTGAGCTGAGATAAGGTGGGGGTATAACCTAGCAGAGACTTATAGATGACCTGGAGCCAGTGGGTTTGGCGACGATTACGAAGCGAGGGCCAACCAACGAGAGCGTACAGCTCACAATGGTGGGTAGTATATGGAGCTTTGGTGACTAAACGGATGGCACTGTGATAGACTGCATCCAATTTGTTGAGTAGAGTGTTGGAGGCTATTTTGTAAATGAAATCGCCGAAGTCGAGGACCGGTAGGATGGTCAGTTTTACGAGGGTATGTTTGGCAGCATGAGTGAAGGATGCTTTGTTGCGAAATAGGAAGCCGATTCTAGATTTAATTTTGGATTGGAGATGTTTAATGTGAGTCTGGAAGGAGGGTTTACAGTCTAACCAGACACCTAGGTATTTGTAGTTGTCCACATATTCTAAGTCAGAACCATCCAGAGTAGTGATGCTGGACGGGCGGGCAGGTGCAGGCAGCGATTGGTTGAAGAGCATTTGGTTTGACTAGCATTTAAGTGCAGTTGGAGGCCACGGAAGGAGAGTTGTATTGCATTGAAGCTCGTCTTCAGGTTAGTTATCACAGTGTCCAAAGAAGGGCCAGAGGTATACAGAATGGTGCCGTCTGCGTAGAGGTGAATCAAAGAATCACCAGCAGCAAGAGCGACATCATTGATGTTTTCAGAGAAGAGAGTCGGCCCGAGAATTGAACCCCGTGGCTCCCCCATAGAGACTGCCAGAGGTCCGGAAGACAGGCCCTCCGATTTGACACGCTGAACTCTATCAGAGAAGTAGTTGGTGAACCAGGCGAGGCAATCATTTGAGAAACCAAGGCTGTTGAGTCTGCCAATAAGAATGTTGTGATTGACAGAGTTGAAAGCCTTAGTCAGGTCGATGAATACGGCTGCACAGTAATGCCTCTTATCGATGAAGGTTTTGATATCGTTTAGGACCTTGAGCGTAATGCCATGCCATTATAAAAAAGAAATATGTTTGCATGAATGACTAAGCAAATTCATTTCCATGTGTACTTAGAGTTCAAAACAGTTAAAGATGTACTATGTAAAAATCACTCCACCAGTTCATAATTGCTAAAATTATTTTTGTTTGCTTATTTTCAGTTTGTGACAAAACAAGCAGTCATAGTGTAGAGAATCATTGTACCGTCTAAACCGCTGTGAAATACTGTATATTTTCAGTAACCCAAAATATTATATTTTCAGCTGTTTGAAGCTGGCATACAAAACAGAAAGTTAAAGACAGAAAAACGTAACTTAAGAACAGGAAGCATAGAAATAGTGCACAAAGAACATATCTACTGTTTCTTAGACTTGCTTTCGATGAGAATAACAGCTCTATAACACAAATGCCTTTGTGAATTTGGTCAGGTTGCCTAAAAAGTTACATATTGCAGCTTTAAAGCTGTCATTCTTATTGAAAGCAATTCATAGAAGTGGTAGATCTGTTCTATGTGCGCTATTTCTATGCGTATTTTTTGCATCTTTTACGTTCTGTTTTATACACCAGCTTATATTTTTGGTTATGGAATATATATTTCAAAGCGGGTTAGATGGTACAATGATTCTCTACACAATGACGGCTTGATTTGTCACATGAACTGAAATTAGGCAAACTATTAGAATTTTTGCGAGCAGAAAATGACTGAGCGATTTCTGTATATTGCACCATTAGACCAAACTAATCTATCAGTGTTATTGTCTTATTGAAAACTTTTCTCAAAATGTTTTTTAATTAATTTCAAATAACCTATAACTTCCATTCTCAGAACATAATAAAACCTCCCAGGAAACATTCTCAGAACCTCCCTTCAACCTAAAAATGTTTGTTCTCAGAACAGGCAAAATTTTCACTTCCGTTCTCAGAATGTAAAAAATATATATATTTTACCGATCAGGAAAGTTATGGGTTCGTTCCCAGAACAAGTGGAAAACCAAAGACTTACTTTCCCGCAACTTCCAAGGAACCAAATTTGCTAGCTGGGATGTTTTTGTGAAATTAACATTAGGTTGAAGTACACTATAAGTCACCCTCTTGAGGTACAATGGTGTCATCACAACTTGTTTGACGAATCGGGCAAAATTGTGCTGCATAAGAATATCAAGCTCATTGACATATTTTGTTTTTGAACGATGATGCAAAACATCTACATTTGTTTGGTACAAATGTTTTACATGTTTGCTGTCTGCTCTGTAATTGATCTCTCTATTGGTCAGTTTTTGCTGCCCGGAAACAGTGAAATAATTCAATATCGAGATCGATATAAATGCTAGACTGTTGAAAAAGTTATGACCTAAATTCTTTGTCATATGTAACATTTTACTGTCACCTTAGTTCCATTTGAAATGTTTCTCTAATTTGAACCACTGGAGGGTGCTATTCTCTCACAATTCCACGTGAGGCAACCTAAAGGCATATCCTGCTCTATGCCTTGAGAAACAATTACCCAACTCTGGTTAATTCAACCACAACTGAACCAGCAGTAACCCACATTCCATGTCTATCTGTCTTCATTGGTGTCCATGCTTCTTTCAACAGCAGAGACTGTGAGACTAATCATACATCAATATAGCATGGCGACCTGGGTTAAATGCATCTGTCAGATCGATACAAATTAGGCATATAATTCTGCTCATCGGCTTGCAGATGTCAAATAATTCATTTTGAAAGGAGGTTGATTTCTTTTAAACCAATAGAATGTCACACCTCCCGGTGAGCCAGTTACCTCAGGTTGTGTTTGTTGAGGTTTCATTTTGATGGAGCTGTGCTTTCTAGTCTGTCTTCAAAGGCGGAATTAATGTGTGGTTACAGTAGATTGGCATAGGTCATTTATAAGATTGTATCCATGTAGACTCAATAAAATTAAGTGAAAACATTGATTCTGATAATGGTCCTTGATGTTGCTGGTAATAGATTGTGCTGCTTGTGGATGATCATATATTTTTCTTGTCTTATTTGTTGGTCAAATCAGTTACATTGATGCAAATGCATCGATGCGACATTGTAACAGTTGCAAAATCCTCACTAACCAAGATATTTCCTGTATGTTACACTATGTGTGGTCGGGTGTAAAGGGTATTTCACAATATTATTTAGGAGCCAAATTAGTTTAATATATATACAGTATGTTTGATGTGTCCCAGAATATCCAGCAGTACAACAGAATCTAGCCAAGCCTCCCCCGATGCTTGCGCTCCATTCTGACCAAGACAGTGTGTGGTTTGGCGTTCATGCCGAACTGTAGATGACACTGGAGCTGGCGACTTGCACTGGAGTTGGGTGAGGGGTGAGATGCACAGTGCTTGATTGCCTGAACAGAGCTGAGGGACAACACAACACAAATGGTGGAGAGGTGAAGAGGTTAGGAACATAATTCTGAAATGCACAGATAAATCAAGAGTGTCCAGCTAGTCAGGCAGGGCCTCTCCTCTCTCCTGCAGGGCCAGCTCTGGTCCAACCACCAACCACCTGATGTTTCCTTTCCAAACACAATACTGTCAATATCCCATCCCCCCCGGGCCTGGTAGCTGGGCCCTAAGGACTTACACAGGCTGCTGCTGCACATTGGAGGGCCAGGGCACCAGCAGGGCATTCACACCTTGTTAAGTTTTACAACTTGTGCATTTGTCGACCCCAGTCCTCTATTGCCCCCTTTGACTGAAGCAAGCCTTTGAAGTGACCTTCTCCATGCAGTAGGGCGATAGAGAAAGTCAGTGTGAAAATTCTCCCTTATGGATGTGAATGATGCAACATGGACGACATGCATACATCATATCGGCAACTGACGCAGGCAGACAAAATATAATATAGGTGACAATTGTTTGCCACTTACAAAAATAAATAAATACAATTTATAAAGAAGTTAATCAACCAAGTGTAAGAAATTATGTCAATACTCTACATTTGTCCAAATAGCATACATTTAATTAAAACACAGATAGACACAGGTAGTTTTATCTACCGTAACAACTACATAAGACTGACACTTTGGTGAATAGTTACTTATAAGTGATGCATACAGTAACACAGGGAGCAGAACTAACAGAGATATTGCATGCCACACATGTCAAGCTGTGGAATCTTGTGACTTTTAGAAGGTTCATCACTACAGTCTACAAATCCGTCTATTGTATGCTGGAATTTATAGTGAAAAAGTGTTTCTGTTTAACTACGGTTTCTATGTAGGACATGATGTCAGTTGATGTTAGTTGTGGCTTGCATGGATTGCTTCACTTTTGTTCTGAAATTCTTTCCCTTTTACCTGTACATGAGAGACTGTTGTAAATGGCATGAAGGAATGCCTATTCACGTGATTAAAGGAGCAGAAAACAGGTGATATTGTAGAGTAGGGGGTACTTGGTATGTGAAGACTGACTTCTTGAGCAGGGAAAAGAGTGAAACCCCAGCCATATAGGTGAAAGTATGAACCTAACAACACGGTGAAAAGGACACCTTTAGTCCTCCAGCACATGGCCATTCTTTTACAAGTTCTACTGTTATTTGTGTCAACCACTTATCACTCACAAAGTAGTTTGGAATGGTATCCTGGTCAAAATGGTCTCAGTAAAAAGGTATCCTGGTCAGAATTGCCTCAGTAAAAAGGTATCCTGGTCAAATTGGCATCAATTCAAAGGTATCCTGGTCAAAATGGCCTCAGTAAAAAGGGATCCTGGTCAAGATGGCCTCAGTTAAAATATATCCATGTCAAAATGGCCTCAGTAAAAAGGTATCCTGGTCAAATTGGCCTCAGTTAAAATATATCCTTGTCAAATTGGCCTCAGTAAAAAGGTATCCTGGTCAAAATGGCCTCAGTAAAAAGGTATCCTGGTCAAATTGGCCTCGTTAAAAATATATCCTTGTCAAATTGGCCTCAGTAAAAAGTTATCCTGGTCAAAATGGCCTCAGTAAAAAGGTACCCTGGTCAAATTGGCCTCAGTATAAAGGTATCCTGGTCGAAAAGGGCTCAATAAAAAGGTATCCTGGTCAAATTGGCCTCGTTAAAAAGGTATACTGGTCAAAATATGCCTCAGTTAAAAACAACCCTTTGAGACAGCGTGACTGAAGGATTCTGAGGTGCTCACGACAGGACAAGCCAATAGGATCATGTTTCCCCTAGCTTTCTCCTGGGACTGGAAGGCAAAAATTCCTGTTTCATAAGCCCCCAAAAATCACTATAATTTCGGTAATT